>NC_092513.1:65285377-65595377 GCF_047511675.1 Marmota flaviventris
ACACAAACCACAGGGAAAGTCCCCGCCTGCCCCCAAATCTATACACCTCATGTTGTTTCTCAGTTAAATAGAGAAAGTGTTACTGAGCTGTTTTCCCTTTTCCAGGAGGCAGAACTGAGACTGGTGAAATTCTTACCTGAGATTTTGGCCCTGCAAAGGGATCTAGTGAAACGATTCCAGAATGTTCCAGAAGATGAATACTGTTCCATCAGGAGTTTTATTAGCAGTCACAGTTCAGGTATGACTGCTGTCTGCTCCAACAAAAGATCAGGACCATCCATGTTTGGTGGTTCAAAAGGATCATTCAGGCTGGGCCATGAGGGTGGGGCTCAGATTCTAAGCTAGAACATGAGGCAAACGATGCCAAATCCCAGAGACATGCCTTGAGCCACTGCTGTGGCTAGAAAGCCCTCACCTTCTCCAGCTCTCACACAACCTCAAACTTGAAATGTGGCATACTACTGAACGTGAAGAAGGTGCAGGGTCAGGTTCTTGGGAGCACACCTTGTGGTTTCTTGTCAGGGTAGTGGTAGGGGTTGTTTCCATGGGGATCTTACCAGGTGTTTTGTTCAACAGAGGGGCTGAGGCAGCTATTCCACAACAGGATCACCATCTTCCTGTCCACGTGGAATGCACTGAGGCGGTCACTGGAGACCAATGGTAAGTGTCCTCCTCCATGTGGCTCTGCCAGCACCCTGCTGTGTGTGTGGCAATGCAACCTGTTGATGGAGGTGCTGGGATACATGAATCAACCTCCAAAGTAATCCTCAGTCCTCTTGAATCTATAAATATGGAATAAGAATATAGAGTTGAGAGCACTTGAAACTTAACAGCCAGGGACCAGCTCTATGGAAATGGCTGCCCCAGGCTGTGACCCAAATGCCTGGAGCAGAATCCCTCCGCTTAGGAATGATCCTGTCTTTTAAAGGTGAAATCAAGTTACCTAAAGACTACTGCAGCTCTGACTTGGATCTGGACACAGATTTTGAGGTCATCCTACCCCGGCGTCGGGGCCTGGGTCTCTGCTCAACTGCGTTAGTCAGCTACTTGATTAACCTTCACAATGAAATCATCCACACGGTGGAGAAGTTCTCCAAGGAAAACAACAGGTACTACAGAAGCCCACCATCCTTGCCACCAGGCTTGGCTGCAGACTCTGCCAGCATCAGCTCTTGTCCCCACTCTCTCAGCCTTCCTCAACAAAGCCCCGTGTTTGCACACGGTTTTCACATGCTCACACTACGAAGGCAGAAGCAGGAGCATATGTACCAAAGCCTTAGGCCCCATACACCTGCCCTGGACCCCAAGAATTGTATCTTGTGTCCCTCAGCTATTCCGTGGATGCCTCGGAGGTCACTGACCTGCATGTTATCAGTTACGAAGCGGAACGAGACCTGATTCCACTGATTATCTCCAACTGCCAGTATCAAGTGGAGCAAGGTGGGGAGACGTTGCAGGAGTTTGACCTGGAGAAGATCCAGCGGCAGATTAGCAGCCGCTTCCTCCAGGGAAAGCCCCGGCTCACCCTCAAGGTAGGCTGGGCCCTCTGCCAATGATTTGCTTGTGTCAGTCAGCCCTGTGGGTTTCAGGGTAAACAGACTTAAGTGACACCCAGGCTCTCCTCTGCGTTATCTCCTCCCCACTGGTGGTCTGTGGTCCCTATGCTTTCTTTGGGCTGGGAAGTGTCCCCAGCTCTCTTCCTTATCACCATCACCATCTGCACCTGTCCCCCAGGGCAGCCTCAAGTCTCAGTGGACTGGGTTTCCACTACAGTTAATGGTACCACCAAGAAAACCCATCACTGCTGCCACCCCTTCAGTTGCATATGTAGTTGGTGCCTAGAAACCACTGTGCAGACCTCCCCATTCCGTCATCCTCGAACTGCCATGGCCGATGCTTCACGTCAGAGTATTTAGCCTTTGGTCCAGCTGCCCAGTGCCAGCAGCACCACTTCATCTTAGTTTCCTACCAGAATGCCACCATGTAGGAAGTATCAGTGCAGGCACCCCTGGAAAGGGGCAGTCAGGAACCCCCACCCCCAGCCAGTCCACAGCGTGTAGACAGCATTACATGGCCCCCACCACACTCCCCCATCTGTCACAGAGGCCCTGTCACCTGACCCCAGCCCGACCTTCCAGCTGTCTCCAGGCCCTTCCTTTCTTACTGCATCAAACCCTGTGACCTGCCTTCTGACTCCCTGAGCACAATGGCACTTCCACACTGTCCCTTCCAGTGGCTGCCCTCATCCTTCCAGGTCCAGTCAGGTGTTATACTAGGATGTATTTATTCCCTCATTGCCTGCAATTAGGCTGTCAGTTGCTTAAGCCCAAAGCCATTTTTAATTCATCCTGAGAGTAGCTGCCTTGTGCAGTCTCTGCTCAGTGTCGCAAGATAGATCACAAATGTGCACATTCCCATTCCTGTTCCTCTAGCGCTCTTCCTCTCTTGTGGTCCTCAGACACACTATTCTACAGGGCAATATCTGCAAGGCCACTGTAGCCAGGCTGGATTTCTTGTGTTACTGTGTCCAAAGAGTGGGGATGGAACAGAGTCATCAGGAGACAATAAAGCTACATTCCTTGCCCAGGAATATACTGTCCATCTTGGTACTTAGTCACTGAGTCACTGCTGAAGAATATATCTGTCATCAGATGGAAATCTCCACTATAGATTTAATTTCCAAAAACTTTTTTTTTCTTTCTCACCTTAGGGAATACCCATGCTGGTATACAGACATGATTGGAACTTTGAACATCTCTTTATGGACATCAAGAACAAAATGGCACAGGTGGTCATAATAAACCCTCACTTGCAGGGTGGTTTCATTCACATATACAAGGACAGTCCAGTCCCATCTGGTGTGTGCTGTGAGCACCAGGCTCTCTGGCTCTCTAAGGACCCCAGGAGCTCCTTAAGAGCCCAGTGCTTTCTGGAGAAGCAAGAGGGATGGCCGATCACCAAACTTTCTTTGAGTACAGACCAACCACTTGGGGGTTATTTTCTTAATGATGATATCATGACCATGGTGCTACAAGTTGAGAACTCAATTCTTCCTGCTCCTTAGGTTCTGCTACTGACAGATGGAGAAGCTGTTGTGCCTTTCCATGTACTCATGGGTCATGTGGAGGATTCAGTTAGCTCGGGCCCATTTCTGTGCAAAGTCTGAAATGCTGCCACACTCAGCATCAGCTCAAGCACAAGCATCAGTTCTTACCACAAGTGCTGGATAGCTGGTCCTGCTGGCAGCTCACAGTTAGGCTCTTAACAAGTAGGAGAAGTAATAGCCTGACCCAAACCTCTGTCCTGCTTTTGGTTTCAGTGCCTCCTCCCCAATTCGGCCATGGGTGCCATCAGTGGAGAGCTTCAGTCCTACAGCGAAGTCTGTGAAGCCCTGTCTGTTATAGAGGTTACTCTGGGCTTTCTAGGCACAGTTGGTGGGGATCCAAATATGCATCTGAATGTGTATGTCCAAGACATCCTGCGAATGGGTGACCAAATGACTCCAATTTTAAAGGTGGGTCCCATATGCCTTTCAAGGAGAATCAGCATCACCTCATCTTAATTTCCTGCCAGAATGCCACCAAACAGGGAGCATCAATGCAGGCACCCCTGGAAAGAGGCACTCACGAACCCCATCCCCAGCCAGTCCACAGAATAGCAGCACACACTGGGGACAGGAGAGGAAGGGACACTCAATGCTGACCACCTCGTAGAGTGGGATGCACAAGTGACTGAGGACATTGGCTACCTGTACGTTGCATGATGCTCACAGACACTGAGCTGCTGCAGGAGGGGGAGACTCATGTGTTTGCAAGATGAGACAGGTAGACTCTTGGATGGAACAGAGGTGGCCTCAAGACAGGAAATGGAGGAAACAGGGAGGAGTGCCCTGGGGTAGCACCCAGAGTCCTTGGTGTGCACCAAGGGAGGGTGTGAGCCTTTGCATTCTACTTGGGACTCTCTTCCTCTTCCAGGCCTTAAGCAGATGTCAGTTAAAACACGCCATTGCTCTCTGGCAATTCCTCTCTGCTCATAAGTCGGAACAGCTACTGGGACTGAAGAAAGTGAGTCTGCCCTGCCTCTGCCCAGACTAAGGGAGATGCACCCTCTTCCCAGGCTTTGATGTTGCACTTGCTTATCTTTTTTAGGATCCCTTTAGGGAAATCAGTTCTAAGTACAAAGCAGACCTCAGCCCAGAAAGTGCTAAGCTCCTCAGCGCCTTCCTGAATTACACAGACCTAGATGCTTTCCTCCTAGAGCTTCATGAAATGATGGTGCTGAAACTAAGAAACACTCAGACCCAGGACAGCTTCAACCCTGAATGGAGGTATGGTGTGCATACCTGCTGGCAGGCAGGTGTGCAGAATATTTGCTTTTTCCCATTGGCGTGAAGGTAGTTCCACTTGTTAGACTGACCCTCTGTCTAACAAGTAGACCTAAATATGTCAAAGAGATAAACATTTAAGATTAGGTAGAAAAAGCTACACTAATGTGTGAAATCTAAGATATTCAAAACTATCTTAATTTTACATTTGTGTCAATCTAATGACCCAAAAATGGTATCTTACTTTCACTTGTTTCCCCACCTACTTGTGTGGTTGGGCACATTTTTAAATTTATCACCACTTTTATCATCCTCTGAATTATCTCTTGGTAGCTTTTGGTTATTGGACAGGGCAGTTGATCTCTTTTTTCCTTTTGGTACCAGGAACTGAACCCGTGGGTGCTTAACTACTGAGCTGTATCCTCAACTCTTTATTTTTTGAGATAAGACCTCATTATTGTTGAGGCTGGCCTCAACTCTGCAATCCTCCTGTCTCAGCTTCCTTAGATGCTGGGATTATAAGCATATGCCACCACACCCAACCAGTTTCTCTTTCTTAATGATTTTTAAAAGATCTTTGTATAGAACAGATTAATCTGATGTACACATTACAAATGCACTAGAAGTCAATTGATGGGATTTTTTCATAAAGTTGTTGTGGGGCCAGGTGCAGTGGTACATGCCTGCAATCCCAGGAGCTCTAGAGGCTGAATCAGGAGGATCGTGAGTTCAAAGCCACCCTCAGCAACTTAGTGAGGCCCTACGCAACTCAGCAAGGTCCTATCTCTAAATAGAATATTAAAAAGGACTAAGGATGTGGCTCAATGGCTAAGCACCCTGGGTTCAATCCTCAGTACCACCCCCCAAAAAAAAGCCACCATGGGGACATACACTAAAGGCCTTCCTTATCACATCGCAGGGTGCTAAAATATCCTCATGTTTTCTCCTGCTGCTTTTATAGTTCTATGTTGCACATTTCTTTCATTAGTTCACTTTTATATGTGGTATGAGGCAGGCATTTCACTTGACTTGGTTTTCTGGATGGACAGTCAGCCTACACTTGCTATTTCTGATCTCAGGCCATATGGCACATGCCTGTGACAATTAAATTCCCCTTCCTAGAGAATTTACAACCTTTGGTAAGATAAACCATGAGAGGGAATACCTGCCTTTTTTGATTGGCATAGCTTTGTTTCTGAAGCAGCCAGACAGGCCCGTCAGTGGAGTGCCTGAAGTGGCCTAGCTGAGCATCATCGAGGAAGCTCCATCCTCTAGAAGCCTTGAGCCTGGGACTCCAGGTCTAGCTCAGGAACTTGAAAGCTGGCTGACCTTAAGCTGACCCTCAGTATTTCCCATCTTATTTAGCACCTCAGTCCTGTCAATGCCTGGAAAGAGTGAGAGCTGATAGCCTCCTGATGCTCTAAACACTATCTCTTGTGCTTGATTTTACAGCCTGAGGGACACTCTAATGAGTTACATGGAAACCAAAGAGAATGAAGTTCTTCTGGAAGTGGAATCCCAGTTCCCAGAAGACATACTGCTGTCCAACTGCGTCTCTGTGTGGAAAGTGGCAGCTACACGGAAACAGGACAGGCAAGCAAAATAGGATTCTCCACTCCATCTCTTGATGTGCTGCAGACACAGCTCCCCTCCCCTCCCCTCCACTGTGCCTCTGGGAGCACCTGGAAGGAAAGTGTTGACACAGCACTGAATTTAAGGCCACCATGTACTGTGCCAGCTGATGGCTTTTTTGAGAGTTAAGCTGTTTCTGGAATACATGCAGATGCCAGAACTTCCATGTTACATTATGAATATCAAGTGGTGAGAATGGCAGTTACTTGAAACTGGAAATCAACCACCATCCTGTGCATTCAAGAAGCAACAGGAAGTCACAATTGGGGTCACACCCAGTAATGACCTGTGTCGGGCCTGCAGCCTGTTCCTCATGCTTCCTAATGTTGCCACACAGAGGCAGATGTAGGGTTACTGGTCTTTTTTTTTCTTTCCCTATGCTCTTCTGCATACGCAGAAGAGAATCTGGTTTTCTTCTCTTTCCCAGTCCCTTACATTCTGAGTATTATACTCATAATTCTTGGGTTCCAAGATGTGAAAAAAGTACCACACTCTTTTTGTCTTCTCACTAATGGAAAGCCAGCGTGTCCGCACATGCCTTAATGCCACGAGAACAAAAGCCAACCCAGACCCCACTCTAAGTCACTGCCAGATGCCAAAGAGAGCCAACAACTCTGTGAAAAGCATGGGACTTGGGACACTGCTAGGGTTTTGGTTTCCTGTGAATAAAATGGAGTGGATTGACAGCCAAAGTGCCTTCCAGTTCTCATATCTTGAGATTCTAAAGAAATTTCGACAGCATCAGCATGGATCAGAGCAGGCTCTTGGCAATGCCATGGGGAGTTTTTGGTTGCCAGGTATTATTACACTACATAAGCATGCAATCTTGGTGTGATCTCAGCTTCCCTGAGTATGTGCCTTCCTTTCTTTGGGTCTCAACCATACCATAAAAACTGAGTCTCAGAGAGAGTACAAAACCAGTTCCATTTCTGAAAAAGGGAAATTAACTTGCCTCGATCTTGTGCTGTGTTTTTCATTGTAAGTTTTGTCTCTTTTTGAAACCTACTTTGATGTCCTGGACCTCCGGATAAATTCCTTTTCTTCACAGCTCAGAACCTGTTTGCCATAAGAGCCATCTACACATTGGAGCCCTGTTTTTCATGTACATTAAAGATAGGGACCCAATCAACTTGAAATCAGGCCTGTGTACTTTTCAGCTACATAAATGCAAAATGGGGGCAAAGGGCACAGCTCAGTAGTAGAGTGCTTGCCTCATATTCACAAGGCCATAGGTTCAACCCACAGCACTGCAAAAACAAAACCAAAAAAAGGTAACCTGGCACAGGCCCTGTGCACACCTGCAAAGGTAGGTACAGAAGGAACACTACACTCCATTTCCATGTATCACTCTCACAGCGTCTGATGAAGGAAGTGCAGTGACAGACCTCAGGTAGTAGCTCCTTTCACAACATGCACTTGCATTTAGTGAGCTGTGATGAACCTTCCAGACTATGTAGAGCCACCTCCTCCTCCCACCAGATGCCTGCCACCTGAGAGCAGAAGCACCTTGGCCTTAGATGCCTGGGAGTCAGGGTGCAGCTTGCCAGGGCCAGCAGGTGGCACTCAGACTCAACCTGTTCCTCCCTGCCACACCTTCACAGGTAGAATCAGGTGTCAAGTCCTTGATATGAAGACCCTTATTCTCCCTTTGGCCTGGGTAATTTTTTCACTATTATGAATTGTTTCTAAATAAGATGTTTTATTTTGTATGCTATGCTTTCAAAGCCTTAACTGTCTTATCTAGCACAATTTACACAAAAATACACCAGGCTAGTACAAGTAAATTTCATTATACTTGTAATGCTGTTTTGATAAATGTGAGTTCTGCTGCTAAAGGATCCCTCTCTTTGGGAGCATGCTACTGTATATGCCATGTAGACCTCAGTTAGACTGTGGGAATGGTTGTGGGTTTTTGTGGAAATGTCCTTGAAAGTATTCATGAAGTAGATGGTTCAGAAGTGAAGAGCACACTCTAGAATGTGAGATGCTAAACTTCCACTGGACAGAACAACAACAGAACAGCTTGTCCACAGTAGATAAAGCTTAAGTCTCAGTGGGGAAGGGGGGTGTCTTCTTCTTAAAGGGACATCACTGAAACAGCAAAGCCCCAGCTACTAAGGAGTAAGAATGAAAACTACCTAACTCAGTGAGGCAAACTATGCATAGAGAAGACATCCTGGTAACAGAAAATAAAGGCAGTGAAAGAAATAGAACTTCAAGTCTTTGCCCTCAAACCCTTTCCATACCATCCTTAATGCTTATGAAATTTTGCCACTTGTTAAGGGAGACAGACAGGGATTATTTCAGCTTTCCTAGATGTTTGGCTAATTTCAACTCAAAAACCACCTTCCACTGATAATCACTGTGAGCAAAACATCAGTTCAAAGGGCCCAGCCAAACTTACCCATGTTCTGGCATGCCCACGAGCACCAGTGTGCCAATGGAAAGCATCTCTGATGTGATGCCAGAAGCACCAAGTGAGGCTGCATGTCACAGTGCCAGCAGAGTGCTCCATGGGACAGCAGCCCTGAGGCCTGGAGCTGGGTACCAGCAATTGGCAGCAATTGGCACTCACATCGTGTTCTGCAATGTTCTGACCCCTTCAAGTTCACTAAGCCTATGCTTAGAATCCCAGGTCCAGTTGGAAAAACAAGCACAAGTGCTTTCTCCAGAGAGAAAATGCTAGCAAAACTCATATCTTCCCTATAGGGACATTGAGCCTGCTTCCTTCTCAGCTGGTGGAGTGCTTCAGAGAACCAACTGGGGAGGGCCCTGCACATGCAGCAGCCCCCTCTGCTCTGGACGCTGCTTCTGCTTGGGGGCTCCACAGTCTGCAATGTGCTGCCTTTCCCTTCCCATGGCCCCACCAAGGTCAGTATTCCTTCCTCTTTAAGTCAGTAGCTGCAGAAGCATTTTCTCACTTCATTTTGAAGCTCATATTTCTTTCATTTAAAAAAACTATTCCTGAAGACTTAAAGACTTTTAAGAAAGACTTAAATCATTTATTCAAAGAAAGGGCAAAAAGTCAGGAGATGAAACCTGAGATATTCCTATTAGTTTTACATAACTTTATAAGTTAGAATTGATTCAGTAGTTCAAATAAAATCTTAGGTTTAGACACAAAGATGAACTCTTTGGTATACACCCCCCCCCATACAAGATAAAAGAGTCTTTAAAAAGTGAAAGGATCTTACTCTTCTGATTTCTCAAATTAAAAGCACACACATACATCAATTAAGTGCCAACATAAAAATGCCATAATGGTTACACTTAAAATGAAAAACCCTGAACTCATCCTATGATATTTAAGTAAAGCTATAATTGATAGCATTGGACATAATTTCAGAAAATAAATTAATTTCGTAACAACACTAATGTTTTAATATCACCCTGTAAGTAAGCATTATGTATTTAACAAGAGCTGCAAGGAATATCAAAAAGTGATTTTCAAAAGTAATAAATATATGTTTTTATCCAACTGTAAACATAACTCTGAAAACAAAAAGTTATAATTGTCCACACTAATTAGGTTGCTTTGATTATTGGAAATTATTCCTTCAAAAGTAAATATGTATCAGACCTTTGAAAAACATAAAGTTTACACAAGTGATTATCCTTACTATAAATAAGGCCCTTATTTAAACTCAACTAAAAGCTGTGTTAACTACATTTTACCATAGGGACACTTGAGCCCAGGTATAGTGTGGGCCAAATTTCTCGAATTGCTTTGGGAACTGCTGCTTGCTTAAATCAAACACTGAAGTGCAGATTCACCTTTCTAAAAAGACTGAAAGCAAAATGCCAAATTTCACTATCCTGTTTTCCAAAACGAATTAGAGTTTGGGATTTCATGTTATCAAGATGCCATCGCCCTCCTGAGGTATTTAATTACAATACCTTCTCTGTTTTCATTCAGCCACCTCAATTAGATTTTGATCAGAATCGGGCATATAAAAAGTTGGTTCCATGGCCTTGCTGACAATGTTCTCTGGATGTAAACCTTAGGATCCTCCATACATTATGGCTCTCAGAGCAAAGGGAAACAGAAAAAATGTTAGACAATGTGGTGAAATTACCTTGCCTGTCTTGTGATCCAACCAGAGGAAAGCATGGTTCCTTGTTAGCACTTTGCAATCAAAGACGGCATTATTCTGTGCTGGTTGACAACATTCCATTGAGTGGTGGATTCTGATGGGCTCATCCAGGTAAACATGATGCTCCTGAAACAGGTGCAAATTCACAAAGCAAGTGAAGATGACCAAGGTAGATGGCATGGAGGACAGACTAGAGGTGTTTCTCCTACCAGGGACAATAAAGAGTTCCTCCAGATTCAGAATGCTCTTCATAAGCCTATACCCCTATCCACTGCAACAAAAAATAAATTTAAATTAAAACAAATTGCATACTGTCTAAGCATAAGCAGTGAACATCAACAACTCTTCACTTGGGTGGGAAGACAAACAAGCATGACTCCCTTCACCTCCTTCAAAACACAGCAGTGCCCAGATCACAGTCACCAACTGGCATCTTTCAATCCATCTACCCTGGAAAGAAAAGGCTCAAACATCCAGCAGCTTTGGCCAAGAAAACTCCTGGAAGGCAGTTTGGGGACTGAAGGTATCCAAGCAGATGAGTCACACACCAATTCCTAGGTTTTGTTTGAGATGCTGTCGCTTCTCCCCTTGGTGGAGGAAATGTTGCAGCACTGCAGCAAAGGAAGGGGTGGTTTGGTGTGGCCAGAAAGGTCCTTCAAGAAAGGTAGCCAAGCACCTCTGGGTGGCCACCACTGGTGCTCAAGGGCCTCTGTGGTGGAGAGGTAAAGGCAACAGGGAGGGGATCTAGAGGGCCAGCGGGACAGTCTGCATTGCTACTGTTGTGTGGAGGCCAGTAGTAAGCAGGGGTCCCCAGCCAGGCACTAGCCAAAGTAGCGGTAATCAGTACGAAGAAGGGGCTTGGGCAGCAGCCAAGTCAGGACTCTTGAGCACCTGGAAGATGTCTCCACAGCCAGTGTGACCAATTCGGGGATTCAGCTCCACAGGTAGGTGCAAACCCAGCAATGCCCTACCCCAGGGAGCCTTGGGCGACCTGGAGGGTGTGAAGTCATTTCTTGGACACCTGGGATCCTAGCTGATGCTCTGCACATGGACTGCTTCCCTTTAGGGTCAGAGAGGGTCACATCTCATTAGCAGCCAGAGCTCCAGGAGGATGAGGAGGTTCCCAGGGTGAGGGAGAGGCCTGGAGGCCCTGGTTGTGTCCTCTGCAGCTTCCACCACTCGTGGCCAGTGGGGCAAGCTCAGGCTGTGCCCCACAAGACAGGAAACTTTCTGATATTGTCAGCGCCAGCCACCAAAGTGACTCTAACAGAAACCACCTGGTATGTTAAGTTCAGTCTTACATCTAATTAAATATCATATTTCAGTATTCCTTGCCCAAATGAGCACATAAATCCAAGTCCTGCAAATGATCTTCAAATAAGCTTTGTCCTTTCTGCCTGATCTCCCACTAGTGACTTTGTTTGGGGGACTCATAATTCTCTTATGTTGGTCATGTTTCTAACATGACCCCAAAAGTCATAGATCCTGCTCTAGAGAGTGAGAACATCTAAAAACAAGAATAAGACAATTAAGATTAAAAGCTGAAAACATATTTGATGGAAGTTAACTCTGAAATAGAATTCAGAAAGAAACTCTGTAATCCTGGAGCTAGGAGAAAAAAGCAAAATTTAAAAAAAAAAAATACTTGTGGTCTTTCCATGAAACACTTCTAACTTAAAAATTGTGGTAAAAATTTTGTAATCTGTCTTATTTTTCATCTATTTCAAATTTAAGCATCAAATATCAGGAGAAATTTACCTTTACTTTGTTTCAGGGGAAAAATAGTACATATTGCACTGTGAACGTTTAGAAAGCCATTCTACCTGGATGGAGGTGTAGCTCCTGTGCTCAGTGTAGAGTACTTGCTTGGTATGTGCAAGATCCTGGGTTCATAATCTCCAGCAGCCCCCCAACCCGGCCAAAAATAAATAAATAAAGATAAAAGAAAAAAAGGTTCTATAATACTGCAGGCTAGCAAAAATACACACACACACACACACACACACACATATACATATACATACAGTTCCAGCTACTATTGCATACAGATTGAAATGCTAAACAAACCAAGATTCAGGAAAAACATTGTCTGAATTAATACCCTAAATTCAGCTCACAAGGAAACTCAGCATGCTGGTGATCAAGAATTTTTGGTTTATAAAAGGAAAGAAAATTTTATTTATTTATTTTCACTCCCAGCTTTTCAGACCAATAAGCAAGATATTCCTTCCATATTCAACATTCATGGAGTGACATGCTCTGGCTCCAGTTGAGTTTAAACTGTTATTAACGCTGATATGCAAAATGGTCCCCAATAACAAGTTATAGGCGGTTTCATCCAAAACAAGTAGCTTCCACCAGAGGTAGCTGCTCTATAGAAAGGGGGAAAATATAACTTAAATTTTAAGTTAAACCTTTAAGTTAAATTTTAATTTAAATCCTCAAATTACAATGAACTTACCTCCCAATACACCATTGTTAAGTTGAAAATATCATAGCCAAAATTTGTTTAACAAACCAATTAATCTACAGAACACAGTAACTTACTCTTGCCTATGTTAAGCATGTTCAGAACACATACCCTAGCCTATAGTTGGGAAAAATTATCTATAAAACCCATTTTATAATAAAGGGTTGAGTATCTCATTTACTTTATCAAATGCCTATATCCGAAAAACACACTGCCCTCTCAGAACACGGCTGAGTATTGGCTGTGGTCGCAGGGCTGACTAGGAGACAAGGCTGGCTGCTGCCGCCCAGCACTGAGAGCTCCCTCATCTGCCATACAGCTGACTGGCATGGGAGATGGTCAAAATTAAAAGTTCAAAATATGTTTTCTACCAAATGTATATATGATTTTTGCACCATCATAAAGTTTTAAAAATAGTAAATAAAACTATTCTAAATCCTAGACTGTATTTGATAATTAGTGAGTGTGTAAATTTGAAAGACAGTTAAAAAACAACCATCTATTTTCTCCAGACTACCTAGGATTAGGCTCATGTCTTCCAGTGTTTCAAGTTTACCTTTGATTACCAACGTTCAACTTAATAAGACTCACATTTTAAACTCTGTAACAATACTTGCAGACTTATGTCACACTGACTCACCCATGAACAACCTAGAGTTCCCTATTTAAAAGGAAAATGGAATCTATAGTTAGTTCCAATGGGATTATGAATATCTCATTGATTCATTTTTTTAAAATTTATTTCAAAGATGACTACTCTCAGGCTTATGGGTAAGGACATTATGGCCATACAAAGGCCATACTGATGTCTTAATTACTGGGATGCTTCTCACTGCTGGCCAGGTGGGCAGAGGCTCATCTTGAGTTTCCCATCACTGAGAACAAGGACAAGAGCCCCTCAACAGTGTAAAAACTGACTTGTCAGTAACAGCCCCACTCTGTTCTGGGCTCAAAATTGGAAAGTGACAGCCAGAGTCCTCTCCAGGGGTGTGGGGCAGAGCCAAATGACTCTTGAAGCTCACAAAAGTCATGGGGACAGTTTGAGGATATGAACAGGAGAATGACACATTTCCCTGTGAAAATAGTACAGGAGGATATTAGGAAGGTGCAGTGGTGACAATTTCAATGCATTAACAATTGACTTTCCAAAATTTAAAGCTTCGGACCCATCTTCTAACACACTAAGATTTTAAAAATTAGGCTTCCCCATCACACTTATCCATGATATTTCCCAGACAAGTCTTTTAAATCAAGTCACTGATATAATTGAGCAAACCTATTCCTCAGTCTGAATCTTAGGAAAATTCCATTTTCCCTGCTTCTTCCGCATCTGTAAAAGAACCTCAAGCCACACTTTCTCCAGCCATATGCAGAACTGGGATACAACAGATTAGAAAACTTTCCTTCCCTGAATTGTCCAGATGTCCTTATCTAATGGGAAGATGACATTGAGGATCACCTACTCCAAGAACTGTTCCTTTCTTGCACTGATTATGTAAATGAGCTCATGATGGGGTCACTCAGACCACAGGTTCTTCTTCCTCTCAGGTAGGAGGTGTATTTCTGTATGCCTTAAGAAAAAGCTGATGGTAAGTCAGATGTCCCAAGATGCAGGCTGGCCTCCTCTCAGAGGCATTCATAGACCCTCAGGCCACATCACTAATTAGTCATCCCACCTCAGGTCTGACCTGCTTACAAGCATGCTTTTGTTTCATGAGTTGTGTTTTAAAAAGATTCTTTAATTTTTTTTTTTTTTGGGGGGGGGGGGTGGGAGGACCAGGGATTGAACTTGGGCATCTGACCACTGAGCCACATCCCCAGCGCTATTTTGTATTTTATTTAGAGACAGGGTCTTAGTGAATTGCTTAGTGCTTTGCCATTGCTGAGGCTAGCTTTGAATTCTCAATCCTCCTGCCTTAGCCTCCTGAGCTGCTGGGATTACGGACGTGAACCATGATGCCCTGCTAAAAGATGGTTTTTACTCTCTGGATTATCTCTCTTATTCCAGGACCCAATTCATTTTTATTCAAAGTGTTTCAAAAGGAAGAATTAATTCCAATCCAATAAAATCAGAAGTTTTTTTTTTTTTTTTGCCTGGAATTGCATAAATTTTCACAAATTTCACATGAAAGAATACATCTCTCAAAATTGCCCTTCCTTTCCAAAATGCATCATGAAAAGAAAAACAATGAGATGTAACTTATCAGATACCAAAACATATTACAAAATAGCCAAATTTGGTCAATGTGTCACTGGTATAGACAATTAGACAAATTAGTGGACAGAATAATTGAGACACAAAAAGATTGGGGAATATATACAGTTAGTCTGTTCTGAAGATTATGATTCAATTCATTGTGGAGAAAGTTGTATTAGCAAGCAGCACAGGAACAAATGGGTATCCAGACAAGAATATAAAAATTGGTCTATATCATATATCACATAAAGAATACATTTCAGGTTCTTTGAAAAAATATATAAAATTGACAGAGTCTTAGCTACGCTAACAAAGGAGAAGGAGAGAGAGAACTCAAATTACCAGCATACATGATGAAAAAGGTAATATCACAACAGAAATACAGAGGATAATTAGAAATTTTTTGAAAACTTATACTCCAACAAAATAGAAGATATTGAAGGGAATGACAAATTTCATAAGTCATACAACTTGCCTAGATTGATTCAGGAAGATATACACAGTTTAAATAGACCAATATCAAGTGATGAAATAGAAGACGCCATCAGAAGCTTACCAACCAAGAAAAGCCCAGGACCGGACGGATACACAGCCGAGTTCTACAAGACATTTAAAGAAGAACTAATACCAATACTCTTCAATTTATTTCAGAAAATCGAAAAAGAGGCAGCACTTCCAAACTCATTCTGTGAGGCCAATATCACCCTGATTCCAAAGCCAGACAAAGACACATCAAAGAAAGAAAACTTTAGACCAATATCTCTAATGAATACAGATGCAAAAATTCCCAATAAAATTCTGGCAAATCAAATACAAAAACATATCAAAAAGATCGTGCACCATGATCAAGTGGGATTCGTCCCAGGTATGCAAGGTTGGTTCAACATAAGGAAATCAATAAATGTAATTTATCACATCAATAGACTCAAAGATAAAAATCATATGATCATCTTAACAGATGCAGAAAAAGCATTTGACAAAATACAGCACCCCTTCATGTTCAAAACACTAGAAAAACTAGGGATAACAGGAACATATCTCAAAATCGTAAAGGCTAATTTATGCTAAGCCCCAGGCCAACATCATTCTGAATGGAGAAAAATTGAAGGAATTCCCTCTAAAAACTAGAACGAGACAGGGATGCCCTCTTTCACCACTTCTAATTAACATAGTTCTTGAAACACTGACCAGAACGATTAGACAGACGAAAGAAATTAAAGGGATACATATAGGAAAAGAAGAGTTTAATTAGCACTATTTGCTGATGATATGATTCTATACCCAGAAGACCAAAAAAGCACTTCCAGAAAACTTCTAGAACTAGTAAATGAATTCAGCAAAGCAGCAAGTTATAAAATCAACATCCATAAATCAAAAGCATTTCTGTACATCAGTGGCAAATCCTCTGAGAGAAAAACTACCCCATTTACAATAGCCTCAATAAAAAAAATACAATACTTGGGAATCAACTTAACAAAAGAGGTGAAAGATCTATAAATGAAAACTACAGAACCCTAAAGAAAGAAACAAAGAAGACCTTAGAAGATGGAAAGATCTACCTTGCTCTTGGATAGGCAGAATTAATATTATCAAAATGACCATACTGCCAAAAGCACTATACAGATTTCATGCAGTTCCAACCAAAATTCCAATGGCATTCCTCATAGAAATATAAAAAGCAATCTTGAAATTCATCTGGAAAAATAAGAAGCCCAGAATAGCTAACGAAATCCTTAGCAGGAAGAGTGGAGTAGGTGGCATCACTTTACCAGACCTCAAACTATACTACAGAACAATAGTAACAAAAACAGCATGGTATTGGCACCAAAACAGACTGGTAGACCAATGGTACAGAACAGAGGACACAGAGACTAACCCACAAAATTGCAATTATATTATATTATACAAAACTACCAAAAACATGCATTGGAGAAAAGATAGCCTCTTCAACAAATGGTGCTGGGAAAACTGGATACCCATATGCAACAAAATGAAATTAAACACCTATCTCTCACCACGTACAAAACTCAATTGCAAAGTGGATCAATGACTTAGGAATTAAACCAGAGACTCTCCAGTAGTCTCCAGTAGGCCCTAATCTTCATCATGTGGAATTAGGCTCCAACTTCCTTAATAAGACTCCTATAGCACAAGAACTAAAACCAAGAATCAATAAATGGGATGGACTCAAACTAAAAAATTTCTTCTCAGCAAAAGAAACAACCTGTGAGGTGAAGAGAGAGCTTACATCTTGGCACAAATTTTTTACCCCTTACACATCAGATAGAGCACTAATCTCTAAGGGTATATAAAGAACTCAAAAAGCTAAACACCAAAAAAACACAAATAACCCTATCAATTAATGGGCCAAGGATATGAACAGACACTTCTCAGAAGAGGATATTCAATCAATCATCAAATACATGAAAAAATGTCCATCATCTCTAGCAATTAGAGAAATGCAAATCAAAACTACTTAAGATATCATCTCACTCCAATCAGAATGCAGCTATTATGAAGACAAACAATAATAAGTGTTGGCTATGATGTGGGAAAAAAGGCACACTCATACATTGCTGGTAGGACTGCAAATTGGTGCAGACAATATGGAAAGCAGTGTGGAGATTCCTTGGAAAACTTGGAATGGAACCACCATTTGACCCAGCTATCCCTCTCCTCAGTCTATACCCAAAGGACTTAAAAACAGCATACTATAGGGACACAGCCATATCAATGTTTATAGCAGCACAATTCACAGTAGCTAAACTGCAACCAACCTAGATGTCCTTCAGTAGACAAATGGATTAAAAAAAATGTGGCATATATACACAATGGGATATTACTCAGCAATAAAAGACAATAAAATCATGGCATTTGCAGGTAAGTGGATGACTTTGGAGAAGATAATGGTAAATGAAGTTAGCCAATCCCCCCCCAAAAAAACAAATGGTGAATGTTTTCTCTGATATAAGGTGACTGACTCATAGTAGGGTAGGGAGAGGGGAGCATTGGAGGAATAGACGAACTCTAGATAGGGCAAAGGAGTGGGAGGGGAAGGGAAGGGTCGGGGATTAGCAATGATGGTGGAATGTGATGGACATCATTATCCAAAGTACATGTATGAAAACATGAATTGGTGTGAACATACTTTACATAAAAACAGAGATATGAAACATTGTGTTCTATATGTGAAATAAGAATCCTGATGCATTCCGTGTCATGTATTTAAAAAATAAAAGCAATTAAAAAAATACATCTCAGTAATCAAAGACTTTAAATAAAGAAAACTAATTTAAACTTTTGGCAATAAAATCCATGAGACTATGTAGATTCTGTGGTTTTGGAGGCATTCAAAAGTAGGACTAAACACTTCAAAGTTATGAAGAAATATATAGGTATATGCCTATATATTCATAAATCAATCAATCAATAAATAATCATAAATAAATAAATAAATACATACTCAATATATCCCAAAATATTAAATGTAAAATTGATAAATCTGAAAAAGTAAGGTTATCAATGAAATATAATGCTCTATTATAAATTGAGAAGAAAATACAAAAACAAATGTAAAAATAAGAATGAACAATGATCAAAAGTGCTAATCCAAATTGACAATAAACGTACAGGAAGATTAATTTGCCAATAGTTAAATAACCATGAACAAGAAAGAGACAATCCTTCAGTCCATTAAGCTGGAAAAGTCTACATGGTGCTTAACACCTGTGCCTGGCTGGGACATGATAGACAGGCATTGCCACACTTTGCAGGTAAATTATATTCTTCCTGGGAAAAACAATGGGACAATTATTCAAATGTAAACTATGAAAAACCTATTGGCTAAGAAATTCTACTCTGGAAACTTTATTCCATCCAAATAAAAGCTTCAATATCAGGAAACACAAGTAAAAATGTTTGCAGTGGGAAAAAGCAGAGATAAGGTAAATACCCTCTGTAAGAAAAAAGAAAACAATGGTGTGCTACCATAATAGAATGTTACATAGCCATTATAAAATAAAACTATATCAGGAAACTCAAAACAATTCCCACAAGGTGTTACTGAGTCCGAAAATATAGAAAAACATATTTGTAAATACTACCAAATTCAGACAGGTGTATGTGAATATGAGCCTGTGACAGACCTACATGGGATCTGATTATGCCGAATGCAACAAGGTAGAAAAATTAGCCCAGTAACATGACAGTGTTGGGAGGAAATGCAGCTCCGCAGGGAGAAAGCAGAAGGAAAGCAAAAAAAGCCAAGCAGAAAGAAAAACTAGGAGGTGAACTCAGAGAAATGGTATGGGAAGATCTGGCCTTTCCCTCCTTCAAGAACACACAGATTCAAAGACACAAATCCCTTGTGAACAATCGAGAACTAGATTTTGTGAGAAGCACAAAACTTCACATTGAAGCTGGTAGCAAAATCTATAAAACCCTCACAACATAAAAGCCTTTTCCCAGCACAGCACCAGAGGAGCACTAAGAAAGTGCAGTACCAGCTTCTTCCTGGGGAGAAAAGGAAAGGTCTGAGCTATATATCCAATGTCCTGACTTTCCTTAGGGCTACCCAAGGGACTGGTTTACTTCTTGCTTTAATCTGAGCCATTACAGGAGGGGTCCCTGGGTGGGAGTTCCTGTGAACAAAAAGAGTAATATGAAGGATATCTATCAAGGAATATTCCTGATAGCCCCTCTCCATGGCTCAGCAGAGAGTGCCTTGCTGAAACCCCCAAATCCCAGGTTCTTCTTGGGGAGGGAATGAGATGGACCGTGTGTCCAACATTCCAAATTCTCTAGATACTGGCTTCTTCCCAAGGGATTGGTTCCTTCTCACCTATTTTGAAGCAAGTTAGAATCTGGCATGTTATAGGCATCTGGGAGAAACCGAGAACAAAGATAGCTGCTTGGACTAGCAAGTAAGCACCTGCCACAGCCCCCAACTTTCACCAACTTCCAATATCTGGGAAGGAAAATGACTGAAGTATATGTACAAGTTTCCAACTTTTTCTGGGGTTGCCAGAGAGACTGGTTTCTGTCTTTTTTGTCTTTGAGCAAGAATGGAACCTGGCACACTTTAGATACTTGTGAGCCACTGAAGGAAAGAGTGGCATTTTGGACTATCATGTAAGAACTTATCATAGCCCGTCTTTATTGTTCTATAAAGTGGGTAAAGGAATCACAAAATCTCAGCTTTTCTCTGGAAGGAGAGAGCTGGATCAAGTGTGCAATGTTCCAACATTTTCAGAGGCTGTCTAAGGGAATGACTTTTATCTCACCTGTCTTAGAGCACGGATGGGACCCAGCATACTCTAAATGCAGGAAAGGCCACTGAGAATAAAGGCAAAGATTGGACTACTACACAGTCACCTGCCAGAGCCCCCTCTCTGGCATAGCAAATCAATGAGAATCCCAGAGCCTGGCTCATCTCTGGGAAGAAGAAAGAAGAAAGAAATATAAGCCAAACATTCAGAACTGGCTTTGGTCTCAACATTTTCAGAGCATGGATGAGACTTGGTATAATCTAGAGGTCTGTGTGCCTCTGAGAACTCAAAGAAGTCATGGTGTGCTACTGCCTCAGAAAACCATTGGTACTGACATGGATACCAGAAGGAGAGAGAGAAAGGAGAGAGAGAGAGAGAGAGAGAGAAGAGAAGAGAAGAGGAGAGGAGAGGAGAGGAGAGGAGAGGAGAGGGAGAAGAAGAAGAGGAGGAGGAGGAGGAGGAGGAGGAGGAGGAGGAGGAGGAGGAGGAGGAGGAGGAGGGAAGAAAAGAAAAGAAAGAGAAAGAAAAGAAAGCCAAGCAACAATAAAAAAGAAACAAGCAAATCCTCTAACTGGGAATTTATACAAGTAAATCCAGCAAAAACACACACTGAGAATTTGAAAACTGCCTGGCAATGCTTCCTACTGAGGATCCTGTTCTATACAAATTCTGCTCACATAAGACTGGAAAAGGTAGTCATTTTTTCTAATGTGCAGGTACTAACGATAAGAGACAAGGAAAAGGAACAAATAGGAAAACATGCATCTCCGAAAGAAACAAGATGAAACTTCAAGACCCCAATTTTACTGACATGTAATATATGAATTAGCTGGCAAAGTACTCAAAATGAACTTGGGAGAAAAATGCATGAACAAAATTAAAATTTTAGCAAAGATACATATGAGCTAAGAGAAGTATTGACTCTAAAGAAAAAAAGTAACTAAAATAAAAAATTCAATGGACAAATCAGTCTACATCAAAACATCATACTAGATCAAGCAGAAGAATCACTGAACTTGAAGACAGGTCATTTGATTTATCTTAGCCAGTCAATGGCATAAAAAGAAAACAAAAAGTGAAAAAAAAATGAAGAAAGCTTGGTGACTTATAGGACACCATTGAGAAGACCAATGTATACAATTATGAATGTCCAAGAAAAGACAGAGCCAAAATACTTACTCAAAGAAATAATGGGGAAAAACTTCTGAAATCTGAGGGGGAAAAAAAGGAAGATCTAGGAAATTTAGAAAATCCAAAAAATTCCAAATAAGATGAACCCAAAGAATTCCACAATGAGAGACATTACAATTGAATTGTGAAATACCAGACACAAAGAGAACTGAGAGCAGCCAAGAGAAAGTGACAGATCATATTTAAGGGAACTTGCCCAAGACAGTCAATGGATTTTTTCAGAGAAATGTTGCAGAAAAGGCAATGGAATATTTTCAAAATGCAGAAAGGTAAAACTGCCAATCAAGAATACAATACCTGGCAAAAGAGAAGTCTTGTCCTTTAAATTAAAGAAGACATAAAGATATTCCCAGACAAAGCTGAAGAAGTCTATCATTACAAGACCAGTCTTACAAGAAATGTTAAAGAGAATTCTTCAATTGAAACAAACCAAAGCTAAATAACACTATCAATGCATATATAAGTATAAAACTTGCTGTTAAATGTAAATGCATAAAAAAATACAGAATAATGTAACACTGCAATAGAACTATGGAAATTGGTTTTCAATTCTAGTTTAAAAGACAAAATTTTTAAAACAATTATATAAAATATGTGCATTTTTATACAATGTAATATGATGTAAATTGTGACGTTAATAATATAAAGTCCATGGAGAGGATTAATAACATAGTTTTTATATGCAATTGAGGTTGTTGATGTAGACTGTAATAACTATACAATATCTTATGTAAGTCTGATTGTAATCGCAATGAAGATACATAAAATAAAGAAATAAATCAAAGCATATCACTATAAATATCAATAAATATAAAGAAAGACAGTATAAAAGGAAAACAAGAACAAAAGATGTATAAGATAGGCAGCAAACCTTTAACAAAATGCTAGTAATGTATTTCTGTGGTACAATTAACAATAAAAATTTGGTATTTCTACTGAATTTCTGACACATAGCTCCCATAACTCTTAAAATCCCCAGAGGTCTAAGTGCCTTCTGTATGCTCAAGAGAAGACTGGAGACTGAGTGCCACCTCTATGTACTTATTAAATCAGAGCCGTTGCCAGAAAGACCAAAGAATCATTAGAGGCATGGAAATTTCCACTACATTCTTAAAATCCAGGAAGGCAAGAAATGATGAAGGTTGAACTTAATCCAAGGGCTAATGGCTTACTCTATCTACCTATGTACAAAACATCCATAAAAATCACTAAACAAAAAGAACATGCAAGCATCCATGTGTTAGGAGTGTCATATGTTCCAAACCATGATGTCAAAGGCTTTTGTGTTTAGGACTCTTATCCTATGTACCTCATGTGGTTGCTTATTAGTAGCTTTTAAAATAAACTGGTGATAGCAAGTAAAGTGTCTTCCAGAGTTTGTGAGCTTTTGTAGCAAATTAGTGAACCTAACCTGGGGGTGCTGTGATGACTCTGTAGGCAACTCTGACAAAAGTATGGGTAACACAGAGACCTGATGCTTGCAAATGCCATCTTAAGAAAGGACAATCTTGTAAGACTATTCCTTACGAGTGTGGAATATGGCATTAATTCAGAGTACTGAGTCCCAGAATTGCTCTGAATTGTAGGACATACAACTGGTGTTCAAGAGTTGGAGAAATGGTGTTAGAAAAGGCAATATAAATTTGGCATCAGAAGGAAAAATACCACACATGTTTGGTGGTACAAATATTGTAAGCATAAATATTCACCTTCCTCATTAAT
Organism: Marmota flaviventris; assembly: GCF_047511675.1. NCBI lineage: Eukaryota > Metazoa > Chordata > Mammalia > Rodentia > Sciuridae > Marmota > Marmota flaviventris. The sequence continues at coordinate 65,308,275 of NC_092513.1, forward strand.
TATTACTTTACCATGAATAAACTAAATTCCTCAACCAAAAGATACAGAGTGATTGAACAGATTAAAAATGAAGATCCACCTTTGTGTTGTCTACAGGAGATTCAGGTTTACATATAAGGACAGACATGGACTGAGTTAAGTAATGCAACAAAATAGCCCATGCAAACTATAACCAAAATACAGCAGGGGTGGCTAAACATGTCAGACAAAATGAATTTTGAGTCAAAAACTGTCACAAGACACAAAATTTGAACAATGTCAAAGGATAATAAAAGGATCAATTCACCAGGAAAATACCATAATTATAAAAATAAATGTACTAATATCAGAGACCTTAAATATATAAAACAAACACTGACAGAACTGAAGCAATTCAACAATAATAGGATACTTCAATACCCAACTTCCAATAAAGGATAGAACATCTGCACAAAAAATCAATAAACAAACAGCATAATTGAACAACAATGTAGACCAAATAGATAAATTCAAATGATTCTACTCAACAACAGAAGAATACATTCTTCTCAAGCACACATGAAATGCTCTCCAGGATAGATCACATGCTAGATCACAAAACAAGTCATACAATTTAAGAAGATTGACCTCTTATAAATTTAAGAAGATTGACCTCTTATAAAAGTTCTTTTCTGATCACCATGGAACAAAACTGGAATCAATAGGTGAAGGAAGACTGGACAATTCACAAATATGTAAAAATTAAACAGTATGTCTTTTTCTATTTGTTTGTTTTTTTGGTTTTTAAAATCCAGGGTACCATCTATGTAAGGCAAGCATTTTACCACTAAGCTACTTTTTTTTTTTTTTTTTTTTTTGAAACAGGGTCTTGCTAACTTTCCCAGGCTGGCCTTGATTTTCTGATCTTCCTGACTCAGCCTTCTGAGGATCTAGACTTAAAGCATATACTGCCACTCCTGGCTGTAAACAACAATCTCTGGAACAATCCGGTGCATCAAAGAAGACATTTAGGGGAATTAGAAAACATCATGGGACAAATGAAAATGAGAACACTCTGTGCCAAAACTTATAGAATACAGCATAACAATACGTGCCTACTCTGAAATGAAGGAAGATCTGAAACAAACACCTAACTTTATACCTCAAAGATCTAGACAAACAAACAAAGCTCACCCACCATCATCAAAAAAAAAAAAAAGGAAATCATAAAGATGAGAAGAGAAATAAATGAAGTCAGGAAGAGAAAAATCAATGAAATTGAGCTGGATTTTTGAAAAAAAAAATTGAGAAAATTCATAAAATTTTAGCTACAAAAGAAAAAGAAAGACTGAAATAAATAAAATCAGATGTGAAAGGAAAAACATTACAACTGATGACACACAAATAAAAAGAATCCTAGGAGACTGATAAAACCAAATGAATGCCAACAAATTGGAGAGCATAGAAGAAATGCATAAATTCCCACAAAGATATAACCTATTAATATTAAGTAATGAAGAAAGAGACAATCTTAATAGACCTGTAACTAGAATAGTAAAAATACTGAATTAGTATTTTAAATCTCCCACTAAAGAATATTTAAAGAATTTAAAAATGATATTTTAAAAATATTTAAAGAATTGAAGCCAATTATTCTCAAACTCTTCTAAAAACATACAAGAGAACATTTCTAAACTCATGCTGAGAGCAGCAAAATTAAAGATGACTGAAAAAGCAAAACAAAATAATACTTTTGATGAACACAGAAGCAAAAATCTATAACAAAATACCAGAGAACTGAATTCAACAACACAATTTAAGGGATAACACATCATAACTAAGTGAGATTTATTCTTGGGAAACAAGGGTGTATCAATATATGAAAACCAATTAATATGATAAATAAACAAAACAAGGACTAAAAATCACTTAATTATCTTAATAGATGCAGAGAAGGCATTTGAGAAAATTTAACACCATTTCATGATAAAAACTCCAACAACTAAAAATAGAAGGATATTACCTCCACATAATAAAAATCATCTATGGAAAGCTAATATGTTCAATGGTAAAAAAATAAAAGTTTTTCCTTGAAAATCAAGAACAAATCAAGGGAGTCTTCCCCAGCCCCTGGGGGCAGTGCTGCAGATACCAGTCCTGGTCCGTTGGCAGCAGCACCAGGTTACTGTGGGTTTCTTGCACTTCTGCTTCCCAGTCCCCTGGATGGTGCATCTAATTAGATATGGCTAGCTCCTATTGAGAGGAAGGCACAGGCCAGGAGGAGGAGAGTTTTCTGTACTTCACCTTGGCAGCAACTTAATGAAGGAGATGAGCCACCTCAAAACCCCTCACCCATCTTTCTGCTTCATGGACCACCTGCACGATTTTAAGCTTGACTTTGGTAATTTCCAAGGCAAAAGAAGTCAGAGGTGGCATGGAGGCAAGATGGGGTTAAAAGTGGAATGTATGTTTTAATAGAAATGAAAGTTTCAACTCAAGAAAGGAAAGAACCTGTTGAAGCTATCTGATGACAAATTAGGAACACACTTACTCATCCCCACTATATAAAAAGGTTATTTGCATAAGTGCAAAAGAAAATGGTTTGCCACTGGAATATCAAGAGAGACTAAAAGCAATAGAAGGAGAGGGGCACAGTGGTGCATGTCTGTAATTCCATGGCTCCAGAGACTGAGAAAGAAGGATCATGAGTTCAAAATCTGCCTCAGCAAAAGCGAGGCACTAAGCAACTCAGTAAGACCTTGTCTCTGAATTAAAAAATACAAAATAGGTCTGGGGATGTGACTTGGTTATTGAGTGCTCCTGGGTTTAATCCCTGGTACCCCTTCCAAAAAACAAAAAAAAAGGCAATAGAATGACTATAAAGGAAAAGTCTCAGAAGAAATGAAAGACATTATCAAAAAGGGGGAACAAAAGCTCTTTAGAAGATAACAGAATATATTGAAGAATAAAGAATATTCTATGTACTAAATATAAAATATTTTTAACATTTAATAACAGGTATCTGTGATATCTCCATGTTTGATCTGTTTACAACAATGTTTTGAAGGGGAACCTCACTTAAGTGATTCCATAATTTCAAACTATAAAAAGCAGCTGGGTGAAGAGTTAGACATTTAAAAGGGACTGTGCAGTCCTGGAGTGACAAGTGGATGTGGGTACTCCTGTGGACACTTAAAGCTATTTTCTTGGGTTGATCTTAAATGACCTCTTGCTCTATGATAAGGATAAATTTGCAGTTTGCTTGATGATGGTGCTGGTAAATTGCTTGGCTCTGTCTGAACTTTTTTTTAAATTAGTTTAATAAGAGTAAGCAAAGTACTGACACAATTGATAATAAAATTTTAAAAACTGGAGAAAAAAAAAAAGAACAAAGATAGCATGCCCACTCTTACCATTTGTAGCCAACATCATAATAAAAACTGTAGTCAGCAATTAGGCAAGATAAAGAAATAAAAGCATCCAAATTTAAAGGAAGAAGTAAAATTATCTCTTCTTCCATATGACATCTTAGATATAAAAAATACTAAATATTTTAAAAAACTGGAATTAATGAAAAAAAAAATAATGTGAAGTTGCAAGATAAAAAAAAAAAAATCTGTTGTGTTTCTAAGGAAACTGTGACAAAATACCAGAGATAATCAATTCATAAGAAGGAATGATTTATTTTGGCTCACAGTTTCAAGGTTTCAATCTGTGGTTGACTGGCTCTGTTGCTTTGGGCCTGTAGTGAGAAACTACATCATGATAGAAGCACATGACCAAGGAAGCCTGTTTACCTGAGGGCAGCTGGAAGCAAAGACAGAGACAGAGGATGCTGGAGTCTCAATGCCCCCTAAATGTGCCCCCAATGACCTAGCTTAGTTTCAATAAGCCATACCTTCTAAAGTATGGCTTAACCACTGCCTCCCATTAGCACCACAGGCTGGGGATCAAGCCTTCAATACACTGGCCCTTGGGGGACATTCAAGATCCAACCAATAGCAAACTATACCTCCTGAAGTATGGCTTAACCACTGCCTCCCATTAGTGCCACAGGCTGGGGATTAAGCCTTCAACACATTGTCCCTTGGGGGACATTCAAGATCCAACCAATAGCATTCAAAAAAATTGAAGCCTTGTACCCTCAAAGGATCATGTGTTAGAAGCCTGGTTCTCAGCCTGTGGTACTACTGACTGGGGGTGCAACTTTTGGAAGGTGGGGCCTAGTAGAGGAAAGTTGAGTCACTGGGTGTGTATCTTAGGTATATTGGGACACTGGCCCCTTCTTTTCTCCCTCTTTTCTAACTAGCTACAATGAGGCAAAGAGGCTTCCTCTGCCATACCATCCTGCAGGATATACTTTGCTTCCACAGACCAAAGCAACAGGGTCCAGTGACCAGAGACTGAAACTTGTGAAACTATGAGCCAAAATAAACCTTTCCTCCTTATAAATTGACTATCACAGGTATATTGTCACAGTAACAGAAAGCTGACAGAGAAATTAATAAAGTACTTTCATCTGCAGTAGCATCAAAAAGAATAAAATACTGAGCATGAATTTAACTAAAGAGGTTAAAAAAAACTTGGATTATATAGAAAACATCAAAACACAGATAAAAGAAATAAGACACAAATACATGTCATGTTCATGGATGAAATAACAATACTGTTAAAATGACAATATAATCCAAAGTAACATACAGACTTAATCCATTCTTTACCAAAATCCCCATGGCATTTTTTATTGAAATAGAAAATAACCTTAAATTTCATATAGAATGACATAAAATCCTATGTAGCCAAAGCAATCTTGAGAAGGAAGAAGAGAGCAGAAAGAATCATGTCTTTTTTTCCAAAATATATTATAAAGTTACAGAAATTGAAAAAGAATGGTATTGGATAAAGATAGAAATATTGACCTAAGAAACAGAATAAAGACCAGAAATAAATCCACAAATATGCAGGCAACAGATGTTTCAGAGGAGTGCCCAGAATATACAAAAGGGAAAGGACAGTCCCTTCAACAAATGGTATGGGAAAACTGTATATTCACAAGTGAAAGAACACAATTGTACTCTTTTGGGAAATAAGGATCTTAAAAGACTTCACTCCCATGTTTACTGTATCATTATTCACAAGAGCCAAAATGCATTAACAATTTAACATCCATTGATAGGTGAGTGGATATAAAACAGACACACACACATAAACCTTTAAAAAGGAAATCCTGTCATATGCAGATACATAGATGAACCAGGGGAACCATATGCTAAATGAAGTAAGACATTTGCAGAAGGACAAACATTGCATGATTCCACTTAGATCAGGTATCTAAAACAGTCAAACTCATAGAAGCATAGAATAAGATGGTAGTTACTAGGGCCTGAGAGTAAAGAAAATGGAGAGTTGCCATGTAACTCATGTAAAATTTCAGTTACTAGAGATAAATAAGTTCTAGAGATCTGCTTTACAACACTGACCTAGTTAATATGTTATTGCAAACTTACAATTTGTTAAGAAGGTGTACTCATGTTCAGTGTTCTTATCACCACAAAAAGTGTATTAAAAGCTATTATATGATCATACTTCATGATTTTGTAACATACATCCATTTCAAACATGTATAAAAATTATATCAAACATAAACAAAATTATGAATGATTTGTACTTTAGAAGAACTATATTTTAAAACTAAATCAATGAAACAAATTGCACCTCTTGTCTCTATTAAGTACACATTAGGAATTTCTTACCATGATAAGTATCTCTTGATTTGTGTTTCTTGGACAAATCAATGATATCCACTCCATTATAATAGAGATTTTTCAAAACACTTGTGGAAGCTTTTATGTGGCAACACCATTGATTTTCCATGTCCAGGAATCCCTCCAAAGCTGTTGTTCAAAAGGAAAAAATAATATAAATAATATTAATTATTTTCTGATTATCTGCCCCAAATATTAATGATTTACAGATACAATGATAATTATCTTCAAATTTGATTTGCATATTATATTGCCATCTTAATTCCAAATGAAGTTTTAAGATGCAGATTTATCATTGTCTTCATTATAGAGAGACACAATCCCCTTATTACAAGTTCTAGTGATATGAAGCCTTCTCATTATTTTAGATGAGAATATTGTATCGTTATTTCCATGGTGACCTGTATACACTTATCAAAGTGTATCAACCCTAAAGAAAAGGGGAACAGTAAAACTCCATGTCCCTGAATGCCCTCTTTCTGTTCCCAAAAACCTTGCCAAGTTAAGGGAACACTGAGAACAAGCCTGGGCTGGAAAGTCCACAAATGTATTATCTTAAAGGACTTGGGCTTTCTCTTATGCACAATGGAAACCAGGGCTAGTTGGTGCTATCTGTAGAAAGCTACTTTCTTACATGTATACCAGGTCAGTTGCTCCTTAGGATGCTGGTCAGAGAAGCTAACTAATAAGTTAATGCTGATGATGTCACTACTTCTGCAGTCTAAGATATAAAACCCCTCTGAGTAGGGACCTGCACAGGCTGAGGGCACCATGGAAAGGATATGTGTCAACAGTCCAGCTGGCCACTATTGGACAAAGTGGTGAATGTAACAAAGTGGTGAACAAAGTAAGAATATAATTAGTCAAGTTCAAATGAAGTTCTTTAGCTTATTAGATAGCAATATAATAATGAAACCCTGATAATGAAGAATTTAAATGATTTCCCATTTTAGCAGTACATATTCCTATGTATGTCACTGGCAGCATTAAAAATAACTTGGCTTGCTTTGCAATTAGCCAACAAGGACATGTTTGTTCTGTACATGATTTTGCCAAGATTATTTTGGTCAAAAGGATTTTACCCTCATCCTCCCTGTTGCCACTATGGTTCTGCAAAGTTAAATGATTAAAGCATCAGAATCTACTGGAGCATTTGCTGCACAAAGATTGCTGACCTGGGCCCTGAGTTTCTGACTGAACAGATCTAAGGTAGAAGCTGAGAATTTGCATTTCAAACAAATTCCCTCCTGGTGTCCCTATGCTAGCTGGTGATCACACTTTGAGATCCACAGCTTTAAACCGCCAAAATTATATTTCTTGGAAGATTCTCCTCAGGCAAAGTGGAGAAGTGAAAATTTTATTGAGTAACTGAGACACAAAATAATGGTTTTAAAACTCTTTTGTCCTAATGCTTTGAGTTATTTCCTAATGTGATATATAACACTATCCAGAACAATTACCATATGTTAATCACCAAACTGTCTAATAAAGTAAATCTAAAATGTATGTTGATAAATATTTTTTAAGCTTACTGACTGACCAAGTTAGCAGACAGACACGTGGCAAAGTGGGTGTAACAAAAGGACTTAATCACAGAGATCCCTGTAGCAGCCCTAGTAATTTAAAATCTTAAAGGATAATAAACTTAACCTCAATTTCAGGGGTTTAAAAATGACAGACAATGTACAACCGCTCGCAGCCCCTCCAGCGCCCCACCCCACCCCACCCCCACCCCCACCGCGCGCCCACGACTCACCCGGCTGGGGTTTTTCGCCACCATTTCCTGGGTTCAGCTCGCCTTTGGATTCCATGCCCCAGATGCCCCAGCCGAGAAGGCAGGCTCACCTCTGCAGCAACAGCGATCCGCGGAGGCGCCCTAGGTTCCCAGGAGACACTGCTGTGCAGAAGCAAGAAGCGGAGAGAAGGCAGAGGATGCCCCGGTCTTGGGGCCACTGGCACCGCTGGCCTCCTGTGGGCACTGCTCCTGTGGCTCTAGGCTCTGCAGGCCACAGCGTACCCCCTGCCTCCAGGAAGGAGCGGCGGCACTCTGCCAAGACCCCAGCCCCGCTGAGAAATTAAACTCTGAGCGGGATTCCCCCCACTCAGGCCGCCCCGCCTCCTCGGCGCCGCGCAGGCGCCCATTGGCCGGCGCCAACTCGTCACCTCCGGGGTCCGGCTCTCGCAGAGCTGAGGAGCGAAGGGGAAGGACTAGGCTGCTGCTCTACCCCACTTGCTGCGGCCCAGCAGCCGTCCTCAATGTTCCACACTTGGCAGCGCCCTCAGATTCAGGTAAATAAAAGGGATTCTAGACTTTCATCTTTGTGCCTTCCAGCCAAACCTGATCCCTGGGGCCTGAGAGGCACCAGGTGCCTCTGTGAGCAAAGGCCTTTGTTCCTCACACTTCCTCTCTCAAAGCCTCTCAGCTGGGATGGCCTTCAGAGACCAGGAGCGCTATGAAAATCAAGGTCCCAGAGCTGAGGAGGGGGCCGGTGCAACTTTGACTCAGTTAAGTGACTGGGGGTGGGGGGTGAAGAGCAGATGCAAAGGCCCTAAGGCAGAATTAACTTGGGGTATTCAAGGAACCACCAGAAGAGCACTAAGCTGGGGATAAGGTTAGTAGTTGTTACAATTTGAATATGAGGTGTCCTCCAAAAGGTCAGATGCTGACACAGGAGGTGTGTGATTACACTTTGAGAGCTGTAGCCTAATCAGGGAATTATTGGGTGGCAACTGCAGACACATCCTGTCTGGTTGGAGGAGGTGGGTCACCAGGGGTGTGCTTGGGAGCTGTGTGTTATGTCCCTGACTCCTTGTGCTGTCTGTTTCTGCATCACTATGAGATGAGTGGCTTTTCTCTGCCACATTCTTCTCCTATCATATTCTGCCTCAGGCCCAGAGCAACATTAAACCACCACAGACAGAACCTCTGAAACTAGGAACTAAAGTAAACTTTTCTTCCTCTACATTGTTCTCATCAGGATTTTGGGTCACAGTGACAAAAAAGCCAACTAACACATGAGTCAAGTGTAGAGAGGTCCTTGGCCTTGGAGGCCAGTGCAAGGAATTTGCATTTGTTCTGCTGAGATAAGTAGTAACTCCTAGAAAAGGGTAACATTGAGAAGAGACATGGGGCTAGTCTGGGTTTGCAAGAAGCAGACACCAAGAGGGAATTAAATATGTAAGGGTTTATTAGGGGAAGTGCTTTATTGAGATAAAATGGAGCTGGGCAAGATAAGATCTGATTCCTAGTGGTCACTCAGTAAGCTTAAAAATATCTGTCAAATACATTTTAGATGGGTGGTCCCTGGTGGCCATGCAGTCTGAGGAAGATTCTACAAAGCCCTGGGGTATCTTTGAGCTGTCCAGGTGATTCTGTATCCTCCAGAAATGGGCCTGTCTTTGTGTCCTGCCTTTTTTCAGACTCTGGCTAGGTCTGGCCCCTGGGACACATGGCCTCTTATAAATGCAGAGGGCTTTCAGATCCAGACATCCACAGCCCTCAGTGCACTGGGCACCCAGGTTGCTGGTCTGCAAGATGCATCCTCATGTTGCCCACCTGGCTGGCATGGTAGATATGCCCTTGGGCTGTTTCAAGATTAGCTGGGAAGGTGAGCAAGAGGCATGATGATGACCACAAAAGGTTGCAACTCCAGAACCCCACCCAGGGTTCCCAGATGGAACTCAGTGGGGCCAGACAGAAGTATGTGCCTGCCAGGGAGTCAGGCACTCTCTGGCTCCATCCCTGACACCCAGCCTCCTGACACCCAGCAAATCCTCTGTCTCCCTAAAGGAAGTCAGGCCTGTATCCTGGCTTCTGGCTTTTGTGCCATTTTTATAGCATGGACTTGATTTAGGTGTTAGGGTCTTGCTAAGAATATGCCCTGACACTTGAAAGAACCTTTATTATTATTCTTATTTGTGAAGAACTGGTTGTTGGTATTTTCTTTCCCTTCTCCCCTTTCTTCTCTTCAGAGTCAGGCTGGAGCTAGGTCATTGTTGTTAATTTTAGATCTGAAACTATATCTGGCATGGACTGGTGTCCCCACACTTTCACTTCTTAAAACAGGAAGGAAGGCCCCAGCTGGAGAACTTGGGAGACACAAGAAACTGCTCAGGGCAGTGTTGCAGTGGAAATCATTAAATATACCTAGGAAGCACCAGATTCAGAGAGAGTTTTTGTGTGGTTAAATTAAAAAAATCCCCCTGTCCCTCACCATCTGAGGGCCAGGTCTACACCCATCATGGGTTAGAGAGTGGGAGGTAAGACCTGAATGTGTGGGTTCAAATCCCAGCTCTGCCACTTTCTAGCCTACATGGTTCTTCTCTGCCTCAGTTTCCTCATCTGTTAAATGGGTGATATGATCTATTTTGGCTGGTAGGGGATTAATGAAGGTAGCCTATGTAGTTTTCACTGGAGTGTCTGAGGCAGGCATTGCCTTCATATGTGTTAGCTCTTAGGACAGGTTGAGCTTTCCCAGTCCAAAAATCTAAAATTAGAAAAATCCAACATGTTTTGGGTGACAACACAATGCCCCAAATGGAAAATTTTATACCATAAAATTTTGTTTCATGATTCACAAAATTATTAAATATATGATATAAAATTGCCTTCAGTCTCTATGTTTAAGGCACATATAAAAATGAAGAAATTTTATGATTAGACTTGAGTCTCATCCCTAGGATTTCTTATTATGTCTATGCAGATATTCCAAAATCTGGGAAAAAAAATCCAAAATTTAAAGTGCTGCTAGTCCCAGGCATTTTGAATACAATTAATTTCTTTTTCTCAAATTCAAGACCATAAATCCTGTGGGGTAGAATAAAGGGTTTGGGGCCAGACCTTGCTGGATTCTCCCCAGCCTTGTTTTCTGATCTCTGACTCACCTATTTTTTTCCTAATGTAAAATGGGATCATAACTGCACTTACTCCAGGGATTAGTGGTGTATTCAGGTCAAAGCACATTAGATAGGAGCTGATCTTGCACATCAGTGTTGTTTGCTGGGGCAACACTTTCCTGGAGATTATTCCACACTTCCTGTGAGGATTGTGGCTGGTGCTGGCTTCAGTGGAGCACTTAGTAAATGCTAACAGGTAGCACTCCCTCAAATCCAGGTATGCTGGTGATGGCCCTGCCCAGTGCTGCCCCTTCTTTCCGTCTTGCTCACAGTGTGAGCATTCCCCACAGAACCCCTTACTTGCTGGGTCAGTATCTTCTTTTCCCTTCAGTGGGTCTTGAGCATACAGTCCTGGGCTGTTGGGAAATTTCCTTTGGATTCCAGCTTCAGGGAGCCAGCCCAATGCCCAGCAAGGTCTGGCCCCAAACCCTTTATTCTACCCCACAGGATTTATGATCTTGAATTTGAGATAAAGAAAAAAGAAATTAATTGAGGTGGGAGTGGGGACATGCCTGGAGTTACTTGAGACATTTAAAAACCAATTTATAAAATGACTCAGTTAAAAATTGCTGCAGGCCAAGTGGGTACTTGCTGCTGCTCAGATCGTGTATGTTTTGAGCAAGAAGCAGGGAGACCATCAATTTCATTTTGACTGTCACGGTGTGTCAATTATGAAGGATCACTAGTGTTACCATGACCCCCTTTGTTTGCAGTGAAGGGGATCCTTTGCTTCTCGGTCCTCAACGTGATGAGAAAATGGTGCTATTTGCTGGCATGCAAGAAGCCACGGCAAGCACCCTAAGCCTCACCACAATGCAGGAGTCAGAGGCTTTGCTGGTTTGAAAAGCTAGAGTTGCTGAAATTTAAGTTTTGATTTATTTTGTTCACCCATCACGTTTGGCCTTAGTTTTGTTTTTAATTTGAAGAGAAGTTGAAATTGCTTTATCTTGCGCTTTTAACATCTCCACCAAATTGCCAGAAGAAGGAGAAATGCTCCGTTTCCTTTTTAAATGTTAATGATGATGTTAATAAAGCCTTTCCTGACATATTTGAGGAGCTCCTCCATCTCCAGGGAGTTGTGCAGTGATGGGTTTAGTTCTGAATGGATGAAGAGTTCCTGAGAGATAGCGTTTGTAATTAGAACCATTACTTGGTATCTGTACCTTATTTGACCTGTGGTTCCACATGCCTTGGATGTGCATGCACCATGATGGTTTCATAGATACGAACACACACTCAGGCCCAGTCACTTCGGTTGGTAGTACATATTGTGAGAAAAAAAAAAAAAAAATGGAGGCATCATTAAGGAGGAGAAAGTGTTTGCCTTTAGTTCCTGCATTATCCTGTACAGGGGCTCTTGAGCTTTGGAAGCCTGTTCTCAGTACAGGAGAACAACTCCCCTGTTTGCAGCAGGAGACTTCGGTGCACAGTGACAACACTGGAGTTCAAGAGGAAACCAGCAATGCTGCACCATAGGCTTCATACGCCATGGTTGTTTGCCAATTTTAAACATAACTAGTTGCAGATGAAGACCTCCTTGAAATGCAGGCTTGTTGGGCTTGTTAAGAATTTTAAGCTTGGATGGAAGAGCCCTAGTGCTGTCTGTTTCCATGCAGGATGATGATTACTAGGCAACAGGTGATTATCAACCAAGGATGCCATGGTTATACTCTGCAAGGTGGTGTTCCAGTGGCAAACAGCTGTATAAACTCTTGTAAACAGGATCTACTGACAAAACCCTCTAGCCAAATTTGGAATCTGGCTTTATTATCCAGCAAGTAAAAGCTGAGTTATAATTGGCAGACTTCTGGTACTGGCAGTTGTCTACTTGTTTCTATAGAAACTGATTTGGAAGTCAGAGCTGCACAAAGGGAAAGGGTAAGTTTCTTTTAATTCCATATTTATAAACCCATATATTATTAACTGAGGCATGGTGTCATTTTCCACATAAAGATATACATAAGTGAAATAGATCTCAAATATGAAGTACATATTTCACTTGTGTGGAAACTGATATCAAGTCATTAAATATTAAAAGGGTTTAAATATGGATTTATTTTTCTTGTGACTCTGACTTCACATTTCTTCAAAGAATGAACAATTTAATTCTCACTTTCAGTTATTTTTAATTTGGGAGGTCATAAAACTGATTTTTATCCTTTTAGATCTGATTTTATTCTACTTTTCTGATAAGTGAAAGTTGGTATAAAATATGTACAGAGGACATTTTAAAAGTCTGCAAGAATTATTAAAAAAAAAAAAAAAACCCCTGCTGCACAAGAGAAGGAAATGAGGATTTCAGGGCCTGAGTGAGGGGGGGGCAGGCTCTTGAGATTGCAGGGAAGGGAGTCTAAGCAGTCTAATTCTGCTTTTTCTTAGGCAACCTCTACCTTGGTGGACCTGCAAGTAGCCTACCCAGTAGATTGGTCCATGCTTTCTTGTTCTCAGCTCTTCAGGTGTCCATGCTGTTAAACACCTAAGCAGGTCTCAGTAGTGGTGCTCTGTTTCATCACCTATAGTCTTTCTCAGCCCCCATGGTGGAAAGTCCTTGCGATACTTGCTACACTGACTCGAAGCTGGCATGTTTCCCTGTGGCTTCCAATGTGGGTGCCTGTCTTTCTGATTCCCTCTTTTTACCCCAGATGTGCACTTCAGGCCTTGAGGACTATGTGATGGGGACTTTCAGTTCTGATGTTGACATCATTAATTCCCAGGTAGGCCCCTGTGTGGATGATTCTAGATTCTTAGGCTACACTTGACTTAACATGACCCTGGTCTTATGCAAACTTTTCTAAAAGTTCCCAGGTAGATTTTTAAAAAGATGACAGTAATTTTGCACTAGAGAAAGACAAAATGCACCCAGACCCTCTGAATGTATTAGTATCTTAAGGATGCTGTAACAAAACACCACAAACTGGATGGCATAAAACAACAGAAACAAATTTGCTAAGGCTGTCTTTGAACTTGGAATTCTCCTGCCTCAGCCTCCCCAACTGCTGGGAATACAAGTATGCACCACTGTACCCAGCCAGGAATGCAGATCTTTCAATTGTCAAGAATGTAAATGCAACACTCAGTCTGAATGATGGAACAAGTGCCACCCTGACCTGCTGTAAGAACATCCAAGGTAAGAACACCAAGGCCATTTGGTGTTGTAAAACAGCTTTTTTTCATGAGTACCATGTCTGCATTAAGGAAAGAAATGCCTTTCTCAGTGTCATTGAAAGCTTTTTGAATATAATTGGCTAAACCTTCCATGTACCACATTTATATCCTCTAGACCAATTTTTGGGATGAACTGTGAAGCTAAATGATCATACCAGTGAAAAACAGTCCCCATCTATGCTTGAGACTGGGGATGTTTGCAGATTGACTTATTTTTTGTGTCCACCTCCCTTGCATTCTTAGGTACCCAACAATACATTTTCCCATCCAGCCTGGAGGAACCCAGAGCCATAAGTTAGTCCCACATATCGACTGATTCCCTTTGGGGGCTGGCCATCTAATTTCAGGTCTCAAGAACCAACTAGTCCCAAACTAATCATAAGGCTATAAAATCACAATATGTTGACATCAAGATTTTGAGGTCTATCCTGACTTCTAAATCGAACTAGGCCATGTATCCCAAGTGTGGTTATGTTTTTTTGCAACAAATTGAGGTCTTCTGATTGAGATATCCTGTGGTTGGCTTAAACCATATTCATCCCAATTTTTAAAAAATATTTTTAGTTGTGTATGGATACAATATCTTTATTTATTTAATTTTTTTTGAGGTGCTGAGGATCGAACCCAGGGCCTTACACATGCAAGGCAAGCTTTCTACCACTGAGCCACAACCCTAGCCCCATTCATCCCAAATTGATAGTAACCTTCCTTATGTCTTTGCTATTCTGGCATTCATAATGGAAGATAAGATGAAGATGGACTCAAATGTGGCTTAATGACTGCAAACTTTTGGAAATTGGTTTGCTCTAAAGTGAAATTTTTTCCATGACCTGAATGTGACAAAGTCTCATTTAGAGGTCATAATTTAACATCTGCATAAGAAGTGATTTATAATGAGTCCATCTTTCTTCTTTGATTCTAGAATTAGAGACCATAATTTTACCTAGTCATTCCTTTGTAGGGAGAATCCAACAAGCTAGGGTCAATCAATTGTTCTGATTGTTCAATGGCTGACATCAAAAGAAAAGAACTCAGTGTCTTGAGTGGAAAACTTAGACAAGCTCCTAAGTTTATTAAGATATCATAATGGAGTTTGATAGTTAGCCATTACCAAAAAAAGAATAAGTGAATATTTTATCTTCCCAATTGCAACATGGAAAAGAAGTAATGTGTCTTATATTGGGTATTCTATTGACTCCCAATACCAAGCAGGAATCAGCAGAAAAGTATCCAAGGTTGAGACACTATAGGTGGTGCCAGCATCCTAAAGGAAATGAATGACACTATTTCATGCCTCAAGTTACCCTCAGTCCAGCCCCAGCGATGGTGACTGTCTGGGATGCTGGCTGACTCCCAAGGCTTGCTCATTCTTGGGCCATCATTTTGAGAGTGTCTGATCTGAGGTTCCTTCAGCCTCCAGGGCAGTGAACTTTCCAGTGGCCTCTCCTGCCACATATAGGGCAAGGAGTCTTTGAAGCCTGCCCTTAATTGGGTGATCTTTCTTCTAATGTTCTTCCTTTCTGTAACAATGACAGATATTTTCAGAGACTTAAGGGTCCTGTGGAGGAAGAAAGGGGTGACCATTAAGAACTGCAGTCAATAATTGCACTGGTCTTTTGTCCCTCATTTCTCCTTTTATCTATCCCTTAAATGTTCATCCTGGTCTAATCATAAAAGATCTGTGGGCTACCTTCAAGGGAAATCCCAGGGCCTACTACCAATTTTGTAATTTCTATCTAATATTTGGAGCAAATTGAAGAATAAACTTATCTTTTAAAATAAGTTGCCCTTCATGAGATGTAGGATCTAAGGGTGCATAATTTTACTAAGCCTTCTTCAATCTTTCTACAAAAGCCCTGGGATTTCACTCCAATCTCTGATCAATTGTTGCCAGTTTCATATAGTTAATAGTTTTCATCCTACTGTTTTTAAGTTCTACTTTGAGACAAATAATCATATGATTGCTATGCCACCCCTGGTGATTCATCATAAATCCATTGAGGATGCTCAGTTGAAAAAGCAGACGACCCACAGGGTATAGAGTTAGTGATATGTAAATCATTCCCCCAAACCCTAGAAGCTTCTGTGTCCTGATGTCTCTCTCTGTCAGTTACAATATGACTCAAAATTACTCATACATCTCTAGATTACCTCAAAACCTGGGTTAAATGTTGGAATTCCTCTATATATTTATCAGGATCATCAGAAAACCTTCCTAAATCTTCTTGATTTCTTTTAGATCTTTCATAGAAAAACACACCTGCATTTGTCTGGTCCAGATTCTCCATTTGTCTCTTGTAATGGGTGTAAACTGGCAATGGGCTTGGTAGGGATAGGCTTACTGTGAAGGAAACCAGAATGGGGGGAGTGGGAGCAGTAGATAATGGTGGGTACAAAGGAAAGTGGGAGAATTGGGTTTTGACAGCTCTGAGTGTGAAGTACATTGTTGAGAGAGAGAAAGGGTTAGTTTTCGGGGGGGGGGGGTCCCCTAGGCCAGCAATGTTTTGACTCATCATTGCTAGAAGGGCCTAATCAATGCTGCATTTAGCACATAAATCTTTTGATACTTTAGTAAAAAGAAAGCCTGTAGAGAGGGGACTTCTGGCCATTTTACTTCCTTTCTGCAACATGAATCTCATAGTTAAAGAGTATTATAGTTTAAACTTCTATTAGTGGACCGTTTATTTTTATCCCCTAATTCATACAGAGGCCAATTAACATGACAAAAGAAAATTAATCTCTTCTTGAGGGTCTCCAGGCAAAAAATGCCCTAGTTTCACAGGATGTACTGCAAGGAGGTGGTAGCTTATATCAATGGTTGATTTGCTGTCTGTAAAATAAAGCCAACCAGGTATAGTGGCATACTCCTGTAATCTCAGGGACCAGGGAGGGTGAGGCAGGAGGATTGCAAGTTCAAGGTCAGCCTCAGCAATATAGCAAGGCCCTCAGCAACTTAACAAGACCTGCCTCAAAATAAAACAATAAAAAGTGATGTGGATGTGCCTCAGTAGTTAAGTGCCCCTTGGTTCAGTTCCTGTTACCCTCCGCACACACACAAACACACAAAAAAATAATTAAATAAATAACAGCCTGATGATATGCCAGGAGTTCTTCAGCACTACTGACCTGAAAGCCAGATGACTACATAAAGGCATCCCTCACATAACATTGCATTTTAAACCCATGTAGTGGTTCCCTAGAATGAGTGTAGCATGTGTGTCCAAGTTCAGCAACTCATGCCTTGTTTTCTGAACTCTGTTTCTCAAACCTATAATCTTATTTAATAAACATGTTTAATAACCTTATGCCAGACAATTGATATGACTTGGGAAGTGACCCTTAATTCTTTTTCAGAGAACTTGAAGAGTAGGATGGGCCTGATGTTGAAAAGTAGAGGGAGCCAGAGGTTTTTTTGTCACCCTGTTGGAATCAGAGCCAGTCCAAAAATAACAACATGATAAATGACATAGAAAAGAGGAAGGATCATTATATTGCAGGGTTTTCCCTTGGAATAAACCCGTGAGGGGACATGATGTCCATGCAATGTATTATACAGTAAAAAACTACCATTTTGGTAAAGAAATGATACCAGCTGAGAAAAAAGTTTCTTAGCTGTGCGATATCTTATACTAACTAATTCACCCAAATTATAAGTAGGTAAAGATGGGAAACTCATTGGCCTTCAGTTTCTGGAATAGCCTCAAAAAGAAGATGGTATGATGCTCATTACTGAAGAGAGTCAGGGGTCACTATAAGGCAACAGCCACAACAGTAGAGTCTCATTGCCTCTCTGGTGGCCTTGGTCAAAAAGATGCCATAAAAAGCAAGAGAGAGTGTACATCTGCATGTCAGGAGGAGGAAAAAAGGTGCCACTACAGTTACTTACTGTAAGAAAAGATGGCACTCGTGTGACATATGGAACAGGTTTTGACAAAGAAAAGTGTACACAGAGAAGCCCAAAGCAAAAGGCAAGATATCAGGGGTTAAGTTAGACATCATCTCAACCAAAGCTGGGAGAGAAACAAGGTGAAGTTCATATACCTGCCCTGTAGATGGCTGTTGATCTGAATGGAGGCACCAGGTTAGACATCACAGGAGAGTGGAAAGTTGAAGCTCCAAACTTCAGTTCTTGTGTTCCAAGGAAAGAAAGCCAGACACTGAAAGCCATGCACGAGAACTTTCTCATAAGTAAAAAGTAAAGTAAGGCTCAAACAAAGAGCCCTCTCATGAGAGTGAGTCATCTCCCAGCAGAGAATGAGAAATGAAATAGTGCTGTTTGTAAATGTACTGCTGTTTTATGGTTGCCTTGAGAACTGGGGTCCACCTTCAGCACTCTTTACCAATCGGGGTGTTCAGCTCCTTCATGTCAGGTGATAGAGTTTTTCATACTAGTGGCCATCATATTAAAGGGGGGGGGGGGTGTATTTACAAGTCAGTCCTATGTTAATGTGATTTTGGGGGTCATTGACTAGACAGAATTTACTTTTGTGCTCCTGAATTACTAAGAAAATTTCTCTTCAGGAATATTTTGAGGCACCTATGGTCATAAGAATGTATATGTGAATATAAAATTCTATTTTCAGAAGATCCCATTGTCTAGCTTTACAATGATACCAACTGACCCTGTGAAGAGTTAGTAATTACCCCACTAATCTTACTTGATATATTTCTTAATTGGCTCCCTTTTTTGGGTTTATTTGTATACCTGTTTTTTTTCCTGCATTTTCTGATTACCCATTTGCCTTAAAAAAATAAAGAACACCTTAAAGTAACTTAAAGAAAACCCATGATATTGCCCTGTTATTGCTTTGCATTTCACTGTTTATTACTCACTACTACTTGATGTCTCCCACCCACTGAGAGAACTAACAATGACTACCTTTGGTTTGGGCAGGTACAGGTCAGAGGAGGGTCCCTTTGCCTTGGAGCCGGCAAGCTCCATGGCAGATGAACAAGATTCCCCCTGCCACCCACAGGGACCATACAGGAAAGCGAGTAGAGTGTGGGGGTTAGCCACAGAGCCAGCTTTGGCATGATGCCCCTCCTCACACTGAACCAGCCAGACTTTGTTAAATGATGAATTTTCTCACTGATCTCCAATAGCTCCATGGGAAAATTGGATAAAAATCCTCCCAGATGAGAAATTAAAGCAGAGCACAACAGTCAAATTTGCCCCAAGATAGGCAAGCAAGGGGACTGGAATGCAGGCTCCACCACCCTGGGTCAGAGCACTATCTACTGGGTGGCAAAGAACTAGGCACAATTGGGCACTTGCCTGGGCAGGCACAAAATTGTGGCTTCACCAGACAGGTTCTGATGGAGTTGGTATCTGCTGCAAACCTCCAATTAAACATATTAGCTTTAAAAACAGGAAACCATAAATTCTAAACACTGAAATATTCCCTTTGCTAATAATATTGCGGTACAAAATTTGGATGTCTTTTTCAGGTTTAAAAATGTAATGACATAATTAAATATAGTTACAGCATAATATTAGAAACAACAAAAATGCAAACATGGCATTCAGATTTCTCACAAAACACATTTTTCTCCAGATTAAATTTTTTTTATTCAGATATATTATTTGTATATCTTTATGGGGTGAATCACAGCAATTCAATATATGTATACAAGTTTTATCATGCAATATTAACTTTACTTCCAGAGGTCACTAGAGTGTAATCTCCCTTTAGTCTTTTATGATTAATGACTTTGAATAGAATTCATATTCTATTCTTTGAATAGACTTCACTACTGTGTCAAGAGAGACTGTCTCTGTATACCCTTCAAGAATGGGGACATTCTAGCATTTCAAACAGACATTGATGCAGGACAGATGAGGCTTATCAACTGTGGAATTTTGGGGAAGAAGGCTTATTTAAGTTGCAGCAATCCAGAGGGACTAATGCCAAAAAATCTCTGGACCCCAGGTATAAAAATTATCTGAGATTTATACTCAGTTAAACAACAGGGTAGTTAATATAACAGTTACTTTTTCTTCAATGTTCTTAGGTTAAACAGAGATTTCACAACTTTTTACTAAGAAAACAGAAACAGTAACTTTTGTACATCAAAAACAGTAACTTTTGTACATCTTGATTGCAGACTTATTTTCAGGTGTAGATGGGCAAAATACCTTTATTATTTATTTATTTTTATATGGTACTGAGAATCAAAAGCAGTGACCCACACATGCTAGGCAAGTGCTTTACTACTGAGGAACAACCCCAGCCCTGCTGACCTAACATTTACAAGAAAGAGAAATCTGACCTTTACAACAAAGAGGAGCTCAAACCACAATGAGCTCTCTAGAAGTCCTGTTAACTTTTTAAAAAATATCTTCTTTGCTAGGAGAAAAGCTTGTGTGTTACAATTGGTGTGGGTCTTTTGGGGACTTCATCATTTGGAGTCTTTTGGGGACTATACCATTACTCCCTTTGATGCTCATTATTTAATCTTTTAAATCAAAGGCCATTATTATCTTCTTGGTTTAAAGCTTTATGTGATGTCATATCTTAGTTTCTCTCTCTCTCTCTCTCTCTCTCTCTCTCTCATCCTCTTATAGAGTAGACCTAATAGTTTTTTAAAAAAATATTTTATTTTTTTAATTTTAGGTGGACACAATATCTTTATTTTATGTGGTGCTGGGGATCGAACCCAGTGCCGCATGCATGCCAGGTGAGCGCACTACCACCTGAGCCACATCCCGAGCCCAGATATAATAGTTTTAATGTAAAGGGAAGACAAACATGGAAGAAATAAACAAGTTAATAGCATAATCTCTACTATGTCAATTATAATTTTGAATCCACCAAGAATAGAAAACCATCCTCCAAGTAGTGAGCTTGGATCCTAATCCTTAATGCCCTTTGAGATTTGAACTGGTACATGTACTAGTTTCCTGATATTGTTAGCTATGTGTTTTATTGTTATCAATCCTGAAGTAAGCACCAAGGAAAGGACTATGTCCATGACAGAAGTAATGAATCATAGTATAAGAGCCATCTCAGCAGATGAAACAGTTCATTTGTCCTGCTGGTTAGTTTATTTTCTACCCTCCATTGATCAGCCAGCCCCAAGTGGCTCAAGCAGGGCTAATGTTTCCTCAAGCAGGTGTGCGCAGGCTAGTCAGGTTCCAGAGTGACTAGAGCAGGGATGGTGTTCTTCTGATTCTCAAGCTTGTCTGCTGTTTCCTTCTTCCTAATGGTCAGCTGAAGGTCTGCAAATTAAGGTGGGAAAGCTGCTAAAGAATGTGTATGACAATATAAGATTATATTTTCAAAAAGTCCCAAAATAGGTCAAAAGGAACAAGATATTACAAAATGTGCATCTGTGTATATGTATATACATATGTTGATATATTTGGTGACACTGTAAAGAAAACTATGGAATTGTGGACAGTGCTCCATGTATGTGTGGTAGAGCTGGGGGATATCCCAGGAGGCTTAAACTACATAGATTTATCTTAATGTAATTTTAAACAAATTTGAAAACAGCCTATAATTTTATGAGCCTGACCCAACATTTCATGCTTTAGCTATGATCTCCCATATATTATTATTTCATCTAAAAACATGAAGTAAATTTAAATTTCCTACCTCAGAGGTCAGTTTTCTTCCAAAGGTGCATTTCTAAGTGTGTTGCATTTAATCTCGGCATATATTTCTTCAGGGAAATAATGCCAAAAGCCTTCCTGGCTCCCAAATTGAGGTAGTGCTCAACAGCTTAATTTACCCCTGGCTTATCATTCTCACCATCTTTATTCTACAAGATGCAAAACCAAGGTTGTACCTAGTTCTGTACTCTGGTCAAAATCACCCAGTTAAGAGGGATTTGGGTCCAGCTGTACCAACTCTGAAAACTTTGCCTTTCCTCACACTACCCTTTAGCAAGACAAAACTTACTAATATTTTTCCTTTCTTGATAAATCTTTTGGAAGTAGCTCATGTTAGGCTAAATTTGATAGATCTAGGGGAGTATTTTCCCAAGAGACTGCTTTTCCCCAATCCAGGTTTATGGAGTCTGGTCAGTCAGGCTGTCCCCCAACTGCTGCAATGTACCTAGGCTTCTCAATACTGCCCATAGGCCCATTGCCCATCAGCCCTGTCTCCAGGACCCAGAGTCCTGTTCAGGAAGGAGTGGGGTGGGGGCGTGGGAGAAGGGGCAAGGGTGGTAAATTCATGAGAAAGGACAAGAGGGTTCTCCCAGAGCAGCCAGAGATCCCTTCCCAGCTTGCCCCACAGGGTCAAAGTCCAGACCTGGCCTCTCACCAGCTGGCTGAACCCACCTAGCCCAGCATACTGCCTGCTTCGAGGACTGCAACCTTTATTTAAAGTACTTACTTGTTTTCCTTGGATGAATTCTCTGAGTTAGCATCACAATTCCTCAAGGGTCTAGAAGGACTGGTGGCTAGTCCTAGGGGAGGAAAGGCAGGTGGCATGCGGTAGACACTAGCGAGCCCACTGTCATGTAGAATGCCCAGCTTCCCCAGCTTCTGCTATCTTGGGCAAAACAGCA
This sequence comes from Marmota flaviventris, assembly GCF_047511675.1. Classification (NCBI taxonomy): domain Eukaryota; kingdom Metazoa; phylum Chordata; class Mammalia; order Rodentia; family Sciuridae; genus Marmota; species Marmota flaviventris. Next base: position 65,330,576 of record NC_092513.1, read on the forward strand.
GCAGCCTTGGGGCTGAGTTGCTGTAGCAGCAGCAGCAGCAGCATCACCAAATGGTGGCCTCTGGTGACAGCAATAAGCAGCTGCTTCCTGCATAGGGAGTTGAGCATTGGCGTTGGGGCATCTGTGGAGGCATCATCTGGATGGTTTGGGAGTGTGTTTGCAAGGTGGTCCGGTGGTGGTATCAGTGAAAGAGTCCAGAAGTGTGGTGGGGGCAACAGAGGCTTCCAGCCATAAGCAGTTTTGTCCTGCATTGCTAACAGGAGTCCCGCTGCAGTTGCAATAAAGTTCGGCATCCAGTACTGAGTATCACTGTCTGGCATCCATGTTGGAGTCTGGTGGCAGAAGCATGGAGCTCCAAAGTCTGGTGTGGCAGTAGCAACATGCAGCTGCATCAGGGTCTGGTGTCAAATATAGGACTTTGGGGGTGTCACCATGGAGTGAAATGCATTGACGTTGGAGCATAGGTGGGCAGCGTAGGTGTCCAGCTGGGGTTTGGGAGTTCAGTTTATGTGTGATGGTGGTGGCACCAGAGAGTCCGGAAGCTGATGCAGTGGCAACAGAGGCATCCAGCCCTGAGTGTCTTCATCCTGCAGCAGTGACAGGAGTCTGGCTGCAGTGGCAGTGAAGGCAGCATTTAGCAGCCATGTGGGGAGTCCAGTGGCTGTGGTGAGGAGCTCCAGGCTGGCAGCAGCAGTGAGGGCTTGGGGAAGTGAGTGTCAGAGTCAGACGGCAACTAGTAGTTGGGATGGCTTCCATGGTGACTGCTCCAGGACCTTGGTGTTGCTTCTGTCAGAGCTGGCCTACTCAGGAAGCAGGACATAGGAAGTGGTGGTACCCAGACAGTCTCTGAGGACTTTATGCTGCCCACACCTGCCCTGCCTGGCACTGGCCATATCCCACTGGGCGGCTGCTCACCCCATTCCCCACTATGGCCTCTGAAGAGGAACTAGGTCATCTGCCAAGTGGGGCAGCTTTGGGAGAGGACCCCTGTTGACATAACTACAGCCATCTTCCTTACCCCTTGCCCACTTTATGAATACTGTTCTTATTCTCAAAAGATAAAAACCTGAGTATCTCTGTTCTCTCCTTGAGAGATAAAAAGTTGCTCTTCTCTGTTCTTAAGAAACAGTAACTTAGGGCCTGGGATTGTGGCTCAGCAGTAGAGTGCTCGCCTAGCATGGGCAGGACCCAGGTTCCATCCACAACACCACATAAAAATAAAGGCATTGTGTTGTGTCCATCTACAAAAAAAAAAAAATTCTCTCTCTCTCTCTCTCTCTCTCTCTCTCTCTCTCTCTCTCTCTCTCTCTCTCTCAAAAAAAAGAAAAAGAAAAGAAAAGAAAAAGAAACAGTAACTTAATCAGGGGTGGTGGCACATGCCTGTAATCCTAGCAGCTTAGGAAGCTAAGGCAAGAGGATTGGGAGTTCAAAGCCAGCCTCAGCAAAAGTAAAGCACTAAGCAACTCAGTCATACCCTGTCTCTAAAATAAAGTATAAAAAAGGCTGAGGATGTGACTCAGTGGTTGAGTGCCCCTGTGTTCATCCCTGGTACCAAAAGAAAGAAAGAAAATGCTATTAAGAGAAAAGAAAAGAAACAGTGACTTACCTTCTCCAAAAATCAGGTGATACCAGTCACAAAGGCTAAACCTGCCCCTAACAGGTATAATACCAGATATGTAGGACCCCAGTAGACCTCCAGGAATCTGATGCAATCACACAAGAGTCTTTATTGCAAGCTCGAGCCTGGACTCACAACTGTTTCCAATGCAGCAGTCCTGAGGAGTGAGCCCTGGTCCTTTGTTCAGTGAGATTTTATAGGGTTTGGGGGGATACTCTATGTGTCACAAGATCACACAGTGAATCATTTCATATCATGGGAAAATCAAACAACAACTCTTAACATTGATTAGCACATTTATTGACAGGAACAAGTTGGGTAGGGGTGATTGCTTGGTACAAGAGGGGGATTTATTTGAACTGATTGGTTTAAGCCATGAGGGTGTACGTGCTAAACTACATGGTTTCCCAACATGTTATCAATCACCAAGACTACTGGGGGAGTCATCTGGAATCCCAGGTATTTTCCCTGGCTCATGCTGATTGGTGGTTGATAGGGGGTTGCTATGGGTCCTCACCTAGGTAACTGAGTCAGGGACACCTGGCACTGCAGATCTCTCCTGTTATGTACAGACAAAGAACTCAGCAAGGTGGCTGTGTGCCTAGGAATGCTCTATGGATTTTCCCAAGGACAAAGGTCATGCCCCCTACCTCTGGACAGGCCTTGAGGTAGAAGCTGGTTTCTCAAAAATAGAGTCACATCAGTTTCTCACAGGCAGCCATGATTCTGGCTTGTAAAAGATAATGCTCAAGGGGGAGTTGCTGCTGCTCTCACTTTCCTTTGCTTTCTCCCACTTGTTGCTGCTCTCCCTCTCTTGTTGTTCTCTCTGTGCAAGACAGACATTGTCAGGTTCCTGACAATAAGTCTGCTTATGCCTCTGTAGTTGGTGTTCCTGTGTGGTCAGTCCTGCACCACTTTTCTTTCATTGATGCCAGTGACTTGGATACAGGCTCTGAGACAAACTCTCCTCTTGACCCTTTGGGGATTTGAGCTGCTTCAGGATTCTGGGCTGAAGGCCTAGGACACTTCCTTCCATTCACCGAGGGCTCTTTCTGTCTCCCCACACTGGCCTTATTTGGATAAGTGACCTTGCCCTTTACCTCCCATCCTCCTTACACTTCTCCACTCTGGAGACTTACTAAACTTAAGTCTTGGCTCAGCACCAAGACTCACTACAAGTGACCTACTTTCCCATTTCTTCCCCCTTGGTGAGTTTCTACTCCAGTCTTGGCTCTATTCTATTTGGGCCTACATGGCTATCTGGGAGAGCTACAAAAGCCCTGATACCAGGCACCAAGACTCTTGACAGGCTTCACAAGCCTGGGACTAGTGAAGTACTGGGTGATGACCCCCTTCTCTCAGTCCCAGAAAGGGTTTAGCCCTGGGTCAGTGAATCATGTGTTGACAACCCCTCTTCACTCTTGTCCCTTCTTATTCTTCTCTGTTTTGTCCTAGAGCCAGGGACGCCTGCTTCTAGCCACTCCAACACTCCAACTTGCCATGGGTATCTCTCAATCCAAAACCCCATCTGACTCACCTATCAGCTGCCTCCTCACCCCCCTCCATTTGGCTCCAGATCTAAAGGCCCATCAACTGATTCAATTTTCCACAAAGTCATGGCCTTTCTATGACTTGGACAATGGATACAAATGGCCACCTAATTGCACCTTCATTCTTAACATTTTTGGGGATCTTTACAACTTTTGTGACTGTTTGGATAAATGGAAGGAAAACCCTTGCATGCAAGCATTCTCTTTTTTCTATTCTAAACATTCCCTCTATTCTTCTTACTCTTTGTGTCAATCCTGCTGCCCTACATAGGTTCTCCTTGCTCACTCTCCCTTAACCCTTTCCCCATCCCAATCCTACCAGGTTTCCCCTTTTTAACCCACAAGATCACTTTTCACTTTCTCAGCTTCCACTCTATATTGCTGTGCTGCCCCACCCAGCCACACTTCATCACCTTACTCAGATGCACCTTCACCACATAGGGAGTCTACCTTTCTCCTGACCTCAACACCACATCTCCTACTCCCACCTCTTCTTCTCCCTCTTTCTTCCCTCCTCATACTCCCCACCTGACAACTTCAACAGCTCCCCTCACTCTCTTAATGGTACCACTCACTCTTCCTCTTCTCCACTAATAAAGTTTCATAAATTTTTACATCCAAATATGGCCTAATTACCGACTGGGAAATAGAGTAAGGTTAAAAAGCCATAGGCAGCAATCTCCCTGGCAAGGATACACTGAAGCTAATATTGAAATACAAAGTCAGACTCAGCAGGCTTGATAAGAGGCCTAAGACTAAAGAAAAAAAAAAAAAAAGTCAATTTAATTTTTTCCTTAGCTGCAACACAGAAAAATGACTTCAAACTCACTCTTTCTCTCTCTCACTCTCTGTCTCATTCTCTCATATTGATTTAATAAAATAATTAATGACCATATCATTTTTTCTAGGACTCTTCTTTTTTTAAAAAAAAATCTATATTATTGAACTCATAATTTTGATCGTGCATGCCTAAATTATAATTTATGTTCAGACCTATTTTATGCAACTATAAAAGTTTTTTTAAACTCTGCTTTGCTCAGAGGCCAATTTACAAAGGTTAATTCTTAATCTAATAAATTTTAAAAGTTATAAGGCCTTTACTTATTTGTTCTATGTACTGTCTTGTCTATATGTCTGTCCATCAGAACCAATATACAGAGCACTCATAAACTAAAATTCAAAAAATGGATCTAAATACCTTTGATTCACGATTTAAAGTTCAACTTAAATTGGATAAACAAAAAAGGTAATGATGTCTTCAAAATCACTAATGCAGATGATCAGACAATGGAAAATCTCATTTTCTATTTAATGTTTTAAATATAATGCCCATTGCTTCTAATGTCCATTGCTTCTTATAGGATTTTTTCTTCAGTAACAACAACAACAAAAAATGCCTTAGAATGGTAACTAAACTTGGTTTTCGTGGGTAACCTAATTTAAAATGAATGAATCAGATTTAACATAAATAAGATAAACATTATAAATATGATTTTTATAAATTGTTGTTCAATAAAAAGTTTAAGATCTCTTTATTTCTGGTCTTACTAAAACCAAGATGATTAAAGGTTAAAATTCTACATTCATACATGTTCTAAAAACTCACAAGATGATAAAATACTGTGTTATTTTAACCAAGTGACACCAGACTTTAGACTCCTCAAGGTCAACACTCCTGGACTCTGGACTCTGATAATCATGCCAGCAATGAGGGAGAAGAAGCCTCTGAGCCAGCTGTAGTGGGTTCCACTCTTCCATCTTCCCTGCATCCTTCACCATTCTCTGCTCTAAGCTTTTCCTTTGCCCTTCTTGCTCTCCTGCCCAGCTGTTACTTGCCACAGAGGTCTTCCAGAGACCCTATTCCTACACAAACAAGGGACCCAAACCCTCCTTTCAACCCCACTGATGAGCCTCCCCCTTACTGAGTTCCACTAAGCCCACCTGCTCCCTCCACACCACCATTCCAAACACCCTTCAGCCCTCCCATTACCCAATCTCACACAGCCATTTGAGAGCCCGCCCTTTTACTCCCTCTTCAGGAAGTGCTGGGTCTGAGGAGGTAGGCAGAGTTCATGTGCCCTTCTCTCTAGGTGATCTCTTCCAAATCAAGAGACACCTAGGATCACTTGCCTCCAACCCTAACACATCTACCAAGGAGTTACAGTACATAACATAGGCCAAAATCTCACCTTTAATAATATGCACGAGATCCTATCCAACACCCTCCTCCCAGAGGAGTATAGATAAGTCTGGGAACAAGTCTGAAACTATGAAGTCCACCAATTGAGACTAAAAAATTTCCTTAGGGGCCAAACAAGAAGGAACAATTTATTACCTGCTTACTGACAGGTTTAAAAGGGCAGCTCATAAAGCCATCAATTATGATAGACTCCAAGAGGTCATCCAAGATAAAAATGAAAACCCCTCTTCCTTTTTAAACCACCTGAATCAGGCTCTACTCCAATACACCAATTTGATCCCAAGTCACTTGATGGTCAGAACTTACTCATGACCTAACTTCCCAACATTAAAGCTGAACTTAAAAAGTTGGAGCAAGGTCCCCTTACCCCATAGGCTCAAGTGCGTGAGGTGGCCTTCAAGGTGTACAATGGCAGAAAAGAAAAGGTGCACCAAGCTAAATATCAAATGCTAACCAAAACATTTCAACAACCTTCCACTACAATCACTACCCCTATAACCCACAGAAGACCCCCTGGATCATGCTATAGCTGTGGTCAGTTGGGCCATTGAGCCAAATCTTATTCCAGTCCTTGCCAACCTCCTAGTCACTGTACTAAATGCCCCCAGGTGGGCCATTGAGCTGTTGATTGCCCTTTTGCCCAGTAAGGCAGGTGGTCACACAGCCCCACCACAACACAAGCAGAACCTCTGAGACTAGCTATGGATGACTGATGAGGACTGGGATACCAACATTGAACTAATGCTAGAACCCAGGTAACCATTGTAGTAGCAGGTAGGCTCATCACTTTCCTTTTGAACACCAGGCTACATTCTCAGTACTTGTCCACCTCTACTTCTATGACCTCCATTGTCGTGGTGAGAGGCAAATCATATCAACCACTAAGAATGCCACCTCTTACATGCTCATTCACGAGATCCCTTTCTCCCACTCTTTCCTCATTATTCCCCAATGCCCCACTCACTCCCTTACTACGTCTAGATAGATCTCTTAAGTAACTATAGCTCATCCATTTCGTTTAATCTTCCATGCTGTACTCTCTCCAAGACGTATCCCCATTCCAACTCCTACTCCTCCTATCACTTACAATAACTCCCTCATCAATACTCTTGCCCCCATCCTTGGTCAATCCCCAGATATGGGACATACACAACCCCTCTGTAGCCACACACCAAGAGACCATCCACATCACACTCAAAAACCCATCTCTTTCCATTCCAATCCCAATAACCACTAAAATAGCCTTAGGGGACCCATCAATTCTCACCTCCTAGTCAAAGGCCTATATCCTGCAGACTCCCCTCATAACACACCCATTCTCACCATCAAGAAAACCCTCAGGTGCCTTCCATTTGGTCCAAGACTTTGCATCCATCAACATAGCAGTAGTCCCTTTACACCCCATTGTTACAAATCCAAACACTGTCTTGTCCTCCACCCCTGCCTCCACAACACACTTTTCTGTTCTAGACTTTAAGGATGCCTCTTTACCCATTCCCTTACAAAAAGATTCTAAAGCCCTCTTTGCTTTTACCGAACTGACCTAGACACCCAGGTATCCATTCAACTTACATGGACAGTCCTTCCTCCGGGTTTTAGAGATAGCCTCCACCTTTTTGGACAAGCCTTGGCCTGAGACCTCACCTACCTATCTTTGTCACCATCATTCCTCCTCTAATACATGGATGACCTTCCTGTAGATGACCTTCTTTTCTGCAGCCCTTCTATATACCATAGTAAAACCTACACAGCCAAATTATTAAAATTCTTGGCCTAGCAAGAATATCTCATCTCCCCCTCTAAGGTTCACCTTTCTCTTCCCACAGTCACTTACTTGGGCTTCCAAATAACCCTGCCCACAAGGCCATCACAGTGGATCTCAAAATCTTATTTCTCACCTTCCTGTTTCTACTACCATGGCTGAAGTACTCTCATCGTTCTTGGGACTAACAGGATACTTTAAGACATGGATACCCAGTTACTCTTTGCTGGCCTGACCCCTTCTCAATGCCACAAAGCCTCCCTTGAAGAGCTCCTCATCATACCCATCAACACTTCCTTTTGGGCCCTCCACCAAGCCCTCCTACAGGCCTCAGCCCTTCACTTACCCAACATTGGGTAAGCAGTGGCATTTCTCTCAAAGGCCTTTGAATAGCAATGGCATTTCTCTTAAAGCACCTTGACCCAACAATACAACAATACACCTTGCTTTGGGGTAATAGCCTCCTCAGTCATTTTAATCCAGGAGTCAAAAAAAAAAAGAAACCTAGCATTTGGGTCACCTCTAATAGTCCTCTCCCCTCAACACTTAACTGAATTACTCTCCTATAAGGGTTCTCAGACTCTGCCCCCTTCCCATATTTTTCCCCCTTCAGATCTCACTGATTGAGGACCTCACTCTAACCTTCAAAACATGCCCACCGCTCAGTCACTTTACTCTACTTTCTCCTCCTAATGACTTTAATCTTTATCAACCTCTCCATTCCAGTTACTCCCCTATCCCTCCCATATTCAGGAAGAACCCTTGCCAACTCCCTCATACACTTGGTTCATGGATGGGTGTTCCTTTTCTCATGATCACCACAGCTTTAGAAGTGATAGAGTGTAACTCCCTACCCCCCAGCACCACCAATCAACAAGCAAACTTAATAGCTCCAACCCAAGCATTCACCCAAGCTAAGAGTTAATCTTTGATCATTTATACAGATTCTAAATATTGCTTTCATATATTATTAGCTCATGCAGCAATATGGAAAGAGTAAGTACTCATGACTACCAAAGGCTCCTCCATCATCAACACTTCGTACATCAATGCCCTCCTAGAAGTCTCCCTTCTCCCTTCTATAGGCATAGTACTTTGCAAAACCATCAGTGAGATAATTCCATTATTACAGCAGGTAGCAACCTGGCAAATCAAATGGCCCACAGGCAGCTCTATACCCACTCCCCAACAATGAATCCAACACCATTCTCCTTTCTACACCCCAGACACTTCCCAAAACACATCTGCACCCCCAATACCACCCAAGATACCTATCACATCCTCACCTATCTACACCACTTACTTCACCCTAAATTCTCTTCTTTAAGAGACTTTATCAAACAATTTCTAATTGTCACCACAGACCATATCAAATTCTTCCAGGACCTCTCTTCATTCTGAGAGAGATGTAAAAACAAAACAAACAAACAAAAAACTAATCCTTCCTCTAACATTTCATCCTCCCATCCCAATGCAGTTACTCCACCTAATGGCTTGTCCCCTAAATGGATGGGACCATATGAAGTTACTCTTACCACCTCAACTGCCGCCAATCTTAAGGGGTTCCCCAACTGGATACACATTTCAGCTCTCAAAACCTGCCCTCACCTTCACTTCACTGCAATGCCCACAGGGCCACTCACCTTGTGGCTCAAACAGACAAAAGCCTCCAAACTTCACCTGGTATCAGAACAACTCAAAGACCATACAACCCCAGATAAGTGACTCCCTCTTCCCTTCTCATTACTATCAATTTCTTCTCATCCTGTGGACAGAGCTGGCCTCTGACCCAGGACTTCCAAGGCCTATGACTCCCACTTTCCTCTTCTAGCTCCTTCAGGACTTACATTTTTAGGGATCCTTTTCCAACTTCACCCCAACTAAAATTTACCTCTTTTCTAAATGCCATTCTCTGCCTAGCCTTCTGTTACCATGTGTTTTCAAGTTTTTACAGAAAACCATCATGGAAAGGACTAAGACCTACACCAATGAAGTGATCAATAAGATGCTTCTGGGATAATATGCTCACTTGAAAGAAGAAACCTCCCTCTAGGACCTGTCTCTGCCCCATCACCACCCCCATGCCAGTAGGAATTAGCCATAAGAAGAAGAGACCTCCATCCATAAGCCACCCTAAGCCCTAGTATTAAAAAAATACTAGCCATTTTCCTTTTCCCACTCCCTCTCTATGAACACTGTTCTTTTTCTCAAGAGATAAAGACCAGCAGGTCTCTGTTCTCTCCTTGAGAGATAAAATATTTCTCTTCTCTGTTCTAAAGAAACAGTAACTTGCCTTCTGAAAAATCAGGTGATGCTTGCTGTGCCAGTCACAAAGGCTATACTCGCCCCTAACAGGTGGCCATGATTCTGGCCTATAAAAGGTAATTCTCAAGGGGGTGTTGCTGCTGCTCTCCCTCTCCTGCTGCTTTCTCTCACTCATGTCACTCCCCTCTCTGCATGAGACAGACTTGTCAGGTGCCTGACAATAATTCTTCTTATGCCTCTATAATTGGTATTCCTATGGTCAGTCCTACGCAACTTTTCTTTCACTCCCACCATCCCCAGCCACATCCCACATGGGCTGTGGGGCAGAGAGCAGATGACCTAGGACATCTTCATTCTCAAAGCATATTTCTGTGGGTGAAGGCAACAGAAGACCAAGACTGAGGGCTCTGCGCCTTCAGGCTCCCTCTGCTGCCTATGCCCTCCACATTCCTCCCACCACAGGGATGTGCTTTCTGGGGGAGGATGTGCTAGCCCTCACCCTTCCAAAGCTCTCTCCCCCCACAATCCATGGAAAATGTGTCTGGGGAAGGGGGTTCATCTCCAAATCCTGCCTCAGCTGACAGCTGGCCTACTCCCCCTGCAGAGGCCAAAACCCAGGGAGGAACAGGGCAAACTGGGGGTGGGGGCAATCAGACACCCAGTGGGCTCAAGGACAGTAGCAGGCAGGGAAGGCGTGGGCAGAATGAGGTTCTCAGAGGCTATCTGGGTATCACTACCTCCCATGTTCTACTTCCTGAGCAGGCAGGCCCTGCCAGGAGCAAGACCAGTTGTCTGGAGCAGCCACTGCAGCCTACCAGCCTCCAGTTGCCCTCTGGCTCTGAGGCCCGCTTCCCCCAAGCTGTCGCTGTCGCTGCAGCCAGAGCTCCATGCTGCAGCAACTGGAGTTTCAACATGGCCACCAGCAATGCCATCTTCACTGCCATTGCACAGTAACCAGACTCCTACCACCACCAAAGGATGAGGAAGCTCCTACCTGGATGCCTTGCTTGCCGCTACCGCTTCCAGACCCCTCAGTTGCCTTTGCCACCACTGCCATAACCAAACTTCAGACACTGAAGCCTCCACGAATGCCCAATGCCAAGGCTGGACTTCCCATTGCTGCTGCCACCCATACAACTGGACTCCCCAAACCGCCTTTGGACACCTAGCCTTGCTGATGCCTTCCTCGCAGATAGATGCCCCTGGTGCCAGATCCTGGCACTGCCCCTTGTTGTTGGGCACCTCAAATGTGGAACACTGTTGTGGAACACTGAGGAAGGTGCTATACACTTTTGAGTCTCTGCAACCAGACTTCTTTCACAGCCACCAGATGCCTCCACAGGTGCTGTCTACACCTCCAGGCTTGGAGAGAGTGGAAGGCATCCCCTTCCATGCCTCTGGCCTTTTCATCCCTGCCAGAGGATTAATTCACTGACCAGTTAAGGCTCTCATAACTGAATAATTTCACCTCTAAACTTTCTTGCATTATTAGTTTTTTGGGGAAACCTAGTAACTAATCCATAATACATCTTCATCAAATAGCTTAGCAAGATCTTGTTAACTTGCTGTAGTTTCTACATCAGCACTTGCTGCTTCACCTTGAACTTTTATTTTATGGAGATGGGCTTCTTGCACCTTCAAACTTCTTCTGGAGCTTTCTCATTTCTCTTGGCATTAGAACAATCTAGATATGGATTTGACTTAAGAGAATGTTGCTTGTTTCATCTGTTCTCCAGAAGATGAAAACTTTTTCTATATCAGAAATAAGGCTGTTTTGCTTTCTTATGATTCACATATGCCCTGCAGCAGCACCTTAATTTCCTTCAAGAACATATCCTTTGTATCCTTAGTGTGATTAACCAGTGCAAGAGTTACAGATTTTTATTTAGAGTGCAAAACATGAGACTCTTCCTTTTATTTAAACAGTATAGGCCATTACTGAGTTATTAACTGTTCTAACTTCAATATTGTGTCTTAGGGAATAAGAGGATTGTGAGATATAATCCATAGAGCAATAATAACACACATATTAATTTTGCTATCTTATATGAACAGGATTTATAGTACCACATGACAATTAAAATAGTGAATATCACAGATCACATAAGACATATAATGGCCTGAAATGCTCACCACATTTTAGGCAGTTACCTCTTCCCCATACACAGGGGCCTCTATTTCACCTCCTCCAGGATGGCCTGTAGGTGACAACCCCCAAAGGACTCATGTTCTCTATGGGGGTTCCATCTTTACCTACATATTGTTGGTGGTAGCACAGCCTGATGAATGGATTGAGCAGTGTTATGTCAACATAAAATTTTGTGGCTATAATTACTGACAGTGTCATCATAAACAATAAAAAATTACCATCACAAAAAATAAAACAGGCAATTTCACGGAAGAGTGGGCCTTCTCCATGATTAGCTTTCAATACACCAATGTCACTGTCATGGTTGCAAACACCTGTGATCGTAGAGGCTCAGGAGGCTGAAGAGAAGGATTGTGAGTTCAAAGCCAGCCTCAGCAACTTAGCAAGGCCCTATCTCTAAATAAAATATAAAAAAAGGTCTGGGTATGTGATTCAGTGGTTAAACATCCATGTGTCCAATTCCTGGTACCAAAATAAAAAGTACACCAATATCTTGCATGCCATCTATGCATATTTCCTTGGGTCTCTCAGAAACATGTCACATTACCCTAGTGCAGCTGGGCTATAGACCAAACAGAAAGGCAGCAGGGAAAGAGACTCGGCCACATGCTTGGGGTGATGGGTTCCTGCTGACCTGAGAGACAGCCCAACATATCCTGACTAGAAGCAGCCCAGATGCCAGGCCCCTCAATCAAGCCAGTGTGTACTGAGTGTTGAGGACCCCCTTGGGGTGGGTCTACAGAAGCCTCTGAGAAAGCTGACCACCAGCTCTCACTTAGAACCTGTTTTCCTCAGCAGGTTTGGTGGGCATTATATGTGCAAATACCGATGAAGTCTCTTAGACATGCAGGAAATTCACAGTAAGTGAAGTGTGGATGAGCAGGAGTCTAGTCCCAGGCTGGGCCAGGAACAAGATGGTAGGCAGAGGGCTTGCAACTGCCCACTGAGCACCTGTGCATGGGTCAGCTTCCTAGCCAGGCCCCCTGGTGGAATTCTTTCAAGGGTGTGAAGAGAACAGGACTATAGTGGAAGCACCCCAAGCTGTTCCCCTAAAATTTTATGTCACTTCCCCAGGCAGACCTGAGCAAAGTTCTCCAGGGGACACATGACTGCCACAGGCTTGGGCAGGCACTGCACACATGGAGAGCTAGGGAAAGGGTGGCATTCTCACCCAAGCTCAGGAGTAGACACACCTTTGAGCACCCCTTTCCACTAGGGATGGAAGACATTTGCCTGTCCCTTAAGGAGAGAGGGCACCTAAGTTGGCAGCAGAGGGAGCAGAGCCAGATGGGGAAATATAGGGGCTCCAGGGGACCTGAGCAGGGAGCAACTAGTTGCAAAAGACACCAGCAGTGTCCAGATTCCTGTCTGTCTCCACCTGGGTTCTCATGGGAAAGGTGCCACCTCATTCCACCCACCTGCTGGGGTGGGCTGGAGCTGGTGCCCAAGACCCCTGCCAGAGTGCCCCAGGCTATCAGGGTCCCCAGGAGGCACAACCCTGGCCAGCTGCCCACCACACCCCACACAAACTTCACACACACACACACACACACACACACACACACACATAGGCACTCCCATAGAAGCCCAGACTGGAAAGCTTGCAGGTGGCCCCAGAAGCTGCCCTCCTAACTTCTTCCAGATTTGGACAGACCTCCATCAGGACCATGGGTCAGGGAAATTGGAAGCACAGGATTGAAGCTGAGAATAGCTGGCTGGGATCTGATCGCCTCTCTCTAATAAAATGGGCACAACTCAGACATCAGGTGGGAACGATTCCTGCCCCACCTTCCCTGGGACTGAAAAGACTCCAGGAGGGGAGGAATCTAAGGATTGGCTCAGGCCTGAAACATGGTGACCAACAGTGAGAAAGGCTGTTTGGAGAAGCAGGGCCCACAGAGGCCAAAGGTGTTGACTGTCTAGCCACCAGGCCACAGATGGGGACTGTAGGGCAGACACTTCTCCTGGGGCTGTGGGAGCAGCGCTCAAGAGTCTCAGTTTTTTCCTGCACAGCCTTATAGGCCACCATGAGCTAAGTGTACCACAGGTTGTAGGGGCTAGGAATATTATCGAACCTCTTAATAAATCAAGTCGAACTAAATAGACTTTCCAGTTTACCTGCTGGCCTCTGTGCTTCTTCCCAGCCCCCCACCCCAACCTGCCTAGAAACCCGGAGGGAGTGGCTTCCAGCAGTGGATTAGCTGGCTCCAGGGTTTCACCTAAAACCCCTCAGGGCTCTTCTATGACCTCAGGAACTCCAGCCAGGGCTGGAGTGGCCTGTATGATCTGCCCAAGGCCAGCTTCAGTCTACCCCACCCCCAGACACTCGGCTGCTTGAGAGGGTCAAGCTGGGTCCCTTGGCCTTTTCCTCAACATCTCACTAGAGCCATGGGCCTCCTGGAGCCAACCCTGCAGGGCCTCTGAGCCAGCTCAGGCTGCAGGGAATGAATCTTCCCCTTATATCCCTAGCACACTCCCCCAGAAGAGTGCCTGAAGGGTTTTGCTTGGAGCTCTGTGTCCTGGTAGGGACAGCTGTGTGCAGGTTATAATTCAGGCTTCTGTTCTGTGTGCTGGGATAAGTCACTTCACCTCTCTGTGCCTCTTTCCCCATCAGTGGGATGGTAGGATCAGTGTCTCCAGAATAAGCTGTGTGTTTGGGGGGCAAGAGGGGGTGTCTCCACTTTCCCCTCCAGGCACAGTGCCCCCACTGCAGACACCTCTCTCTTGCCCAAGGAAGCCCATTCTCTAGTCCCTCAGAAAGGTGAGGAACTTGGGGCACCACCAGGGGCCTGTGTAGGGTGGGGACTCACTGACCTGGCCCACCTGCCCCAGCAGCAACCCAAGCAGCCCAGTGGTTCCCACTGCACTCCCCTGGCCAGGCACCTGGTGGAGTTTTGTCAATTACTAATGACAGCAGAGGTGGCTGCACTGGCATGTGGGTGAGTGGCAGGTGGGTGGTGGGCGAGGAGTGTGGAAGGATGGCACAGCCTGCTCCCTGCCTCCCAGCCAGGGGACCAAGCCCCTCAGCTTCTGACACCAGAGGCCAGTGTGGGCTGGTGGTGAGGTCCTGCTTGCCTAGCTGGCTTCCTCCCTTTCTTAGGCTCTTCCCCACCTTGCAGAGGGCAGCCTAGATAGTGGCAGGCCTGGGGAGCAAGCTGAGGGCCAGGACAGAGCAGAGAGACCAAGGTCACCTGAAGGAGGGGAAGGAGGACACTGGGGAGCCCAGACCCAGGAAAAGGCCTGGCTGTCTGCGCTCCTGCCCAGGCTGCAGGGAGCTGGGCATGGAAGGCAGCTTGGGTGCTATGGGTTTTGTTTTTGGTGATTTAAATTTCATTTGTGTTTTGTTCTAAACAAAGTGATAAATGTGCACAGTTTGGATGATCAGATAGTTCTGTAGGGCTTGGGATGGAACCCATCTCCTCTTCTGTAGCTCCCTACTTTCTCCATCCTCCTCCTGGTATTTAGACTGGTTCTTTTAATATTTACTTCTCAGTAGCAATGTTGCTTCTGCTTTTTCCTTTTCTTTTCAGATTTAGAAATTACCCATCAATATCCTGCTATGGAGGGTCAAAGTTTGTTCTCTCATGGAGGCCAGATGCACACACATGTGTGCACATACACAGTACAGTCTTCCTGATTCCTCCCATCCTCATGAATCAGGATTCAGTGTGTAGGAGATGTTTCTTTGCATACATTGGTCACTGCTGAGTAATACGTTGTAATTAATCTCTGTACAACTTCTTTTTTTTCCTTAATAATTTGGGGGGGGGGGTTATTCTCTATGTGTATGTTACTTATTTATCCCCAAACCCTGCCATGGAATATGAATCTTTTTTTGTACTGAAAATATCAGGCCATCTATGTGCTTATTGTTTTTCCTGGAGCCTGTGATAGCCAGCCTCCAAGATGGCCCAGTGATCTGCCCTTCAGGAACTTGTGTCCCTGTCCTGCTGCATGACACAGGGTGCATCTATATGACCAACAGAGGATGGCAGAAGCCATGGCCCTCTCCCTGGCTCCAGGTTTAGGTTACACAGCACACTGTATCTCTTGTCTTGTTGGTGGTCATATTCTCTCTCTCTCTCTCTCTCTCTCTCTCTCTCTCTCTCTCTCTCTCTCCCTCTCCCTGTCTGTCTCTCTCCTCTTTATTTCCCTCTCTCATTCTCTCCCTGTCTCCATTTCTCCCTCTCTTTTTCTCCCCAACTTTCCTCTTCCTCTCTGCTTTTCTCTCTCTCCCTCTCCTCTTTTACTTTCTTCCTTTCTTTCTCTCCCTCTTTCTCTCTCCTTCTCCCTGTCTTTAGCTACCTCTCCCTTTTTCTGTCTCTCCCCTCTTCCTCTCTGACTTCTTCTCTTGCTCTTGTCATTTGCTTTGAGGGAGGTCCCCTGCCCCACCATGAGGCACTCTGTGAATGGGTCCACTTGGCTAGGATTGTAAGCATCCTGCCATAAGCCATGCTAGGATACTGTTTTGGAAGTGGACTTTCAGCCCCCATCAAGACTTGGGAGGACTGTGCCCCGGCCATCCTCTTGACTGCAAGCAACCCCATGACACCCAGAGCCAGAATCCTCCACCATTCTGCTTCTGTCCCCCCAAAACTGTGCAATAGTAAACCTTTGTTCTGGGATAACTTATTACACAGCAAAAGATAAGCAACACAGAGCCATTTGTCCTCAGGCACCCATATGTCCTGGTCACCTTCACACCTGCTGCACCAGCAGGGACTTCTCTCCACTCCAGCCTGGTAAGTTCTTCCATCAGCTTCTGGGTGGCATCCCTTCCTTCCCACATCTCACACAGCCCTATATTTTGGACAGCTCTCTGGTTTTATCCTGAGTGGCAAGAGTGCCAGCCCACCATGATCTGCCTCAGAGCCAGCACCCCAGGCATGATCTTCCAGCAGGAAGGCCTGGAAGTGGAGCTATTTTGTTAACTTCCATGAGTTCCTAAAGCACATGGACACATGACTTCAGATGTCTGCCAACAGCCTTGATATGAACTGCACAGTTGCATGTTGAAAACCCAGCTGCCTGGAGGGCCTGCTGGTTCCTACTCTGGGCCCATAGTTCTATGTGGGTTGAGGCCACCTGTGCTAGGCAGCTTTCTGTTATTGTGAAATAATAACTGAGAAAATCACCTTAAAAAGAGGGAAGGTTCATGTTTCCAGAGGTTTCAGTTCATGATCATCTGTTCCCATTACTTTTGGGCCTGTGGCAGGTCAGCACATCATGGCAAGAATGACACTGCTCACCTCATGGTAGACAGAAAGAAAAAACAGGAAGAGACCAGGGGCCCACTCTCTCCTGGAGAGCACACCCCTAGCAACCTAGGACTGCCCACTAGGCCCACTTTCTACAGGTTCTACCACCTCTGGATAGGGCCATGGGCTGGGGACCAAGCCTAACACATGGGCCTCTCAGGGACACTCAAGGTCCAAACAATGGCACCACTGGGCTGGGCTGTCTGCCTGGGCTCCCTGCCTGGGCTGCGAGATGCTGGGGAACCTCCTGCAGCTTCACTAATTATCAGTTTCTGTTAGCTTCCCCTGTCCATGGCCTCTAGCATGGGCAGTGGACCCCTGAACACAGAATGGAGCCATCCTCAAGCACACTCTGTTCCAGGCCTAGCCTTTGACCAGGTTGTCATCCTCCCTGGGGACTCCTCACAGGCTCTCATGTGGGTGAATCCTTGAGCAAGAGTGTGCAGGTGTACAAGCCAAGTCATCCTGTGTGTGATCAGAACTCCAGGTCACGTGTGAAAGAAACTACCTGAAGCAAAATTGACTCCTGTGCGTTGACTCCAGGGTGAGCCAGACCCTGCAGGGCCTGGCTGCCTCTTGGCTCTGCACCAGCCCTGCCCCATGGGGGCTCAGCAGCAACTCCAGATTTCCTCCTTCCTGCATCTAGGGACCCCACGCATGGGGATGTTCTAGCTGAGTGGCTCCAGCTAAAGCCACAGATAGTGCACATGTCACTGTGGCTTGGGGCCAGAGTCAGGGGCAGAGCCAGCCTCTACCCACCCATGGAGATGCGGTTTCTCAGTGTAAAATCAAGGCTCTGTTGCTGCCGCAGCCTGGCTGGCTGGGCAAAATGACGGGGGGGGGGGGGGGGGGGGGGTGACGAACAACTTGTGTACGTTGATACAGCAGGAGTGGGAGCCGTTTATTGCAGGTCAGGAGCAGTATTTATACATTCCACACAGCTTATCTAATTAGCATAAACTAGATACATCAGTCAACCAATAAGGAATCTCCACACTTAATGGCTTGCTGGTGTTACTTCACAAACCACTCCCTCTGGCATTTTGCCAGGCGCCATCCAGACTTGTTTACAGACTCTAACATTCCCCTGGCAAAATGCCAGGCACCATCCTGACTTGTTTACAGACTCTTAACATGTTGCCAGAGGAAAAACACCAGGTGGGGAAACTGAGGCTGGGGCCTTCTGCAGAAGTGTAGAAGCTCAGGGGACTCATGAAGCTTTATTCCAAAGCCCTAGTAAGGCACCGTCTCCTCCCACCAGCACCGTGTTCCATCTCCTAGTAATTCTCTTCCAATGCCAGCAGGGAACAGTGTGATTAGGGCCACATTATTAACTTGCCAATCTCATTTCTGGGGCACAAATGCTAAAGGCTTAGGCAACCCACTGGTAATTTGTCTCCAGGACAAATTACTTGGGTATCTATTAAATATCTGGGGAAATGTCAGGCAGGACCTGTCATGCTCCTAGAAAGAGAAAGCCAATCAACTGGAGCATCAATTGGATCTGGAATCAGCCTCCAGCAGGGCCAAGAAGGAGGCCTCACTGCTCCCTCTACTGGAACCAGGAGCACTTGGCATGCGCTCTGGTCTCTGCTACCTCATTAATTCCTTAGTCACCTGCCCAAATGAGTCCTGGCTGAAAGAGGGGAACAGAGCAGTGCTGAGGAGGGACAGATGCTCAGGCAGATGGGCAGAGACCAACTGCCAGGCTAGTTCTTGTCTCTTTGGCAAGCAACACTCATGTGCTCTGGGTGCCTGATAGGTGTCCCCCAGATGAGTACCAATGACCACACCCTCACAAGCCCTACCCATGGCTTTGCCCATGGTGGAGCCCCAGCACCCCCTCTGGTGCAGTAGATGACCCCACCCTGGTCTACTCAGCAAGTGATTGAGAGCTGCCAATTCCCAGCCCCCAGCCTTATGTCTATTCATGACACTGACATATGGTACCTCCACAGGGGTGGAGTGGTCCAAGGAAGCTGCTAATTGAGACAGTGAAGCATGTACTCATTTGAGCCCTGCTGAAGTAGAACAAATGTAAGATGCTAGGGAGCAGAGGGCAGCCTGGGGTACTGTGTGTCTGCATGCAGCACTGCAGAGGTGTGGGAGGAGGGAAGGGGGAACATGGGCAGGCTGAGGGGCTTGGCAGTGGGTTCTGGGCCTCAGAAGATTCCTGGGGCTCAGTTGGTGGGGTCCTAAGGAACTGGGCTGGCCATCCTGGCCCAGGCAGGCTGGCTTGTAGCAAGAGCTCAGCTGGCAGCAGGTCCCATCTTCTCCCCTCCTCTCACACCAAAGGAATGCTAAGCCAGTGACCATAGATGCACCAGAGGCTCATCAGCTCAGCAAATAGGCCCTAAAATGTTCTAGTTCTCTCTGCAACAAAGACGTTCTATCTCACCTTGAAGCAAAGTTTTGAGAGTTCTGAGCCAGTGTCTTCTGTTTTTATTGGCCCATGTCAGTGATTAGGGTAATGCTGCCCACCAGTGCTTTCCCCACCAGGCCCCTGCTACATGCTGGGCTCCCTCTCCAGTGCCCAGCTGAGGATCAACCACCAAAAAGCCCTACTCCTGGGACTGGAGAGGGCAGAGCTGAGCCAAAGGCCAGGATCCCAGGGTCCTCAGCAGCCTTTCCTCCCCACCTAGGTCTGGAGCTTGCTGCCTAGAAATAGGCTTCTTCATCAACTGGCCATGTGCATCCTAGATGACCAGTGGGTTTGAGATCTATGGCCACCACCTCCCAGGAGGTGCAGGTTCATGGTCCCCTGACCCAGTATGACCACCTGCCCCTGCAGTGATAGAAGTCAGAGGAGATGGAGATGGGATCCAGGACAGGAAAGGCTAGGATACTCAGGCTGCCTAGGGGGAGAGCTGGGGGTGGGGCTTGCCCTTGGCTCCAGCTGAGCTTCTGAGCCTCTGGGACACTAGAAAGTTCTGGATGCCCTTCCATTGGCCTGAGCTTGCTCTCTGTGCAGTGGCAGCCTCATGGGGAATGACTGAGGGGTCCACCTGTTCCTTCTTGGCAGGGGTAGGTCTGGGACCTGGAACTAGTACCCCAACACTGTGGGCTTTTCCAGGGAGTGAAGCAGTGGCAGTCTTATCCATCAAGGGCAAAGCCTGCTAGAGAGGAGCCCCCATCAACTCCCTCAGGAAGCTGGACTGAGGGGCTACTGCCAGGACAGCTCTGACTCCAGGTCCACCAACACCCTTATTCCAGCCCTGTTGGGCCATTTGGGTATTCTGACCTGCCCAGCCTCACCATGGACAAGGAGCTTCTGTCTCAATGGAATGTTTGGGGGGGTCTCTGCCCCTGGCCCTGACCTTGGCTGGCAGTGTTCACATCTGCTGCAGGTACGGGGCCGACTGCATGTCAGGCACTGATGTGCAATAAGGCTTCTGCTGCCACCATCTTAGGGCAGATGACTGACAGTGAGCTAAGTGTGTATGAGGGAAGGAATGCCCTAGAAACCCCTTCCTGCAAGGAGTATAGGGTGAGAGAGGAAAGCACCTGCTGGTGGAGGGAGCAGGGACTACATGTGAGGGAGAGTGCTGGGATCACATGGGCTCTAAGGTTGGGGTGGGGCCCAGGAGCCAGTTCCTGGATACAGGTAGCTTGGACCCAGCCTTAGAGAGGGTGCAGGACCTTGCAGGACAGGATTGGCATGCCCCTGTCATGCCTCGCCAGGTGGTCTTAGGCAAACCCCTTCCTTCTCAGTTCTTCAGGGCCTGAAGGAGAGTGTTTGGTGTCTTTTCGTGCTTTCATTTCCTGATCCCTGAGCTCGGCAGGATAGGGGCTTCCTCAGCACACAGATGCTTGCCATCAGCAGGGTCGTCCGGCCAGGAGGTAACAGGGCCCCAGCACACCCTATCAGACTCCCCTCAGGGTGTAAAGGAAGGGCCTCTACCCTGAACTCAGAGACTGAGGCTCCCACAGAGCTTGGAGTGGCTGTCATTGAGGTCCCCATTCTGAGCAAGATCCTTTGTCAGGGTGGGTCAGGACAAAAAAGGGACACTCTCCATGTTACACCTCCAACAACCTTGCACAGAGCCAAGTACTTGGCTCTGGTGCCCTGAAGTTTTCAGAGATTCTTTTTCTTGTTATCTATAACCATTAATGATCATTTTGATGCTCCCTATGAGAACTCACTTCCCCAAAGGATCTGGGTCTACAGCTGCACAAAGCCATAGCAGACACCAGCCCATCCTTGAGGTCCCATCTACACTATAGATTTTAGCAGACTTAAAATATGAAAAAAAAAATGCAAACGTGAGAGATTTATTTCTCTCTCTTATTTAATGCATAGGACAAAATGCCCAGTGTTGCTGGGTATTAGTTTGCTATAAAAAAAATAGCACAATCTAGATGGCTTAAACTACAGATGTGGGCAAGGTTGATATCCTCTGAGGCTGGAAGGGAGAATCTGCCCCAGGCCTCTCTCCAGCTTCTGGAGGTTTCCATTAATCTTGTATTCTTTGGCTTGTAGAAGTATTACTGCACCTCTGCCTACATCTCACATGGTGCTCTCCCTGTGTACCTGTGTCCCAATGTCCCCTTTTCATAAGGACACAGTCATATTGGATCAGGGTCTGTGATAATGGTCCAGTTGAGGCCACTTTTATAAGGGACATAATTCAACTTCTAATGAGCTGTCTTAGTTTCTTTTCAGGGCCAAGATAATTTTGAGGGTTTCTATCTCACAACTTTATTTACCGTGAGCATGGAATGATTGATATTTCATACGTAAGCCTCTGCACAAGGCCACTGCAAAGTGTGTGTGCACCCTGTGACGTATCCCTTGAGCAATAAACAGGACATGTGTGCAGATAGAGAGACTCCTTTTTGACTCAATCTGCTTTCCTCAAAATAAACTCTCCTTAATGAACCATTAGTTGGCTGTGATTTCTGTAACCAGAGAGGCAGAAAAAGAGGCCAATATTTATTTGACACATAAATAAGAACACTTGTAAACATGAAAAACACATTACAGGGCTGAATTTAATTGATGTCTTTCAAACATGTGACTGTTCAAGACCATGTGATTTCTACCAAAAAGCTTTCAAAACAATGTGCAGGAGACAGAGTATTTCTCTCTACACACTGATTGTGTTAACTGGATGTGTTCTATAAGCTGCCCTTAAAAAAGTGACCAATACAATTCTGTATTTGCTTGACAAAGTTGATTACAGTAGCATTTGGTTTGCTTATTAATATCTCAAGTAATAATTTCAGTAAAGCAATGATCTCCAAAGTGCAACCTTCTAGTTTCAAATATAAAATTTATAAACTATTCATCTGAACTGACTTGTCTTACACTCTCTGCCTTTGATATCCTTAAAGAGTCAAAGCCAGAGCCAGCAGCACTGCACAAGGCCTGCCCTTCCTCAGGCCCAAGGACTAAAAAGCCACCCCACCACTCATACCCTTACGTTAAGATATTTCTATGCACTTAAAAATTATTTTGTTGATTTTGAAGTTTTTCTCTGAAAAATTCCTGGTTTAAGAAATAAGCTAGTATCAGAAAGTCAAGGATCCACTGTTTTCTTATGTTGACACTAGAACAAAAAAAAAAAGAAAAGAAAAAGGAGAGATAAATTCTATGGAAATAGGAGGGAGATCAGTGGAGTCCAGAAAGGAGCTGGGGGCTAGGGATGGGGAAAGGGAGGAACTGCAGAATGAAACTGATCAAGTTATGCTGTGGACATGTATGAATACACCACAGTGAATTTCATTTTTGTGTTTATCTATACAGCACAAATAAGAAGACCAATATAGAGGAAGGGGAACTGGGGAGGGAGGAGGAGAGGGGAAAGAGGAAGTACTTATTCCTGTATGGAGCAAATTATAGTTCATCCATACATGACTGTGTCAAAAAGAACCCCATTATTATGTATAACTATAATGAACTAATAAAAACCCTTAAAATACGAACATTAATAACTCAAGTCTGTTAAGCATCTTATCATCAGGAATTATTTTATTTGCAGATATTTCTAGGAAAGGACAGTAATTAAAGTGACTGTGATCTTTCTTAAAAAATAGCAAACTCATGAGTTTGTCTTAAATGAATTATAACTTCAAAAATGAATTAATAATAATGTCCCTTTCTTTTCATTCTTATTTCTGTGGAGTGGAGATATGAAATTAAGATGGATTTCTATAAAATCCTCAAAAAGTTAAGTGATTTTTCTCTTTACTATTAACTATTTCTTGGTCATAATCTGAGCTTCTGATAATGCTTGTTAGTTAGGGTTTTATCATTGTGACCAAAATACTTGACAAAAGCAACTTAGAAGAGGAAAAGTTACCTTGGGCTCATGGTTTTAGATGTTCAAGTTTATGGCCAGTTTGATAGCTCTGAGCCCAAGATGAAGCAGAGCATCAGGGCAGAAGGACATGGCAGAGAAAAGCTGCTCAACCCATAGCAGCCAGGGAGCAGAGAGAGAACAAAGCAACAGGGACAAAATACAAATATCCAGAGACACACCTCCAGTGACCTACTTCCTCTAGCTCCTCCCCACCTGCCTACAATTATGCCCCAGTTGATCCATTCAAATTGTTAATTCAGAGAATGGATGAATTTACTGGTTAGGTCATGGCTCATAATCTAGTTCTTTAACCCCTAAGTATTCCTGCATTAACATAGGAGCTTTAGGGGGACACCTCACATACAAACCATAACAATGCTAATAGTAGTGCTTTCTGACCATAAGAAATCCTCATAGTTCTGGGTTGTAGGTTGTTATGGTTTGGATGTGGTTTGTTCCTTAAAGGTTCATATGTTGGAATTTGGTCCTCAGTGGGAGGTAGTGGGACTTTAAGAGGTGGGGCCTAGTGATAGTGATAGATAATCAGGACATGGGAGTTCACCCTTGGAAGGGATTTATACTATCTCTCAGGAATGGGTCAGGTCTGATAAAAGTGGATTTGTTCATAGGACAGCAGGTTGTTCTACAAGAGAGAGCCGTATCCTGTCCAATCTCTTAATTCCTGGCCTTGCTATGCCACCTCTTCTGTCAGTGCTCCCACCTTTATGAATCCATCTGCCATGAGCACCTCACTGAAGCAAGTAGAAGCCAGCACCATGCCCTTGGCCTATGAGCTAAATAAGCCTCTCTTCTTTTAAAAAAGTACATAGTCTCAGGTATTTTATTATAGCAACACAGATTCAAGCAGAGTTTTATAGACAGATTTCTGTGGATATGTACTTCTTCTCTTGACATAGGGAAGGTGGGAGGGTTCTTTGACTCTCCCACCAAAGGCGGCACCAAGGAGGGTGTTGTGGGCCAAGGAATGGAGGGAAGGGCACTCCCCTTATCCCCTTCTTCTCAGGATGGCTCCACTACTCTTTCCTTATCCCCTTCTTCCCTGGATGGTTCCACTACTCTTTCCTTGCCATGATAGGGTAGCAGCATATGGTATTGGTGCCGCCCAAGTGGGCACAGCATAATAGAAAAGGAATTTGGATAAAGTGGTCCTAGAGAAATCGAGGCTTTATCTGAGGTGATTCAGTGATTCTGTAGGGTATTTGGAGCCAGAAGCATCATTATCTCCTGGCAAGGTGTTAATAATCACACCAGAAATTCAGAGAAGGAGCTCCTGATCTGTTTCCACCAGCCTCTAGAGAATGTGTATGCAGGTTGCAGTATGTAAGCCATTATCCATCTGGGATAATAGAGATGTCTTTAGTGCAATATGGGCCTTTCTAATCATTTAAATCTTGTTTGGGGCAGTGGTTCTCAACTGGTTTTTTTCCAGTTAGGGTCATTTGCAGGGTCTGGTGACCTGTTTTGGTTGCCATGATTTCTAAGTGTGGGCAGAGGTCAGAGATCTCCAGCCACAAAGATGTGAAAGATCCACAGCACTAAATGTCAATAACAACAAGATCTAGAATTATGTGGGTATCGGGTCCTATATAGAGCAAATTAGTTCTTATTTGCAGCAATTTAGGACTAGATTAGACCTTTACATTGTTTTTGTTCACAGCAGTTGATGCCTTATTCTGTGGATTAGAGCAGTAGTGCAATTCAGTGTTTATTTAAGGACATTTATTCTTAAGGGAACTTCACAAGGAGGAAATCCATGTCTGGTCCTAGGCCCTCTGAGAGGACTGCACAGTTTTCTTTTGCTACAGGCCCTTTCTGTAGGATGAGGCTTCAACAGAGGTTATTACCACCACCTTGTGGCCATCTTGTGCATATGCGATGCATAGGCTGGGTCTCCTATTAATTATTAATGATTTATTATGATTGATAAGACATAACTCAACCTTTATAGAATCCATTTACTTCCTGGCATAAATTTTATACAGAGTTGTTTTTCTTATTAAGTAAAATCTCAAGGTGATTTAGAGATTTTCTTTAAATGAATAAGTTCCTCACTCTCTTTTAAATTTGAAATATGAATTATGATGATAAAACATTAAAGTGTTTTGTTAAGGCAAGTATTCATTGTTAAAGATTTGGTAAAAGGCACAAAATGATAACAAAGATCTGAACATTGTTTTTATAAATTCCTAGTGATTGCAAGAACAATTTAATAATGAAAACAATAACATCAAATCATTTAAAAATACCCTTTGTCTTGGAAATATTTACTGAAAAGAATTCATATAAAACAGATATCATTTTAGCTGTTATTTTATTTACTATGACAAAACTGTGACATAATTTTCATAAACTGTTGAAGTTTTTTTCTGAACAACTTTAATACACCTGTTCAAAATGTTCACTTAGTTTTGACCAATAAAACCATATAGCTATGAAACCACTGAACATTTTCACTGCCCCAAAGTTCCTTCCTACCTTTAAGAAGCCATTCTCCCCATCCTGGCACCAGAAGACCACAGATCTTATTTCTATCACTAGATGGCTTTTGTCTCTTTAGAATTTAACACGAATAGGGTCATTAGTATGCATTCTGTTGTATCTGACTTATTTTGTTTGGAGTAATGGTTTTGAATTTCCTACCTTTTGCTTCTTTTTACTGTTGAGTAGGATTTTGTTGTATGGAAACACTAAAATTTGCTTTGCTTTTTACTTATTTTTTAAAATATATTTTTGTTTTAGTTGTAGATTGACACAATGCCTTTATTTTTGATTTATTTATTTTTATGAGGTGCCTCACGCATGCTAGGCAAGCGCTCTACCACAACCTCAGCTCATGCGTTTTACTTATTGATGGACACTTGAGATGTTTTCAGTTTGGGGCTATTATGAATAAATATGATATGAACATTTTTGTTATAAGTATTTATGTAAATATATATTTTCATTTCTCTTGAGTAATTACTTATGAATACACTTTCAGGTCATGTGTTAAGTACATGTTTGTTTAATTACATGGGAAACTTCCAAATGACTACTAATTTACACCAGAAATGTGTGATAGTTCCAATTAAATACACATGCTTGCCAATATTTGTCATTTCCTGAGAATTTTCTTATGTGTAAATAAATACAGGTATTTTAATGAGTATGTAGTGATATATTATCAAGGCTTTAATTCACATTTCCAGGGAACTGTGTAATGATGTGAAATCTTTTCATATGCTCTTTGGCCTTCTTTATTTTCTTTTGTGAAACATTTCTTCCAATCTTCTGCCTAGTTTGCTAAAATTAAAATTGTATTGATAACTATAGATTGTCATTATAGTTGGCATAGAGAAAAGTGATTCTGTTGTTTGACTGATTTATATTTTCATTTATCTTCAAGGAATAAATATAACTTCATATCTAATCAGATACCAGTTGCTAGACCTTGTCTCTTTTATATATATTATGTGTGTGTGTGTATATATATATATATATATATATATATTTGTACTAGAGACTGAAACTGGGGCCTTTTATATGCTATACAATTGCTCTAATTATGCTTTAGTTATATTCTCAGACATTCTGAAATTTATTTTGAGACATGGTCTCACCAAGTTGCCCATTCTGGCTTTGAACTTGTGATCCTCCTGCCTAATGCTTTCTGAAAAAGAAAAAAAAAACTTTGGTAAAAGAGACAACATAAAACTTATGCTATCAATTGTTTTTAAGTATACATTTCAGTTGTGTTAAATAGTTAAATATATTAATGTTGCTATGCAGTGATTGATATTTGTTTGTTGGCCTTGTGTTCTGCAACCATGTTAGAGGTTATTTCTGCAACATTGGCATTTTTACATGATTCACTACTTGGTTATGGCCCCATGTATAATAGATGTCCACTAGATCATCCCAGTTCTAAATTATTCAGTGGAGGAATGATATAAATAAAAACTTTTAAACAGATTCAGAAATGGTACATTTCACAACACAACTGATCTCATCCTTCAAAAATCAATGTAAATTCCCCAACAAAGAAATAAAAACACATTACCAAATACAAAAAAGCCACAAACAGAAAAGAGCACCAAAAATGGTAAAATGTACATAAATATAGAATACTCTTGTCTTTTGTTTTACAAATTCTTGACAAAATAATTTACTATTTAATTAAAAGCAATAACAAAAGTGCCATGGGGTTTCTAACATATACAGAAATAATATGTGTGAATACATGGACATACACAAACAATGGGAGGAGGAAATGAATATATTGATATGTAATTTTAAAAAAAATTTAGTTGCTCAGGGACCTTTATTTAATTTATTTATATGTGGTGCTGAGAATCGAACTCAGTGCCTCACACATTCTTGGCAAGTGCTCTATCACTGAGCTATAACCCCAGCCCCTATTATGTGATCTTTACAATATACATTAATTGATATCACATTTGAAGATAAACGGTGATAAGTTGAAGGTGAATAATATAAACTGGAAAGTAAACACACACCAAAAAACCTTGAAAAGAGATATTGAGTAAAATCTAATAGTGGGAAAAATGCAAGTGATTTACACAAATAATTTTTAAATGGAGTAATAAAAAGAAAAAACCAAATGACAAACAAAAATGAATGGTGCCTTTGAACCTAGGCATGTTAATATTTACATCAAATGTAAATGCTCAAAAATAATTTAATGAGAAGGCAGATATTTTAAGACCTAATGAACAGCAAAACCCAACTCTATAACATACATGTAAAAAGTGCACTTCAAATCTAAATAAACGTATAGATTAAAAGGATGAAAATGGTATGTGATGCAAAAGTTAAGGAAGGAAAGCAGGGAGGACTATAGCAATAGCAGATCAAAGAGATTCCTACACCCAAGTATTGCTGTGGAGAAAGAGGAAATTTTCATAATGACAGCAATATCAATTAAACAAACAAACAAAAAAGCTATACTAAGTCTCTGTGAATACAATAAGAAAGCTTCCAAAAACATGAATCCAAGATTGCTTGTTATAAAAAAGAAAAATAGGAGAATCTTCAATCATACTGAAAGATTTTACCCTTTGTTTCTCAAGAGGATTTGAAAATCTTGACAACCAACTTGTCTTAGTTGAATTATCTGACAAAAAATACTCCAACAATGACATCAAAATACACATTCTTTTCAAAAGCCAACACAAATGATGTTCTGGGTCATAAATTTAGTCTCAACAAAATTTAAAGGACTCAAATTATGCAGAATATGTTCTCTGAACATAATGCAATTATATAGAGGAAAATGTTTATAACAGAAAGATATTATGAAAATCCTAGAATATTGGGAAGTTAAATAATGCTCCTCTAAAATGGTCATTGACCAAAGAAAAATAAAAAGGTAAATCTTAAGATTTTTTGAAATTGAATGATTAGGAAAACATAGCATACCAAATTTGTGAGGTTCAGCTGAAGCAAGCCAAAAAAGTTATTTACAGTTTTAAATGTATTAAAAAAGAAAAATAATTATAAAACAAAAGCAAATAGATTCAAAGTAAATAGAAGATTCTTATAAGGGCTAAACCAGCAAGATAGATAAAAAGGAGAACTATGGAAGATCAATGAAATAAAAATTTAAATCTTCAAAAATATCAATGAAACTTACAAATCTTTATACGCATTAAGGGAAAAAAGAGAATATCAAAAATAAAATAAAAGACATCACTATATATCCTAAAAATACTGAATGTAATTGAATATATATTGAAAGGGTAATAATTAAATATTATAAAACACTTTGCTAAAAAATTAAATAACATAGATCAAATAAAAAACTCCTTGAAGACATAATACATAAATAACACAAGAAGAAAAAATTATATGGCCATCCCATATGTATTTTAAAAGTTGATTTTGTAATAAGAAATTTCCCATGAACAAAACTCCAGACGACTTCACTGGTTAATACTGTCTAACATTATATATATATATATATATATATATATATATATATATATATATATATATATAAAATTTCATAAATGCTTTCAGAAAATTAAGGAGGAGGGAACATTTTGCAAATTATTTTATGAGACCAGAAGTGTCATGAGTCCACAAAGATTATAAAACAAGAAAAAGTATGACTAAAATGTCATGAAAATCGAAACAAGATCTATGAACAATAGTAGCAATTCAAAACAAGCAACATAGAAAATTGATAATGCATCAGGATACAGAACACTTGCCCCAGAAATACTAAATTGAAAAACTAATTATTATAATACACCATTTTAGAATAAAGGGCAAAAAATATGATCATCTCAAAAGATGCTATGGTAAACTTTTCATCACTATAAATTCATACATTAAAAAAAGTCTGTTTCTGGATCACAATCTTTGAAATTCCAGTCCATGTTCTGTTGGCATCATTGATTTGGGCCTGCCTGATGTGAGGTAGCACATCATGATGGAGGTGCCTGGTGAAGTAAAACCACTCCCCTCAAGGCCAGGGAGCAAAAGAGAGAAAGAGGAGGGTCTAGTCCCACTATCATCTTTGAAGGCACATCTCCACTGACCTAAAGACATCCTACTAGTCCCCGGCTCTTGAGGGTTTCACTATCTCTGAATAGTGTCACCCTGGGGACCAAACCTTTAATAATCCATGAACCTTTAAGAGGACACTTATTCCAACCACAGCAGATGTAGACTAAATATTTTAAAACTCCAATAACCATATGTAATACAACCTCATAGTAAATTTAAGTGGGAAGAAATTTCCCCAATGTGACAATGGGTGGCAAGGAAAATCCATTGGAAATATAATACTAAATCTTGTGCCTTAATTTCTTCTTCTATAATCTAGGACAAGGTTCTCACTTCTCCCATTCAAGATTTCATTGGATATTCAAGCCAGTCCAGTAAATTAAGACCAAAAAAAAAAAAAAAAAGAATAATCTACAGATTTTAAAGGAAGAAGTAAATATGTGTTTATTTGAAACAATGTTCTTATGGAAATAGAAAAGTCTACGGAATCTAGAAAAAAGTACTAGACCAGGTAAGTTGAAGTTAACAAAGACAAGATAAAAGGTCATTTATACAAAAATACATTTTTATTTCTATTAATTGGCAACCTACAATATAAGAATAAAAATGTAAAAGCCACAATACCACTGACAATACCACGTTAGAGGTATTTCTAACTATAAAGAGAAAGATCATGAATTTGAAAGTGAAAAGACTAACCAGAGAGGAGCAAATACGTTTTCAGATGAGAAAGAATTGAAATGTGGAATGCAATACTTTCAATGTGTACAATCCACAAATGACTGTCATTGATAACAGAAAGAATCATTTTTAGGTGTCACTTTAGTGTGGTCATCCATGATCACTAGCCTTAAAATTCAAGTGTATGAAAATAAACTATGAGGGGCCACTTGTGAAAGACTGGAAGCAGAGTTAGCTGGCACTGTGACTTGGGAAGCAGTTTGGCATTATTCTTACTGTCAGATGTGCACGCTCCCAGTGACCCAGAAACTCCACTCCCAAGCTGATAAACTCTAGAAACACTTTTGCCCACTTTCATAATGAAGATTATATACAATGGTATCATGTATAAGAACAAAATAATTAAATAAAAATAAATTGCAGTAGAGTCATGCAGTGGTGTATATGATGAAGTGCTTGCAACAACAAGGATTAATGCAAGTTTCTCAACTTTGACATTGGCATTTGGGGCTGGCTAACACTTTGTTGTAGAGGGCTGTCCTGTGTATTGGGGAGTTAATCAGCATCTCCAACTTCTCAGGGAAAGGCCAGCAGCATTCTCACATGGAGACAGTTGAAAACATATAGATGTTGCCAAATGTCTCTGGGGAGGCAAAGACACCTCTGCTTGAGAACCTCTGATGCAAAGTGAAAAATCAACCATAGAAATCTATAAAGTAGAATAATACTGTACTAATAATGCATAGAAAAAATAAAAAGTAAAATTGTCCTGTTGTCTCAACATGTCACAATTGTGTAAATTGTACATTCACACATGTGTTTGTGTATGTTTGATATGTATATACATATCAAATACATACCTTCTCAGGACAGGCATATTTAAAGTCAAGAGAATTATGAGCTCCACATCTGGATGGGTGCTCACTTGGGGTTGGGAGAAAATGCAGGAGGATGAACAGGTGGGGTGTACTCAGAGTTAGTGTTCTGGTCATGATCTTTGGCAAATTGTAGCTTTGGGGACTTGGCTTTGCTTGGTTGTTCTTCTGGTGGTCCTTCTCAGATAATGTGGTGACTCTGGGGATTGAACTGGAAACACAATCATCTACGCTGGCCTTACACCTGTCCAGGCTGGAATAGAGGGTCTTCCTATGTTAGGCTTTTCATTTCTGACTTCATCAGAGAGTGGTGTTTTCATATTTTCAAAAGGTAAGCACTAATATGCACATGATTATGAAGCTTCTGCTTCTGCCATATTTGCCAGTATCACCTTGGACAAAGGGCAATATTTCAGTAAGTATTTTCTTTTTCTTTTTCCACTGCAACCAAAATACCTGAAAAGAACAATTAGAGGAGGAAAAGTTTATTTTGAGATTCATGGTTTCAGAGTTCTCAGTCCATAAATGGCCAACTCTGTGGCAGAACATCATGGCAGAAAGGTGTGGAGGAGGAAAGCAGCTCAGATCATGAAACTCAGAAAGCAGAGGAAGAGAGCCCTGCTCTCCAGGAACAAAATATATACCCCAAAGTCATACCCATTGTGACCTACCTTCTCCAGCCAACACTCCCTGCCTACAGCTATCATCCAGTTAATACTTTCAGGTGGATTAATGCACTGATTAGGGTAAGGCTCCCACAACCCAAATCATTTCACCTCTAAACTTTCTTTCATTGCCTCCCATGTGAGCTTTTGTGGGACACATCATAGTAAATCATAACAGAAGCCCCTTGGCTAGGTCAGAATCAGTATATGAGGGGCTCACACAAGGTTGTGTATCTTGGGTGTTATGGATAACTGAGGGCCATTAATGTGGCAGTTTATCAAAATAATCTTGAGGAACTTTGGCTCAGCTGCACTGTAATCATTTATGGTAATAGCTTTTTCATATTTGATATGGCAGAAAAATAGAAGTAAAATTGCATCTCACACATTGCCTTTCTTCATCATTAGTTATAACAAACAAGAGGTAGCATTAGATATTTAAATATTTGTTGCATCCTTTCTTTTTGATCTCTCCATGGTTCATACAGAAGCTTCTAAAGATCAAGTGGAGCCAGAGTGACAATATATCAGAAATCAAGAGGTCTCCATTGTACAGTTTTCTAAAGGGCCTATTTGACCCAAGAGATGTGTGCTAAGTTCAGAGGTATGCTGGAGGTTCAGGAGCCTGGCTTTCAATCTTGAAATCTGAGCAAATATTCCTATAATTTTGTACTGCTTTGGCTCCAAGGAACCACTTTGGAGGAGACCCTGGTTCAACCACAATACCAGGCTTCCTCTTTATAATTTTGCGTCACATTGAAACTGTGCAAGTTAGGAGACTGAAGAAACTTGGAGTGGGAATCTTAAGTACAGAATTGGTCTTAGGTAGCACGTCAAGGCTGAGGACATGACTGTAATTCAGAAGACAGGGAGCCCACATCTGAGGATGAAGGTGGCAAAGGTACACTGAATCTAACAGCTCAGCCTAATTTTCTTGATTTCTTAATGGGACTGAAATAATAGCCTTGTCATTTATTTATTAAAGAGAGGAATAGAGAAGCCATCTCTTGTGGGTTATCATACTATCTGGAACATTTGAAGGCTTTTAATATACAATATCTAATAATAACCATACATGGGTGAGACAAAAAATGATGATAGATAGCAAGAGGGAAAGAAATACAGGCAGATCTCCAAGGGGCCCTGATATTGAAATTGTTCTTTAACATGACCATGGTTAATGTGTTGAAGATGGTAGATGAAAACATAGTCAGAGGAGGTAGAATGACCTACAATGTCATTAGGAAATTTGAGTCCATGTTAAAAATCAAGAGAATATTACAGAATGGACATATAATATGTAGGAAATCAAGAATTAAGAAAATGAGTTTTAATCGCTGATTTGATATAGCAGAGCTTAGAATTACTGAAGTAGAAGACAAATCAATAGCAAATATCCAAACTGAAATAAAGAGAAAATGCATTTAGCTACATAAAAGAAATCTGTGATACACATTCAAAAGTTAACATGCAAAATTTGAGTCCTAAAAAAGTGAAATAGAAATGGCAAAGATAACATTAAAAGAAAATGATAAAAAATTTCAATAAATTGATGAAAGGCATTAACCCAGAGATTCAGAAAATTCTGCAAAATCCACACCTAAGCACATACTAGTAAAATTACTTATAACTAAAGCTTCAAGGGAAATATTGAGAGTAGACAGTGAGAAAAGGCACAGTACACTGAAAGAACACAGTGACAACTCACTGCTGACAACTTACAAATCCAGGAGTCAATGGAATAACATTTTTTTAAGTGTTAGGGTTTTATATCCACCAAAATTTCTCCCAAAGCAAAGGTGAAATAAATGATTGCTGACAAAAAGAAACTCAATAAATTGATTGCTATCATTCTTATACTAAAATAAATACTGAAGAGAATTCTTGGGACAGGAATAATGGGTGTCTGAGGTTGGGCCCTGCTTACAAGTTCCCTGTCAAGTGCAAGGCCTTTGGGTCAAAGACAAAAGCAGCCAGAGGAATATGTAGTGCTTCCAAGAGACCCAGTTCCCCCAGGACAATGCAATAAGTACTGAAGACAGTGCAGTGCTGGTAGGATCACTGCTGGTATAGATTGATGGAAAGGGAGAGTCCAGAGGAACCCTTTATATTTATGGTCTGTTGATATTTAACAACATTGCCAAGACAATTCACTAGAGGAAAAAAAGAATCTTTTCCACAGATGGTGCTGTGACAATAGTTATCCATGTTCACAAATACAGAGTTGGACTCCTTCTCACAACAGGTACAAATATTAACTCAAAATGAATCAAATACTTAAATTTAAATATAAAAAATCTTTTTTACACTGAGTTAGGCAATGCCTTGATGGTGGCACAGCCTTTTCCCCCTGCAGCAGGAGTCACCTTCATCCCTCAGTTGTGAAAAGCCAAGTGCATCCCCAGTGGAGGGTGCATATGGGACCAAGGGTTCAAAGCTTCCAGTTTCTGTTGCCCTGCCAGACCTTGTGATACACAGATGATACACAGTCCAGCAGCCTAATGGTCTGTGGAGCAAAGTGAAGCATTTAAGATTCAGCTTAGCTATTGCTGAGTGATCACCCAAGTGATGTTTGAGACTGACATCCCACAGTAGGAGCACAAAATGTTGGAGAAATGGAAACAGTCTATTTCAGAAAGCCAGGCACATCCTGATCTCAGTATTGTGTGGTCTGTCGCTGTATGTCTGTTTGTGATAAAACATTCTTTATCAAAAGCTATTCTTGCAGTGTTTTTTCTGTTAATAAAAATGATACACATTCTAAAAGAAATTTTTAGAAAATATGAATAGAAAAAATACCTCATAATCTTACTGCTCAACAATACACATTTCTAAGATTTGGGGTGCATTTCTTCATATGTATATGGGGAGATAAATATATGGATTTTACCATTTAATATTTCAAATACACAATTTGTTTATTATTTTTTTTAATAAAGAACACCTTTATTGATTTCCTGATCAGGATACCTTGAATCTCCCTGTCTAATCCATCCTGACATTTTCTCCCAGAATATAACCACTAACCTGAATTTAATCTTCGTTATTCCTGTATTTCGCTTTAGACTCTATTGTGTATGTATGCATTCCTAAACAGTTCAGAGACTTATTTTGTGTATTTTAAACAATTTATAAATAGGGTTATAATGTCCACAGCCCAGTTGTGCCAGGGCAGTGGAATAGGTTGCTGAACAACCAGGAAGAGACCTAGAGATGGTGAGTGAGATGTAAGGAAAATGCTTTGGGGGAAGGTCCAGTGGTGACAGGCTGAATGGGAGGCTTTACTAGAGTCCAGTAGTGAAGGCTGGACCTTCTTCCCTCATAGTGCTTCACCAAGGAGCACCTCCTGTCCCTCACAATGCCACCCCAGAAAAGAATGTCTCCTATTCCTATGGCGTTTGTCTGGTGGTGGCCAGCTGAATGAAAGACACCTATCCTTTCTGCAGTGCCCTCAGTTCAGCACCAGTCACTGTATGGAGGGAGGTTTTGTAGGTTAGGCTGCAGAAGCAGTGACATCGTTGATACCTGCTTCCCCACATGTAGAAGTTTGAACATAGACAGGCATGCTGAGGCAAGCATACAAAGCAGGGTTTATTTAAAAATGGGTAACATAGACTTCTCCTGGGAAGAAGAAGGGGGCCATAGCTGGTATCATGGTATCCCAAGAAGCGAGGTGTTCTGCCCTTTTTATATGTCCTAGGATTCCTTTGTTCTCCTGCCTTTTCCCCCTTGTCATTCTCCTTTCTGTGTATGTGACTAGGCTCAGGAATGCTGAAGGGATGGCCAAAAGGTGGGAAACAGGTGGGCTGAAGGGGGAATGGCAGGGTGGAGTAGCCAAGGACACATTAACAACCTTATAGCTCCCTGTAGGGACAGGTTACCTTGGCAACAGGTTGGAGCAGGGGCAGGTTCTTGATAGGATCCCTCAGGGGACAGTCTCCAACTTCCCAGACTCACTCAAAATTGGCCTCCTAGATCTGACCTGACTCAATTTCCCTATATACACTGACTGCCTGTCTAATTCTGACTTCATCGTCAGTATTAGCTTGCTTTGTTCTTTATGTGACCAACATCCCAAGGAGAAGTTGTCCTGTCATGCATGCAAAAAAGTGGCTTTCTACAGATAATACTAACATGTCCCAGGTCCCAGCATACATGAGGGAATGTCAGTGTCCTTCAAAATAGCGGTATCTGGACATTCTGACTCAGGCCTGCTCTCCATGTTCCCTTAACTTAGCCTGGTTCCTGGGACCTTAAAGGAGCGTTCCAAGGATGTGGTGTTTACCATCCTCTTTTTCTTAAAGGATGTTGCAGGTGCAGTGTGTGTATGCTTCTGCAAGTTGCTCATTCTAGTCAATAAAATTATGGGTTACATTTGCCCTTGTTGAGACAATGTGGCTTATTATTGAGTATTCCACTAAATGGATATACCAACATGTAATTTAGTCAAGTTCAATTTGCATCTGAGTTTTTTTGCTAGTTGAAATAGTGCTGCTGCAGATGCAACTTTTATGTCTTTTTGTGTACCTGGGCACCAGAGTAGATGTCTTGCTGAGTCACAATGTAAGTAATCCATTCCAGTCCCTCCTTTAAGTGATGTGAGAAAGAATACAGCCTTCATTCAGCTGGGCCAAAGATTTGTCATTGCTCCAGTTCTTCAGCAATAATTATTGGTTTGACAGTCTGTGTCTCTCATCTTGCAGTCACACCTATGAAACCCTGTGTACACCTAGTTCATATTTCTCATAATTTATAAGTAAACACAAAAAATTGTCTTACTTGGGAGTGAGTGTATGGGGGAGGGTGTGCTCCTGTGCACACGTGCACATGTGTATGTATCAAAGGGAAAAAAGTTGAGTAAGTTGTAATCTTAAAAGTAAAGGTAGAAATTTTCCTAGAAAAGTTTTGATTTCCTATTTTGTGTAATGAGTAGTATGCTGCATAGTACCCAAAGTTGGTTTTAAAAAATATTTCCATTAACTATTTTCATTTAAAACGAACATTTGAAAAAAAAAATAAAATGAGCATTTGAGAGAAATTACCAGGGCAGCTCTTTTCCTTAGAAATAACCTATTCATCTTTGAAATAACAACTGGGAATTTTTTTCTTTTCCAGGAAATTCCAGTGGTGACTTTGCATTAAAAAAATAAGTACATAAGATTGAGGCCTTGGGGTGGGGTTGATATTACCAAAGGCTACAAAAAATTTAGATTAATATTATATGTTATGTTTTATGACAAAGAACTCATTGTTTCTGTTCTGTTTTTTTTAACGAATAAATGTTTTCTTGAAAGGTGTTTAATATTTTCCCCTCATTGCTGATCCTTGGATGGAAACCATTCTTTATATTTGATGAACTGTTTTCAAAAAACTCTCTTACCAACAAGTGTACAGTAGTTATCTAAAATTGTACATTTAGAATGGAGTAGTGAGTGTAATATCTTAGTCTCGGAAGTCTTAAAAACAGCAAAAAAGACTGAATTTACAAAGTATGGTCTGGAATTGCTTGTGAGATTCTAAAGTAATGAAAATAAATGTTTCAGCTTTGGATTATAAAACTCCATTTATGATTTTAAAAGTATACTTGAAATAAAAATGATTAAACTAAAACAAAACAAAAAACAGTGCAACAGCCAAACCTATTCACATTACACAAATGAAGTTAGAAAAGGGAAATAGAGAAACCAGAAACATATGGCACAAATGGGAAACAAATAATAAGTAGCTGAATCCAAATAGATCAATGATTTTATTAAATGCAAATGTCTAAGCACATTAGTCAAAACACAGACTGGCAGATTGCTTTTAAAGATAATAGAAGGCGGACCAGTACAGTAGAGGAAAGGGAGCAGGAGGAAGGGATGGAAAGGGGAGATGCTGGGAAATAAAATTGATCAAACAGATACATAGCAATGAAATCCACTATTATGTTTAATTATAACACATCAAAAAAATGAAGTTCCTAGAATTAGAATTGTTGGCCAAAGAAAAACACAAATAAAAAATTTAAAAAACAACAAAACCTGCCTAAGCAAAAATAAAATATACACAATAAAAAACCCACAAAAATGGGACTGGGGCTATAGCTCAGTGGTAAAGCGCTTGCCTCGCAAGTGTGAGACACTGGGTTCGATCCTCAGCACCACATAAAAAAACAAAGATACTATATGTGCTCATCTACAACTCAATAAATACTTTTTAAAAAACCACAAAACTATATATTATTGCTTTACTATAGTAACAGTGAGAACCTAACTCTACATATAGAGAATATCCATGTACAAAGAATGTCAGAATTACTTTTAAGAATAACAATTTTAAATGCTCTAGAAAAAGCTGGAAGAAAACATACCATGCAAACACTAATGAAAAGAAAACTGAACCATCTATATGAATGGTACACACATAGACATCAGAACAAAGAACACCACCAGGGAGAATGAGGGGCATTCCATGATGAGGTAAGAGTCATTTTATGAGAAGACACAATAATCCTAAATGTGAAATGTCAGAGCTTGAAAATCAGGAAGAGAAAATTGAAAGAACTTGAAGAAGAATGTGACAAATTCATAAGATAAAAATGAAGATTTTGATCCTGTTCTCCAAGTCATCAATCAAACTGATAGAAAATCATCAAGGGTAGTGACAAGAACAATACCAGGAGCCAAGTGCACAGAGTGGACTTTCATAGACCCTCCACTCAATGCACAGGGTACATGTCCTTGCCAAGTGAACCAGAACAGATCACATCTTGCATTTCAGATCAAATCTTAATAGGTTTAAATAAATGAAAGTCACATAAAACACTTCATATGGTTTGATGTTAATGTAGAAATCACTAAGAGAAAGATAACAATGAATTCTTTAAACACATATTGACCAGCTCAATTCTAAATGGCCCATGGAATTCTCATGGAAATTTAGAAAATATTTTCAACTAAACAAAATATCAAACTCTGGGTTACAGATGAAGGCAGTGATTAGAAGGAAATGTATAGTACTGAAATGCCCACATTATGAAAAAGATAACTCAATTAATTAATAAAATCTCAAAAACATTACTCAATTAACTCTTTGCTCTGAGAAATTAGACATCAAAGACCAAAAATTAAACCCAAAGCAAGTAGGAAGAAAGAAACATTAAAGATAATAACACAGCAATAAAATTAAAAACAGCAAAGAAAGATCAATGACACCAAAAGGTAGTTCTTTAAAAATATCAATATACTGATAAATCTCTGGAAGATTTATCAGTGCAAGAAACAAATAACCACAGAGTAGTGACCCTCACCAACTGTGTGCACTCACACCTTCTACAGAGCCAAAGAGAAAATACAGGGATGGGACTCCACATTTTGGGATATAGCTTCATAGCATGATTGTACTAAAAAAAAAAAAAACCCACACATTTAGATTTTTGAAAAACATTCTCTGACAAGATTGGAAAACTCTCTGAACCTTCATGGAGACAAAAGGTGTAAGCTCAAGAAACTACCTGTACTCTGCCACCAGGAATTCGCACCCCTGCAAGACACAAGCAGTTACTTCCCAGAGAGGGACAGGGCCACAGACTTTCACAAGTGTCAGGACCCACTAGTTTGAAATGGAGTCATGTCTTCACAAGTTCACAAGTCCCCGGCAATCCCTGGTGTCCATGCCTCCTCAGGCACACAGCCTGGCTGAAGCTGCCCCTTGGTGAAGCTCTCAGGGAATCAGTTCCTCAGGGACCCAACATCCCATCTCTTCTTCATTTTAAGACCCTTGTAATGACGTTGGACCCACCAGAATAACTGATAAGTTATGAATAACATTTATTTTTGATGAATGGAAAAGAAACATATGATTTGAAATTATGGCCATTAATCTCTCTAAACCATGATTCTGTCCATGGGCACAATAACTAAAGGATTGCCACAGCTGGCCCACCTGATGTGCCTCTCCTCAAATTCATATGTTGAAGTCCTAGCCTCCAGGACCTCAGAATGCAATGATATATGGAGACAGAACCTTTAAAGAGGGAAGTTGAAGCTCTTTCAGTGGTCCCTAATCCAGTCTGGCTGGTATCACTTTAAGAAGAGGAGATTAGGACACAGACACTCACAGAGAGACCACCATGTGAGCACCTAGGAAGAAGACAGCATCTACAAGCCATGGAGAGAGGCCTCAAGAGAAACCATGCTGCTGACACCTGGATCTCAGATTTGCAACATCTAGAGTTGTGAGGCAATAAACGTCTTCTGTTTAAGTCACTCAATCTCTGGTGCTTTGTTACAGGCAGCCCTAACAAACTACAATAGCACCAATTTCTGGAAACCTGATCCCTGTTCTAACAGCAGCCTATATACTTTTTTGCCCATCCCCATCAGGGAATGGCAGGGAGTTTCATAAGAAGAAAATCTCCAGTCACCATGCCCAGCCTCACTTGTTCTTAGAGGTCACCATGCTGTTCCCTCTAGATGTGTGAAGGGGGAAAAAAGGGTGGGACTAAGGTGACACCTTCCCCGGAGGACAGACTTGGGATGGCCAGTCCTTCCTCTGGAATCTCCTACTCCAGCTAGGGAATGAAGGATTCCATCTCTCTGGGTCTTAGAATGTGGGTATTTGAGGCAAGAGTGTGCATCAGGAGTCCTCTCCTCTTCATCCTGGAGTGGGAAGAGATTACTTCTAAGGTGCTTCCAGTCATCAGAGAAGTGTAGACTGCTGCTCAATTTTTGACAGATTCTCATTCTGCATCATAAGTCATATGTTTCAGTACTCAAATTTCAGGGTGGCTGAGATAACAGAGAAGCATCCAGCAGGTGGGATACAGTGGTGCTTTTGGTCAAGGCACCTCCATGACCATGACCTGGCTCCCAGATCTGCAGGCTGGTGCAGCTGTATGCTCTGAGCCTGGAGCCGGTGAGACCATCATTAAGTCAATAGATGCCCCTAGCAGATCCTTGGCCAGAGCAGGAAGGTGGGCTCCCATCAAATGGCTGCCCAGAAATGCAGCAGGGCTTCCTGCCCACTGCACTGCCCACAATAATTTCAGGGTTTAAGTGTGAGGCTTTGATCCCAGCTCTGTATCTATCCTTATTCAGCACAATGATCAAGTTGATGACTTTATAGCAGAGTAGCTTGGTTGGCCTAGGTCATCCTGTGAAGCAAGGTTTGTGTTTGTCCCTTCACTGCAGAGAGGAAAAGACCCATGCAAGCCCTGGCTTCACTCCTTTCTCTTCTGCTCCCTGGGGGTCAGTTTCCTGATAAACAAAGGTTTGCTCTTGATTTATTTTCCTTCTTCTCATTATATTTCAGGTTACTTCTCCCATGTGCACTTATATAAAGATGCCAGCTTTGTTTTAGGAGGAATACAGTGGTCCCCCTCCCCATCTGCAAGGATGTACTTCAAGACCATTTGTGGATGTCTGAAACTGCAGGTAATACTATCTTCCACATATACTGTGTTTGTTCCTCCACATACACACCTAGCTGTCCAGAGCTAGAAGAAGATATTGCACAAGTAGATGAGCCTCAATTAACCTATTCCTGGTGCTCTACTTTGCCCTTTGTTTATCTTGAAGAAGTTTTTCTCTTACAATAAATCTCTGTGATATGCTTTCCTATAAATAAAAGGTGTTGGGCTTTTCTTCTTTGTTAAGAGATCAGACTCTTAAGATCTGATCCACCTACCATGCTCCCACTGTTAAACTATTTTCATGTTTTTGTTTTTATTTCTAAACATTTCTTTAGACCTTTAATTTTCTCAACCAGTTCACACCTCCATTTGGTTTACTGATCCCTTGCTGTGTGGGACACAGCAAACTTTTCCTAGGGTAAAGTTTCATTTGTAAATGAGACACAGTCAGAGAGAAACAATGCTAATAAAATAGAACAATTATAATAGCACACAGTAATAAGAGTTATGCAAACTATATGA
Organism: Marmota flaviventris; assembly: GCF_047511675.1. Taxonomy (NCBI): domain Eukaryota; kingdom Metazoa; phylum Chordata; class Mammalia; order Rodentia; family Sciuridae; genus Marmota; species Marmota flaviventris. The sequence goes on from NC_092513.1 coordinate 65,372,348, forward strand.
ATTGTTTATTTCTGGAATTTTCCATATACTATATTTGGACTATAGTTGACTGGGTACTTGTAACCACAGAAAGCAAAACCAAGGATAAGGGAGAACTACTTGATATAAATTGAATCCTATACCTATACAAAATGTTCAACTCGTCTTGAATCATTTTAGTTCATAAAGCAGTTTTCTGTTATGAAATCAGTGAAAGTTTCTTGTTATAAAAATTATTTGTAGCTCCTCCAACCAGCCTCCAACCTTTTTATTTGTATAGTGTATTGTCTCTGTAACCCTTTCCTCTTTTACATCTGAAAAACAGCTACTAGTCCTTCCTGGCTCAGCACAGACACCCTCTCCTTGGAAGCCCCCACAGCCTGCACCCAGCAGCCCTGGTTTCACCTTGTCCTCTCCTTCCACTTTCTTCACATTCCACTTCTGCCCTGGCCACTGACCCAGGCTTTGTTTTGTAGCTGTCTCTCCAGAGGATGTTATGAAAAACATTTTCTGTAAGGATAGTATGATATTTGTACTTTGTTAATGTCTGTGAGAACCTTGGGAGAGAAGAGACACATGTGGATTCTCTGCCTTCCAGGTTAAGGCCAATCAAACTCCCTCAGCACACAGCAAGAACCAAGGACAAACATGAGGGGCTGACACACCAGGATGTCTCCTCCTATCTTGTAGTTCCACGAAGGCAGGAGACTGTCTCGTGCATCCAAAAACCATCTTGCAAAGAAGAAGGAAAAGCACTAAGAAATCTGAGCATTCAACCCTCCAGAAGAGGCAACTGAGTCCAGCAGAGCCTGGATTCTGGGAGTGATTCTATAATTTGGCATAGTTGTTAGACAAACATCACACCCAACACTGCTTCCCTGAAGGTTGCTGACAACACTAAAAACAAATATGGCTGGTTATTTATGTTTGTCTCATCTGTTAACTTTGGCTTAATGGAGAATATGAAGGCTCTGAAGCTAGTGAGGGAGCAGGAAAGAACAAGAGCATTTCCCTTCCATGCTGTTTCTCCAGGACATTCTGTCCAAACTTTGTTGTTTCAGAGCTTTACCCCCAGGTGCTACTCTATCGCTTTTCATAAAAACTGACTAAATAAAGTTACATGGCTTCCAAGAGAGGCCTCTGTGCACCAGCACATAGACATATTTAACATACACGCTTTTAACCTTTAGCCTGTCCACAGCACTTCACACATGTAGTGCATCTGAAGGGTTTAAGAATTTTTTTTTTCAGGAAAAAAAATGGTAGCTTCAAATAGAACATTACTTGGCCCTCATAGGTCTAAAATTTTTAGGAAGAACAAATAAATGAAATTAAGTATCTGATATACAAAAACAAAAAATTCCCTGTATTTTATTTGCCTTTATACAAATCTGGTTTGCAAGTCCCTTTACCGTGATTTGAATTGACCCATTGGATGGAACACAGGCCAATTCCACCAGACTCCTGCCTATGCCTAACAATGGAATTACAAAAATAAATAAATAAATAAATAAAAAATAAACAAACCAAAAAACAAAAACCTAGATTCTGTGGGAAAAAAAATGTAAGGGAAAGATTTGCATTGAACATCTATGATGATATTGCTGATTTATAGCAGGAGTTTAGATATTTTAAATTATTTATTTCAAGTTTTTAAAAAACATTTCTTGAATTCAGTGAATTTTATATAATATACTATTTGGGAAATTTCAGAGTTCACATAATCAGAGTCCCATGTTGTAAGAAGCCATGTGATACCTTAAGGACAAATCTAAACATTTCTCCCAATCTAATCACTTTTATTTATTTATCTTGCTGATGCCTATAATATAAATTTATACTAATAACTATATGAGAATGAGAGACAAGTATCTTAATGCTAAAATAATTACAGTATTAAAAGTATTAGGCAAATTATTTCCTGGTTCCAACAACAGATGAGGACAGTCTTCATGATCTGAGGAAATATGCTCGATTGCTCAGTGCTGAAAAGGCTGAGAATTACAGAGAAAAAAATAAACAATTCAATCAGTTCCATTTGTCTCCATCTACTTTATGTTGTGTCATAAATAATGTTTATTTTTTTTAACTGGGAATTGAATTTAGGTGCACTCAACCACTGAGACACATCCCCAGCCCTATTTTGTACTTTATTTGGAAATAGAGTCTCAGTGAGTGGCTTAGCACCTTGCTTTTGCTGAGGCTTCTTTGAACTTGAGATCCTCCTGCCTCAGCCTCCCAAGCCACTGGGATTACAGGCATGTACCATCACACCCAGCCATGATGATACTGTATTTTAAATGCTACTTTATAGAGTTCTAATCAAAGTAGTTGACAATTTCCACTGTCTCCAGGGAGGTCTCCCCTGCAGGTGAGCACTTTTGGCTTTAGAGACCATGATTTCACCATGTGAGTTAAGAACAGAGCAGTCCATGCCTGTAACAGAGCATTTATGCAAGCATTTGGTGGTATGGAACAGTAAAAAAAACCCTCAATATAATTCTTCTAATTGATTTCAACCACCTCTGCCAAAACTATGGCTCTCTTCACCAACCTGAACTCTCAGGCACCATGACTGATGGGATAAGAAAATGGCACTGAAGGTTTGAAGGTAGAGCATCTGGAATGCTCTGAACCAGCTGGATCCAGGATCCCTAGAGCAACAATAACCACAGAAAAAGGAACTCCCTGCACAAGCAAAATGTGGAATGAAAGTCTCAAATGGCTACTTTTGGAGATATTTTTCTGGGCACTTGATTTTTTACTTTTGTCTGTATAAATTTCGAATACAAGTTTTCTTAAGGAGGTTTTGGGTTTGTTTTTCTTATTGTTTGTTTGTACTGGGGAATGAACCCAGAAGCCCTTAAATTCTCAGCCATATTCTCAATCCCTTTTTAATTTTTTTAAACAGGGACTTGATAAGTTACTTAAGGCCTCACTAAGCTGATGAGGTTGACTGAACTCTCATTCTTTCTACATCAGCCTCCAGAGCTGGTGGGATCAGAGGCAGGTGCCACCATGCCTGGCTTAAGGAGGTTATGAAGGAAAAACTAAATATTATAGCATGTTCTTGTTTAGAATGCATAAATTTCAGCAATCTTCTTTTGTATGAGACATATTAAATATTTTTTTAATTTTAGGAAATATCAATTTAATTTTGATGGAAGCAAAGTGAACAGTCAAAATCAATTTTTTTAGAAAGTTACATTTATAGCTAATGACATCAATTTTATCAGGTAGTTGTAAGTTTTACTTCTTAAAATCTAACAGTTTAAAAATTTTTTAGTTTACCATTGTGTGTGTGTGTGTGTGTGTGTGTGTGTGTGTGTGTGTGGTGCTGGGGATTGAACCCAGGATCTCAGACATGCTAGGCAAGCATTTTACCACTGAGCTATACCCCCAGCCCTAGTTCAACCATTTTGAGATGGTAACATTTTAAAATGTATGTTTCTTGGCATAAAAAGATAAGGCATATTGTGTCGGAAGAATCACATTAAGGTTATTTTTTCTTTTCTGCTTCCCCAAATGCTTGCATAAACCAAAAGAGCATTTAATTCTATATTGAATGATAATATTAATCCATTACTGTCTCTACAATAACCAGCTCTTCCATTAGGGAACTTGTAAAATACACTGGCTCAAGTGTGGCCACAAAATCACTGGCCATGATGCTCAGCCCTTTGGGAGCTGCCTATCTGCCCTTGGTACCTGGAGACACCTGAACTTTCCAAAATTCTCTACTCAGCCCTCTTAGTACCCTTCATAAGACCCCTTTCCTCTTTTGTCACAAATGTGTTGCTAAGGAATATTTTATTACTTTTAATAAATCAATAGAATGCAATATAAATAAATAAATGAGTAAAAACACAAAATTATATAAATAAAACACATAGATAATCCTTCAGAAGAAATGTTGATATATTGAGCTTTGTAAATCACACTTCAGGAATGAGCATAAAGTCTGGTAGCAATACCAGGAATATTTATTGAAGCACACATTACATGCAATCAGAGTAGCAATCCTAAACATTAAACCTCATCAGCTAATTGCTACTGTCTTACAAAACAACTAATTTAAATATGCAAAGAAAGTAGTCTGAATACACAAGTTAAATTTTGTACTACCATTTCATAAAGACTGCTTATCATATTCTGAGCTGATAACTTTTAATAATTGAATACAATGGAAATAAGTGGATCCGAAACTAGGAGATTTTTTTACAACCTTCACAGTACTCACTGCAGGGGAGCCTAAATCATAATGGGTTTCTGTCTCTGCATATCAGAAACATAACATGCAAGGCCCTTGGGCTTCTTTAAAATTATTAAAGTGCTTACTTGGTTATTATAATCTTTACAACTACTGGGAAGTTTAGATGTTAAGTTGGTATGAAAAAAGATCACCCATGAACAGCCAGGTAAAGGGTCTTGAGGGAAGGAAAAGAGTAAAAGAGACTGAGAAATCAAAGTTCTGACCCCAGCTACTCAGAGCCACAAGGACAGTTTCATAACAGCCCCTAGACATGACCAATCATAAAAGGTACTTGTGTTGTCCAAAAAGACCCTCACCCCCACCCTTGTGCTAACAAAGGCTTAGAAATCGCTTATCTCCCGATGTGAAGAATAAGACAAAACAAAGAAAGTTGACTGGCCATTTCTGAACTCTATAATTCCACCAATCAACTACAGGGACAGATCAAGCCCACGAAAACACCTAGACAACAGACACCTCTTCATCTTTGGGAGTTCTGCTTTATTTATGTTAGTCTAATAAATCCTGTTACTTTTCTCTCACCCTTGTGTTCATGGATTTCATCCTTCAACTTGGCAAGATAAAGAACCCACCTGATATTCATGCTCCTTGTTACAATACTAAAGTAATCACCAGACCAAAAATAGCAATTTGATAACAGTACAGTTAGCTAAAATCTGGCTTCAGTGAGAATGTGTCTTTATTGGCATGCTAGAAATGATTAAACGATACTTTAAACATAAACCTCAAGCCAAAAATGTTACTTTATGGCAAAAACTGATGAGAGTGGATAATGAAGGGCATGTTCTCCAATCCCTTGTGTCAACCCTTTCCTGCCAATCTATATGACCACTTACTAAGTACCATGCTTGATTTATAAGGGATAAAATTAAACCCAAGCCATACTTGAGCCCACATCTTTGGAATACTACATAAAGGGAGAAAATACTCAACTCCAAGGCTACATCACCAATATTTACTTATCTCCAGATGTGTTGAAGAAGACAAAACAGAGAGTTGACTGGCCATTTTTGAACTCTATCATTTACAATATTTACAAACACTCACTTAGAGGAGACAGATAGTTTTAAGCTCTACTGCCTGAATGAATTAGCTCACTTTTCACAGAAAAATTAGTCTACCTCTTTAGAAGGTTGTAGAGCACTTTATTTTTAATTGTATTCACTGATATAATCCTCTGAACTACTACTTATCCAACAGAAAAGGTAATTTACTCAATGACACTGGAGTGTTGTGATGAAAAGGAACATCTCCACAAAGCAAGCCCGCAGCTTCCTTTACACTACCTAGGGAAAGAATTCCTACTGTCAGCACAGCCTTCCCCTGGCCTCCTCCCATGTGATGTCCTGGGATGGTGGTCAAATCCCATCAGCAGCCATGGACTCTTCCAGTCACACAGACATTGTGTGGTGACCTGTTGACTAACCTCAGTGGCACTGACATTGGCTCATTTACGTACTTATATATTTGAGTTTTTCATGATAAGTTTACTTGACTAGTAACATTTCTGTGGCCTCTTCTATATGATATAATTGGAAAAAATGTAGAGCCCCTAATAATTCCCTCTGCCTTAATTTTTTATGAGCATTTACTGGCAACCAATAAGGAAGAAATCTATCTAAAAATAAAATAAATTTATAATAAAAAGAAAGCAAACAGAAAATAACATAAAAATCCAATTTCTTCAAATTCATTAAAATGCAAATAATTAATTTTTGACTATAGTAATGAAAAATAACTAAAGATGCAAGCTCTCTCTGAGGAAGGAGCAGAGACAGCAGCTGACTCACCATCTCTCGGATTTACACTTGCAAACCCAAGGCCATGGCTGCTGGACAGGTCTGATGAGCCACTGAAGGACCCCAGGCAAGGCAGAGGCCAACAGAGCATCATGTTGTCTGCAGAGAAAAGCAACACGTTCAGGTAAGCACACTGGGAGAAGCTCTCCTCTCTCCTCTTCTTTCCTTCTCTCCTTTCTTTTTTTAGTTAATGGACTAGAACTTGTAGCAGTCTTGATCATAAGCACATTATTCTATGTCTAACAACAGCCTAATAAGGAAAATCAAAGCCCTGGCTTCCAGCCTCTGTCATTGCCTGGGTATAACTGTTTCCAACATGGTCAAGTCAAAGCCCTCAGTGTGATGTTCCTGAACCCAGGGCTGGGAAGGCATGCAGTCACCCACAACACAGCATTTCCACCATGCATGCAGAAGACATATAAACAGCCTGAAGAGCAGGGGTAACAGCAAGACTGCACGAAAGAAGCAGTGAGAGATGAGTTTTGATAATTGATTACCCATATTTTTTATAAGTACAAATAACACTTTATTTATCCCTGAAAATGAAAACAAGAAACCAAAATGTCTACATCTCACCAGAGAGACCAATTATTCCAAACTTCACCTGGCAATGGTATACAATTAATTTGTTCACATAAAGGTACAGAAAAGACAGTTTGGAAATCACTTTTATGAAACAATATTTTCAACACTTATTTTAATAAAACTTATAATTATTGCTGCTATTTACGGTAGCATATGATAATAATAAATATAATATCTAAAACTAAATTCAATATAGCCTAAATATAGAAGCTAGCTGCACTTCAGCAGGTATTATAGAGAATAAATACTATGACATATAGGGCACCATATAGTGATTAGATTTGCTGCAAGGGAAATTAAATAAAGGTGTATTGCATTCTACACTAGAATTATCCAAGATTGAGACTTCTTATGCTACGTACAGTAGCTATTTTAGTGAAAGGATAGGCAATCTTTATAACTTAAATTATATCTCAAATGTTTTAAATTATTTTAAGTGGTCATTATATAAAATGAAAGCCTAATCAGAAAAATTCATAAATCTTAATACTCAAATAACATCAAGTAATGCATTTTCTAAGCAATTTTATGCAGCACAAATTCCCATGCATATCTGGTTAAAATCCTCAAGTGTCCCCTCTTCTCCACCAACATAACAAAAGCAAAATAATCCCAATGAAGAAATAATATGCATTCTACATCACATAAATTCTCAAGGGGTTAAATCCTTTTTGTTTTGTTTTGTTTAGACAGGGTCTCACTATGTTGCCCAGGCTGGCCTTGTACTTTTGATTCTCCAGTCTCAGCCTCCCAAGCAGCTGAGACTTCAGTTATGCAACAATGCACCCAGCTAAGAGGTTGAACTTTTAAAGCAACACTCATGTCTGTGAAAAATCATGAATACTTTAGTTACTTTTAATTTTAGTTACAAAATATACTACTGGAAGTAAGCACATTTTCTAATAGTTTTAGTCAAATAGTTACATCTACTGAGAACAAGTGATAGAATGATTCAATAACAATATTCTCCACTTGTCTAAAAAATAAGTTATATACTTAAATAAATAATCTATAGAAATGAATATGTCTTTTAGTGTTTTTATTCCAGCTTTATCTCAAACACAAAAATTTATATAAAATCATCAACCTCCTTATTACTACATTAACCATGTTATCTAATTCCCTTTAAGAATATAATACTTGCCTGACAGTAAAATAATAACATATAAAAATTTTATATACATATTTAAGAGTTCCATGAATCCAGAACCTTCCTTGAAAATGCATGGAGCTTACATAAAGTATTATTTTTGTCCTAGCCGGCAATTAAAAAGCCCTTTTGCCATAGGATAAAATCCATAGTCTATGCAGAAGCTCAGGGTGATCTTCAACTGCTATCTAATGGTGCCTGATGCATTTATCCTTTTGTTTGTGGTTACTGGCACCAAATTCCCACTAGTTCCATTGGTTATGTTGGTGGAGAAGCCATTAAAACAATATAGCCAACTTTGTTCTCCAGCTTCACCAAGCATTGCAAAATATCATCTAAAAGGACAGCGATTGGTCTTTTCAGATCCCATATCCTGCCACAGAAGCACCAGTCTCAATTTCCACTGTGTTCTTACTTTCCTCTGCTAGAGCTTCAACATATTTTTTGCTTAAATCTGGTATATTGACACTGCTTTGATGTCTGGGTTGTTGAAAAGTATAGTGCAGTTACATCAATCCTCAAATGAGTCCAAGCAACAGTAAACTCAATTTCTAGGATATTGTAAAAAACATTTCTGATGAAGCAAATAGATTTGATTGAAAAGTGGTAATTGAGGACAATCTGCCAGTCAAGACTTTTGAAAGAAAAAAACCTCTTCTAATATTATGTAATATTCATCTTCAGCAAAGTTGCCTCAACTCTTATATTAACTCTGTAAAACAGTATCCAGGAGATGAATCTCAAAGAGCAAGTTTAAAAAGGGCATTTGACTTCCTCTCTCTCCCAAAGTAGAACAGAACTGAGCTGGCAAAAGTTCACCCATTTACCAGTAGATCCAGGAATCCAGTATTTTTTTCCCAAAGGTCCAATTTATGTTTTACTTCCAATTTCTGTTAAGACAATTTACACATTGACTTATTGGAGCATAAGGTCCCATTTGTGAACAGTCTCTTAATTGTAGGGTAAGGAAAAAATATTTTGTCAGTTAAGATTGTTGTTCTAGGGCTGGGGATGTAGCTCAGTTGGTAGAGTACCTGTCTTGTGTGCACAAGGCCCTGGGTTCAATCACCAGCACCACCAAAAAAAAAAAAAAAAAAAGATCATTGTTCCATATTAGATTTTTATCATCCTAATTGAGAATTGACCCAAAGCAGCAGCTCACAGGTGAGCACTTTAAGACAGTTCAAACAACCAAATTATAGAGTAGAATTAGCATTAATTAACTAACTCTGCTTAACCTCTCTGGTCCAGTCTTCTCATTTGAAAAAAAAAAAAAAGATAATAGTAGTTCCTTTTATAACCAGAACGAAATAATTCATAGGTATGAAAAACTGGTTACAAGTCTTGGTCCAAGACCAGAAGTTCAATGATAATAAGTAACTGAAGAAAGTGTCCAGATTCTTAGCCATATTCTCTTCAGATTTGAGACCTCTTCACCCATATAGAAATACAGCACGAATGCAGTGGAAGGAGGTGATACAGTAGGCAAAATAAGAGCAATGCTAACCTGTCTATGTTCTCAGGCACAGAGCCCCCAAACCTCTGAATGCTATCTCACATGGCAAAATGCTCTGCAGATTAGTTTAAGGCTTTCAGGTTGGAGAGGTTTTCCTGGATTATCCTTGTGGGAACAATATAATCACAAGGGTCCTTACAATAGGGAGGCAAGGGCATCAGTTTCAGAGATGCGATGAGGGGAGCTGAGGTGGGAATGATGTGATCAAGAGCCCAGGAATGCAGGTGTCCTCTAGAAACTGGAAGAAGCAAGGTAAAGATTCTTCCCTAGAGCTTCCAGAAGAAATGCAAACCTACCAACATCTTGATTTTAGCCTCATAAGACTCTTTTTGGGTTCTTGACCACCAGAACTAAAATGTGCTATTTTAGGGGGAAAAAAAACAGAACAAGAAGTGAGAATTATGGCTGTCTGGCTCCCCCATTCTAGCAACACTGGACTGAGCCCCCACTGGGCTCACACATCCAGAGACACCCTGGCTTCTCTGCTCACCCAGTTGCAGCAGTAACATCCCAGGGAAGGGGGAAGGGAGGGTCTTGGCCAAAAGGAAGAGACAAAGAGCTTCCCCTGCACAGCAGGGATTGCTGGCCCATCCTGAAGCCATTACAGTGGCAGAGGCCCTGGGGTGGGATCCCTACCTGTGGCACCTACCTTATTTTTAATATGTTTGGCTTAGTTGCACATTTGTGTAACTTAATTTTAAATAATGGCTGCATTTTAACACTGGCTTACACAATTCATGATAATTTAGTGGTTAGCTCTTCTAGCTGCTAAAAATTGATACCAGCACATGACTCAATGGGGACATATTAGAAGGATTTTCTTTAAAATCAGGAAGAAGACTCACAGGCATCACTACTTCTGTTAACACTGCACTGAGGGTCCTATAATTTATAGGAGAAAATTTAAAAATGAAGCACACAGGAACTGAAAAGATCAAAAAGCAACTGTCAACACTTCCCGAATATGTGGCCATGTAGGTAAAAGATCCAAAACTGGTTGCTTAGCTATTAGCTCAAAAACTAATGCTATATTTAAACACTAGCCATACTTAGAAAATAAGTGAGAATATCAAATGGCAACAAAACATAATGGTTTCTAAGACTGCATCTGACAAAATGATGCAAGGTATTTATGATCATTATAAAAACTGTTGAAAAATAGGAAAAAAACAACTACATAAATGCAGTCTGCAAGAAACACCAGCAGAAAGACTCCATATTTTCAAGGTATAATTGTTCCTAACTTGAGCTAAAGATTCATTAGAAGGCCAATCAAAAGCCCAGGAGGCTGTCCATAGTACTTAAAGGAGTACCCCATGTGGCTCAGGCAAGATTCTTAACACAGGGGACGGATACCATTTAGGGGCTCTGCAAACATGAGTAAAAAACAATTACATCTTTATTTTCACTCACCTCTAACTAAACTCAACATTTATTTTAATCATGAAAGTATACAGGCCATACAGGTTCAGCATGTCCTGTGCATTGTTATCCTCATAAATTGCAGATATTTTTATATCAATCACCATGTGGTTGGAAATATTGTTTGTGTCTCTCATATATTCAAAATAACATTAGTTATTAAGCTCACCACCATATTTATTATTTTACACGCTAATTAATAACCAAGGATGCCTACCATATTAAAATTTCTAGTACCCTCATTACTGCACTTCAGTAATTGCTTTTCTCTGTAATGCCAGTTGCCGGTGTTCAGTATATGCAAGCATTACTCTGAGAAGGTGCTCATAGGCTTCAGCAAACTGCAGAACGTATTTGTTCTTGGCACACAAAAAAGGGTTAAGAAGCCCCAAAGGAGTTGGGATGCTTCTGGGACATTAAGTTACTGGGCATCATGGGCATTTCAAAGAATTCTGGAAAGTTATATGAAAGCCGTGCTACCTTGAGTGTTACTGTGGCAATTTCTCAAATGCAACAAATTTAGCAGACCAGCCAGAGTCATTCCTATTGCATGCAAAGTGGTCCCTCTAATGGGAACCACACTGTTGGTCTGGGGCAAGTGAGGATTATCCCATAAACTGCTTAAGGTAAGAAGCCTGTTCCCTTTCCCAGCCTGTGCCCCAGCAGGCCTTCCTTTATAAATGTCCCCTGATTACCTTGATTACCATGCCCCAAATCTCCCCTGTATTCCTGTGCTCACACATTTTTCTTCTCATCACTTTGGTTAACTCCCTTCTCCCCACAATCATAATTACCTTGGCAAGGACCAAACACAGATACCAGAAGCAGATCACACAGGGTATGAGTGGGGAGCACTTCCCAGTTGATGGATCTTGTGATGTCTCTCAGCCTGCCTCAGCCTCAGCTTTCTCATCTATACAATGGGGATAATAAGGTCATACAACCAACAGGATTTTGTGAGAATGAAAAGCATTTGCTTTGCTTAGTTTCATTACAGTGAAACAAGTCATCACATATTAAGACCCTACAAATGATTCTGTGAGGACATTTTTCCTAGGTAGTGAGTGCATATCATTTTATGTTGCTTCCACATCCACTTTTAAGTATAAGTTTAACTTTCATACAAGAAGCAGGGCTTGGTCACCCTAACTGTTCCCAGTACTATAAGGCACCCCATGGCTCCTGCTGGTGGCCTCAGATTACAACTCTGGAGGCTTCCTTCTACTTTCCAGCTACTTCCCTTCAAGGGAAAAGTTAGACATGGCCCAGGAGCCCTCTCAGTCACATCATGACTTCCTGGAATTACTGCCTGATTTCTTCAAACCACCAGTCAAAGCTCCCCTGGGGAACCTATCTGGACCACAAGCTCATCCCAGTAAGTGTGTAGGCACAGAAGTTCCTCTCTTCCTCTCTGCTGTGCTCTCTGACCTAAGTAGAGCCTCCATATGTGCTATTCACTCCCCTTAGGGAGTCTGTAAGTCCTACAAACTCTTTAGCTTTCACACTGTGATTCTGTGCCTGGAATCTGAGCCCTGATGGTGAAGCCTCCAGAAGGGCCCCATGCAGGTGGGTCTTCTCTCTGTAGCTACCAGCTGAGTTGATAGAGATACTGAGAAACTCCAGGAGTTTCATCCAAAAGTAGAGAAAATAATTGATTCATTCCCCAAAATAAGGTATACAAAGCTTAGTCTAGGAAAAAAAAAGAGAATGACTTTTGCAGTGTAGTCTTTCCTGGGAAAGAATAATTGATACATGATCAAAATATGATCATTTTAAAATGATCATATTCTATATAACACTAACTTTGAGACCTTATACACAACCATTCTGATATGCCCTTAATATTGAGTTTTAAAGATTTAAACTCTATGTAGATCATCAGCTGGAGAGCACCTTGATTGTATACAATTTGTATACAATTTCAAAGATCACAATCTGTTAGTCTAAATGCAAATGTTATTGGATTTCATAAAATCCCCAAATTCCACATTTAAATTGCTAAAAAAGAGTCAAGCATAAAATTGAAAACAAGTTTTGTCCACATACTTGTTCACATGAATTACCAAAATTTTGTAACTGTCAAAAATTCTGTTAATTATTTACAATAGTAGAAACCCAAATGCGTGTTAAAAGTGCATATTTATTTGAGTATATCTATCTATGTGTGCATATATATATATATATATATACACATATACATACGTGTGTGTATCTAGTATATGCTAAATTAACTGTTAATTATGTGATTGTAATCATGTTGATTTAATCATTCCATATTATGCATTAAAACAGATTTTACTCCATAAAGTATACAATTATTACTTGCCAATTAAAAATAATATTGTTTTAGTTAGGTGTTTTTTTTTTTTTTTTTTTGTCACTGTAACCAAAGTACCTAACAACAACTACTTACAGAAGTATTTATTTTGACTCATGGTTTCAGAGGTTTAGTCCATGATCAGCCAACTCCATAGCTCTGGGCACAATGTGAGGCACAGCATCATGGTAGAAGGAACTTGGGACTTGACAGCAGGAAGGAGAGAGAGAGAGAGAGAGAGAGAAAGCTTCTCTCCCAGGGACAAAATATAAACCCCAAAGGCATGGTCCCAGTAACTTACTTCCTCCAGCCACACCTTAATCACTCCACTGATTAGGTTACAACCCTCAAACAGTGATCATTTCTCATTTCACCTGTGAATGTCCATGTATTGTCTCACATATGCAATTTTGGAGTTCACCTCATATCTAACCATAACCAATATTAATTTTAAAAATCATAGTTTCATTCGATAAATGTTGTGTCTAGATGCTACCTCATAGAGCAACATATATTTCTTGTGTGAATAAATAATCTATTTTGTAACTTTAGACACAATTTTTGCCCTGCAATACCTCAATTTTATCCAGTGAAAACTGAGGGGAAAATTATTTAATTCCTTTTCTCTTGTATTATTGTAGAAATATTGGAAAATTGCTACACAATGTTTTTAAAGACCAGGAAAGACACGGAAGAGTTCAGGTAGTCATTTATGTAGAGGGACATTTTTCTAAATGACAACAAGACTTTAAATACTTAAAAGAATTTAACAACTGTGCTATCACATTTGGCCAATACATTTATAACAACTGTTGAATATTCAGGACAAGAAAAAGGTTGCGTGAGAATTTCTTTTCATATTTACTCTCTTGGAATGAATGTTTGGTAATTGGAGCATTTTGATTGAGGAGAATTAAAACAACATAAAAAACATGCCAAAGCTAGACTCCCTAAGTTAGAGACTCCCTACTTTATAATAAAATAGGAAAACAGAAGAATGCTGTTGCCAAGAAATATGTATTTGGTATTTCAAATAATCAACTAGGAGGTTCTAAAACTGCCCATATAAATTGTCTTGCATTGTTTTGAGATTTTGATGTACTTATTTCTGTCTGTTGTTTCCTTCCTGTTCTCCTGCCCCTTCCTCTCTCTTTGAGAAAACCAGTTTCCTGCTAACTGTGGGCGTATTCCTGGAGAACAGACTCCTTTCTGTCTGAGGAGCTGCTTCTGGGAAGGCTCCTGTTTCTAATGAAGCATGTGATTTTCCTCATGTGGTCTTTGTGGTCACTGTCTCTTCATGGGAAGAAAATACTGGATTTGGGGCTGTGATATGGTTTTATGTCAGCTGCTAGGAGCAAGTGCAATCAATCCATTCCTACCAAGCATATTTATAAGTGAATCTGCCATAAAACATCATATCTTTTTTAATCAAAATGGACAGTAATTTCTTTGAAGTATTCAATAAATGTAAAAAAATATAAAGAAAAAAGAAGAATTTGACTTGATTTTACAGAATTTGGATCCAAATGATCCTGAAAATTTTAATGTAACTAATTTATGGGAAATTATTTTTAGTTTAATACACTGGATTTTTGTTATATTATAGTTCCCTTATTTCATGCAATGTTTACCTAAAATTATTTAAATAGTAATTAAAAACTTCAGTATGTGCCTAAAAACTTTCCATGAAACAATCATTTTCTTTAGCCAGGTGTGTAATCCTATAAAAGTGTGAAGGCCTGTAGTCCCAGGAGCTCAGGTGGCTGAAGCAGGAGGATCACAAGTTCAAAGCCAGCCTCAGCAATTACCAAGGTTCTAAATAATTTAATGAGATCCTCACTCAAAATTTAAAAATTTTTAAAAGGGTGTGACTCAATGGAAAAGCACCTCTGGGTTCAATTCCCCAGTACCAAAAATAAAATAATAAAATAAAATATTCTCTCCATTTTTTCTATCTTTTAATTTTTAAATATATAAAGCATTTAATACTCTATCTTCAACACTTACATGTATTTTGGTCTCACCCTGTAGTTTACTTGCACTGGTTCTTCTTCAGGGTAGTTCATTTCATCATGTGTTTTGATTTTATTGTTGTGAGTTCATGTTTCCTAGACATCAGTCTGTCAGTGTTAGGGAACAGACAGATGATGATGGTGGAAAGCTCTCAGCCTGGAGAAGAGAACATAAACTACATCAGTACTCAGAACCAAGTAAAATTTTTGTTTGGCCAGGAGCCTCCCAACTAAAGACTCCTTACAAAACCTAGTTTATGAATCTAAGGTCACACCTTGAAAATATAGTTGGCATTCTTAAAAAGCTGGTCTCAATTTACTATTCAAAAATTCACTGGAGATATTTTTGATTTTGATTTTGTCCTTGATTCTCAATGGAGGCAAAGGCAAGAACAGAACCATCCCCACAAATACTCTGTAGGAGAAGTTATTTTTCTACATCACTTTCAGGGATCTTGCCTTTTAGAGGTCCTAGTTTTAAGAAGAGGTCCCAGCCTTCTGGTTCAAGCCCAAATTATGAATTAAAACATGGTCCACTTAATTTTATATTTTCTTAACAGTTATTATATGTATTTATGGGGTTAAATATAATTCTTTGATATGTATACATTTGGGATGACTAAATCAAGTTAATTATCATATTACCTCATATACTTTATGTTTCATTTCTGTAGTATGAATCTTTGAAATTGACTCCCTTAGCAATTCTGAAATAAAAATGCTTCAAAACTTTGAGTGTCTCCTTGCTCAGGAGTTCTGTTAATATCTGCATCATTTTATTCTGATATATATTTATTATTTATCATCATTCAGTTACCATTTAATTCTTCCCACTCCCCATGGGGCATACCTTCTTGAAACACTTGGTGACTCTCCTTTGTGTGTTCAACCTTAGAACTGTGATCCTTCTTTATACCCCATGTACTTGTCTGTCTTTCACAGAGCTGAGGACAGGCTCTTTTATCATCTGGTCAACAAGCAGACTGGGAGGATTCAGAGTGTTTCACCAACCAGTCATGGGGTTCTGTCCCTGATTTTCCCTGGAATCTTCCTGATCCTGGTATGTAGTACCCCTCCAGATTTTAGACTCTCAGGATCACACCTACTGAATTTCTTAGTTGTAGTTTTGGAGATGTAGTTTCATTTCCTGTCACTATATCTTCAGCCTTTCTGCATATGGCATGTGTTCATTTACTCAGTCAACAAATTTTTAAAAATTACAGAGCATTTGCTATCTTCTAATAAGTCAATATTATAATAAAATGGTATGAAGTGACCACAGTGGCACTCTCTTCTCACTTTTCTGTTGGAAAAGATGTCACCCAGAGCACGTCTCTTCCGGGAGCTCAGGTCCGTGACGCACTGAATGGGGCAAGAATCATCATCTCCAATCCCTGTGAATGGCGTGAACTTTGAATGGTGCACCTCCAATCCCTGAAGTGGCGTGAGCTCTGGGCCAAAGCCCTGTTTCTCCTCATCCCATGTTGAGCCCATAAATATCAATACCCTGTTTGTGCTCTCTCTCTCTCTCTCTCCCTCTCCCCTTCTCCCCATTCTCTCTCTCTCTCTCTCTCTCTCTCTCTCTCTCTCTCTCTCTCTCTCTCTCTCCCCACACACACACACCTCTCTCTTGACATCCTTCTCCTCTGCAACTGTCTGATATGGTCCCACTAATAAAATCTCGGACAGGTAAACGGTTGTTTCGGCTTGTTGAGTTTACTGAGTTTTTCCCACCATTCCTAAATTGGTGCTGAAACCCGGGAGAGGGATCCCCATTGCTCAAGGAGGAACCCTGTTCCCAAACTCCAAGCCCAACTATTCCTGTCACAGTCTACTTCTCTGATCACCTGCCTGACATCCACCACCAGCCTGCGGATTGCTGAGTACCCCCATCCCATGAATGCCTGAACCCTAACTCACCAGAATGAGGGAATTTGTCGTTGAGTGTCCAGAAATCCATCTGGGTGTTTTAGGGGGGGAATATACCCCACCCAGACCCATCAGGATCACAGTGGACCCCGGGTGCTCTGCTAGGATACCCTGGGAATCAACCACCTGGGACATAGGATTAATTCTCCCTTTCTAACTCCTTCATCTCCCCCCACTCTTGGCTTTCGTGGACGGGTTAGCACAGTTGCTACAGTCCATCTCACTTGAGTTCTGACTCCGTTCCCCCAAGAACTCCGTTCCCCCTGAACTCCATTCCAACAGTCTCTTTCTGACTTTTTCGTTCCACTTGAAAAACTCTCCTGATGTCAGGTTGCCTGCAGCCCCTGCCCTATTTGGGTCTCACAGATCTCACTCCCCTGTGACAACCAGGCAGTGCCCTCTGTCTATTTCCTTGCAGTGGTCGGCCATTTTTGGGATGCCCACTTGTCCCTCCATCCACTTTGGAGCTTCCAGGAAGCTCTTTACAGCCCAGCTTTTCTCTCTCTCCTTCTCTCTTACTCTTTCTCTGACTCCCATCTCACCCTTCCAGCATGGAAAATTTCTCATCTCTGTCTATTTCCTTGCAGTGCCTCTTACATAATTTGAATACCCTGAGCCTGGGCCCTGATATTAAACCAAAAAGGCTCATAAAATTCTGTACCCAGGATTAGCCTACATACCCCCTAGACAACGAAAATGTTTAACCCACTTGTTGGTCTCTGGATCCCAATTTACTCTAGGATCATTTTAATTACTGTGAGCTATCAAAGAAGTGGAACAAGATTCCCTATGTGGAGGCTTTTTCCTTGCTTCGATCTCATCCAAATCTCTGCACCCAGTGCAAGCCTCAACAACTACTCCTTGCTCTCAAACCTCCTTCCTCCTCTTCTTCTTTACTCTCTGCCTCCACACCTTCTCCTCCTTCTTCCTCTTCTCTGCTCTCCGCCTCCACCTTTGACCCAGCTGAAGAACCGCTTCCATACCACTCTCTCCCACCCTCATCCCCGCTTTCCCCACTTTCACCCCCTCCCACTTCCCCATCTTCTACATCGGTGGCTTCTTCTGCAGACACTCCCTCTCCTCTTCCTCCCGACACTTCCACACAAACTCCTCCCACTTCCATTTCTTCTTCCCGGTCCCTCCACCTCAGTTTAGTCCACCCGCCACCCATTCAGCTATCCATTCATGCACTAATACAGCACCTAACCCACAAGTCACCACATCTCATCACCCGACTCAAACTTCACATGCTATGGCCCCCCTTTGAGAAGTCACCCGGCTGGATGGGATTTTAAGGGTTTATGTTCCTTTTTCTATGCTTGACCTTTCTCAAGTAGAAAAAAAATTGGGATCTTACACTGCAAACTCTGTCTCTTATATTAAAGAGTTTCAATACTTAACTCAAGCCTATAGCCTCACCTTTCATGATCTCTATATGATTCTGTCCAATACTCTCCTCCCTGAGGAAAGGAGAAGGGTCTGAGACCAGGCTAGGGCCTATGCAGACTAGGTTTATTAGACTGATGCCTACCATCCCCTAGGAGCCCAGGTGGTTCCAGACCAAATCCGCCATTGGGATTATAATGACCCTCAAGACCTGGCTCGCAGGGACCACCTTATTACCTGTCTCATAGCTGGCCTAAAGGTGGCAGCACAAAAGGCTATTAACTTTGATAAACTCCAGGAAGTCATCCACGAGAAGAATGAAAACCCCTCAGCCTTCCTAGACCGACTAACAAAGGCTCTCCTTCAGTACACTAATTTGGACCCTGAATCCTCGGATGGGAGGAAACTTCTTATGACCTATTTTTTCTCACAAAGCTACCCCGACATCCAGGAAAAGCTAAAAAAAATTAGAGAGGGAACCCTTGACTCCTCAGACCAAGGTGTTGGCCATGGCCTTCAAGGTCTACCATAGCAGAGATGAAAGAGCAAAATGCCAAAAATTCCAGATGTTGGCTCAGGTGTCACAGGGCTCCTTCCAACCTATGGAAAGGGGGAGGCAACAACTCCCACAATGAGGACCCCATGGGCCCTGTTTTAAGTGTGGTAATGAAGGACATTGGGCTAAGGCTTGCCCTAACCTCAAGGCACCAGCCAGACCATGCCCCAGATCCTGGCCACTGGGGATCAGACTGCCCCAATTCTCGGAGGGGAGCTGAGGTCAGTCACCCCACCAGTGACTTGCTTGGACTAGCAGCGGAGGATTGACAGGGTTCTGGGTCTTCTGTCCCAACCTATTCAATCACCAAGCAGGAACCCAGGGTGGTTATCTGAGTGGATGGGCGTCCCATAAACTTTTTGGTAGACACTGGGGCCACATTCTTGGTTCTGAGAGAGTTGGGGGAACTACCTATCCCTCCAAATCTCCTATTTTGGGGGTAGGGAGGGGGTCAAACCATCATCCCATGCAGAACTCCTCCCCTCACTCGCTCCTTATCCGAGTTCTCATTTTCACACCATTTTTTCCTTATGCCTCAGTGTCCAGTTCTCTTGATGGGAACGGATAGATTATATATCTTGAAGGCTGGGAACGGATAGATTATGTATCTTGAAGGCCTCCATAACCTTACCCTTAGTGTCCTCCCCTACTCATATCTTCATCATGGCTTTACTCCCCAATGAAGAAGAGACTTTACCTCTTTGTGTCTGATGTGGAGACCCCAACAACCACCAGAACACACATTTTCCCCTCCCCTGTAAAATAGTAGATCCAATTGTATGGGACACTGAAATCCTGTCCTCTGCAAATTGCTCTCCCATGGAAGTGCATCTTAAAGACCCTAACCACTTCCCAAACCAGGCCCAATACGCACTGTCAATGGCCAGTCTTAAGGGCCTAAAGCCAATCATTCAGAGCTTACTAAGAAAGGGATTCCTCCATCCCACACACTCTCCATTCAATACCCCAATTTTATCAGTAAAAAAACCCCTAATGGAACATACCATTTGGTGCAGGACTTAATGTTAATAAATTCTTCAACCAGGCCCATATGTCCCCTGGTTCCAAACCCTTATACTATCCTTTCCTTTATTCCTGCAAACTCCACCTCTTTTTCAGTTATTGATCTTAAAGATGCCTTCTTTTTGATTCCACTATCTGTCTCTTCCCAAGACTTAACCTGGACTGATCCAGAAACTAGACATTCCACATAGTTAACCTGGACTGTCCTGCCCCATGGATTTTGAGACAGCCCACATATTTTTGGACAAGTATTCGCTGGAGAGCTTGAGGTTTTTTCCCTCTGTGCCCTGACTCAACCCTCCTACAATATGTTGATGACCTCCTCCTCTGTAGTCCCTCATTAGAAACCTCAAAGTCTGAAACATCCACCCTCCTGAATTTCCTTGCTCACCAAGGATACAGGGTTTCTCTGCAAAAAGTGCATCTCTCTCTCTCTCTCTCTCTCTCTCTCTCTCTCTGAGGTTGTTTACTTAGGGTTCCACATTTCCCAAGGGAAGAAAGCTATCACAACAAATAGAAAAGGCCTATTGAAAGCCTTCCAGTACCAAAAGCTAAGGAGGAGATTCTCTCATTCCTGGGTCTGGCAGGCTATTTTAGAGCATGGGTACCAAATTACTCATTACTTGTCAGACCACTATATGATCCAGCAAAAGGAAACAAGCAGCGGAGTATTGACAGGGCTCTAGGTCTTCTGTCCCAACCTATTCAATCACCAAGCAGGAACCCAGGGTGGTTATCCGAGAGGATGGGCATCCCATAAACTTTTTGGTAGACACTGGGGCCACATTCTTGGTTCTGAGAGAGTTTTGGGGAACATAAACATAATTTGAAAACCCTGAGCCTGGCCCCTGATATTAAACCAAAAAGGCTCATAAAATTCTGTACCCAGGATTGGCCTACATACCCCCTAGACAACAAAAATGTTTAACCCACATGTTGGTCTCTGGATCCCAATTTAGCACCACATTTCAGAACCCTCCAGAAGGTCCTCTTAAAAGCACTGGCTCTACACCTGCCAGATATTAATAGACCTTTTACTCTCTATGTCCATTAAAACAAAGGGCAAGGCTTGGGGGTGCTGGGACAAATGTATGGGCCCACCTTTGCTCTGGTGGCATACCTCTCAAAACAATTAGATCCAACTGTCTGGGGGATGAGCTCCTTGTCTCTGCACCCTAGCGGCCTCCTATGTTTTATTAAAAAGAATCACAAAAGCTTACCTTTGGAGCTCAAATCATTGTCACTTCTCCTCATCACCTCAAGGACTTGCTAATGTACAAAGGACTGCAAACCTTCCCTCCCTGTCAAATTCTCTCTCTCTGGTCTCTTTCCTCTATAACTCCTCCATGTCCTACCAAACCTGTGCCCCTCTCAACCCAGCAACTCTGTTACCCACTCAGGCTCAAGGTCAAACACAATCCCCAATACATAAATGCAGGGAAATTCTAGAAAACTTCCTCCCATGCCCAACTAATATCACTGAGGGAACCTCTAGACCAATCTGATTATGCCCGGTTCACTGATGGTAGCTCCTTTATGCATGAGGGGATCAGAAAAGCTGGATATGCCATAGTGTCCCTATAATGAGTAATAGAAGCCAATCCCCTGCCTGTAAATACCACCAACCAACAGGCTGAGCTGGTAGCTGCAATGTGAGCCTGCGAATTGGCAGTGGGAAAAAAATCTTACCCTTTATACTGGTTCCAAATATGTTTTCCACATTCTTTTATCTCATGCAGCAATTTGGAAGGAGAGAGGTCTCCTGAACTCAAAGGACATCTCTATATCCATCTCCACATACATCAACCAGCTACTACAACCCTCCCAGCTTCCTAAAAATCTTGGAGTTGTCCATTGCATATCACACCAAAATGACTCCTCCCCCATCACACAGGGAAATTCAAAAGCAGATCAGGCATCCAGATCAGCTGCCTTTTCAGACCCCAGCAGATCTCTCATTGCCACATGTTCTCCAACAATACCCAATAATGGAGACCCACCAAAATATGCCCTCTTTACTCATCTCCACTCCATTTTCCACACCAGTCCACAGACTCTCAAAGCCTTTCTCCACTCTTTCTTTACTCTGACTCCCCAGAATAAAGAAGAGCTACAGCAAATCACAGCCTCATGCCAGGTATGCAAAAGAGTGAATCCCAATACATCTTTAAAACCCAGAAAATTCCCTTCTCATCAGGCTAGGGGCCATATTCCTGGAGCAGATTGGCAAATCAACTTTACCAACATGCCCAGAGTAAAAAACTTCAAATACACACTAGTTTCAATAGACACATTCTCGGGTTGGGTAGAGGCCTTCCCCACCTCAAATAAGCAGGCTACCACGGTGGCTAACATCCTCCTAACTGAAGTAATACCTCAGTTTGGGATGCCTGCTTCAATCCAATCCCCAAATGGGCCTGAATTTGTCTGTCAAGTAACCCAGAATGTGGCAAAGACATTGTCCATCCCATGGCACTTTCATTGTCCCTATCACCCCCAAGCCTCAAGTAAGGTTGAGCAAGCCAACCACACAATGAAAGTCATCATAATGAAGCTATCTTTAGAGACTCACTTAGATTGGGTTAAACTCCTCCCTCTTGCCATACTATGCCTGAGGGCTTTACCAAAAAAGCCATCCCTTGCCTCCCCCTTTGAGATAATGTATGGTTGTCCTCTTCTCCCCCCTGGGAATTTCACCAAAGCCTTGGCCCCTCCCCGACCAATATGCTCTTCCCCTCCTCTTCCTTATATGCTCTGAGCTATGGAAGCAACAAGATTTGCTGTTTCTGGATCCAGAGAACTCAGCTGCCTCCTTTCTGCTCAAACCAGGAGAATGGGTCTACTTTTCTTACCCAGGGGAAAGATCCCCCCTAACCCCAAAATGGGAAAGGCCACTACAGGTAGTCCTGTGTACACCCAATGCTGCAAAACTCCAACAGGAAGGAAAGAAACTAACCCCTGATTCATATTTCCAGGTTAAAACCGGCAGCAAGCCCTCCAGAGGACAATCTCACCACAGCTCCCAACCTTGCAGGACCCCCACAATCACCCAGATTTACCTGTGAGATATCCCCAGATAACCCTCTCAAGCTCTTTTTTTTTTTTCCGCAGTCATGCACCACCCTCCCTTCCATTCCAGAGGAAAAGAATATACATAAGAATGGTTCTCCTGATAGGATCTAGGAACCCATGGCAACACAGTACACCCAAACCCTTTTTAGACCTATGTCTATTGGCTTTATACCTGCTAACTCTCTTTCAAAGTGTAGTGCAGGGAAGGTTAAACCCTGTACTATCCTGTCCCACAAACTGTAGCCAAACTCCTCCTAAGAAGAATTTTAAATTCTTCAATGAAACCCCTCAAAATACTGTTATCATGATGATCCCCAGGCCTCTGAACACTATAACAATAGATACTGGATGGCCATTGGGAAAAACCCAGGCCTGGTTCCTCCCACACCATGCCCAAGTGGCTGGACATTCAATAGAAAGAATTGCAGGAAGAGAATAATTGATATACCCGATTGGCTGCCTGATTTGTTTAAGGCAAAAATAGTCAAAGAACTTCTTCTCTCTCATAAACTTGTCAATATCTCTCTCAATCTGTTAAAGGCTACTAATAATACAAACTATGTACAGCAATGTTGGCTGTGTTTGCAGGCTAGAATTGAATCCCCAAAACTAATAGCAAACCCGATAAATACTTTTCAGGCTGCACTCAAAGAGGCCTCTTCAATCCAAGACACCACAGCCAAACTCTCAGGTGTCTCTCTCTACCAGGCTGCTCCATTAAGTTTTCAGTCATCAGGAAACATACCAGTAGGAGACTTATCTGAGAAGCAATGTCAACAAAAAACCTCTCTACCAAAATGTAGTAAGGCCCACTGCCCACCAGTCTCCGAGGCATCACTCTTATGTGGGATGACTGTACACCTGTCTGCTCCCTGAATGGGCAGGCACATGTACTCTTGTTTTCTTATTTACCTATGTAGACATAGTTCCAGGAGATACAGAAATGCCAATCCCCCTCATGACACACATAAGACCCAAACGGGTGATCCAATTAATACCTCTCATTGGTACTTTAGGAATTACAGCAGGCTTGGCAATGGGTACAGTGGGTTTGGCTACCTCTCTCACATACTATGATCAATTGTCCAAATTATTCATAGATGACCTCCAACAGGTGACTGAGTTCATACTTACCCTCCAAAATCAATTAGATCTCCTGGCAGCAGTAGTCCTACAAAACCACTGAGGCTTAGATATACTTACAGTGGAGAAAGGAGGCCTCTGCCTGTTATTACAGGAAGAATGTTGTTTTTATGTTAATCAGTTAGGAATAGTGAAAGATAAGATTAAACAACTACAGGAACAACTAGAAAGAAGAAAGCTGCAATTGGCACAACAATTCTATTGGGACCTCTTCACAAACCCCATCATCCACTGGATTCTCCTGATACTGGGACCTCCAGTTGGGGTCTTTTTATTCTGTGCCTTCCTTCCTTGAATTTTAAAATTTCTTCAAGGACAAATTAACAAAATCTCTAACCAAATTTTCAATTAGCTCCTCCTCAGGGATTACCAGCTACTTGCCAATGAGCCAGATGACACTCACCTCCACACATCCCAAGAAACCTCAACCAAGTGCTGAAAGATGAAGATATCAAATGACAACTCCATCAAAGGTTCATCTCTACCCCACCATTCCAAAGAAATAAGCCCTTGGTTTTCAGCTTTATATGTTCTAATCTGCCTTCTCCTGGGCATAGGCCTTTTTCTACCAGCCCTACACACTGGACAACATGCCCGAAATTAATGCTGTTTCTTTTCATAGCTGCAGGGCACGTTCGTGGATTTCTCCCCTGAGGAAATCCATGCTTTTAGTGCATGGATATGGGGCCTCCTGGCCCTCCATCTCCAACCAACTGATCTACCTCCCTCTCTCTAAATGACGCCCCTACTCAGCAGGAAGTAGCCAGATCGAACTCGGCGCCCCCAAACCAAAATAAAAAAGGGAAGAATGTTGGTAAAGATGGCACTGGAGTGCTTCTCTTCCAGGAGTTCAGGTCCATGATGCATTGAATGGCATGTGAACCATCACCTCCAATTCCTGTGAATGGCATGAACTTTGAATGGTGCACCTCCAATCCCTGAAGTGGCACGAGCTCTCAGCCAATGCCATGCTCCTCTTCATCTCGCATTGAGCCCATAAATATCAACACCCTGTTTGCACTCTCTCTTTCCCCTTCCTCTCTCTCTCTCTCTCTCTCTCTCTCTCTCTCTCACCTCCTCTCCTCCTCTCCCCCCTCCCCATCTTCTCTCTCTCTCTCTCTCTCTCTCTCTCTCTCTCTCTCTCTCTCTCTTTCGACTCCCTTCTCTTCTGTGACTGGCCATTACAGTCCCACTAATAAAATCTCAGACAAGTAAATGGTTGTTTCAGCTTGTTGAGTTTATGGAGTCTTTCTGCCATTTCTATAGTTTCATGCTGTTTGCTCACTTTCTGTCTCAATATTCTCATACTAATTTTAGGTTTTATTAGAACTTGAATTTTCTCAAAGACTAGACAAACCAGCAGCTTAGGTTTGGGCTCACATAAGTTAACAAGCATGATTTGTATATGTCAGATGTGACGAGAGAAAAACTACTGTAAAACAATGCTATCTTAGTGGTGGCTAATGCCTCATTTTCAGAAACAGGCCAGTGATTACATTTGTAAATATTTATTAACAATATCAGAACAATTTCTAAGTTTTCAATATAAATTTTATAAGATCCTGTACTCACAAGTATTCCCTGCCACAACTGTGCAGCAGGTCTGTGTAGAGGAAAGAGCCAGCATCCTGAGCAAGGTTCCAGCCACAGGGTCCAGCTCCACACTTTCTGGGGCACCCCAACCCCACACCCAGTTTCCTGCTTGGTGCAGAGGTCTCCCTGCTCACACCGCCTCTCCTCTCCGATGAGGTGTGGAGGTGAAACCTGCAGATGCACCTACTCATATGCCACTCTGCTCTCCTAGCCCCAGACACCTGAGGAGCCCCACGGCTGTGACTGCTCTAGGCCAGTGCTCCCCATGTGCCATCGGAGCCCCTGGTAGTAATCCAGGGAAGTACAGGCAGGGACAGTGAATCCTTTTTTTAAATTTGTTATTGATTTTTTTTGAATAAATGATAGCAGAATGCATTACAATTCTTATTACACATATAGAGCACAATTTTTCATATCTCTGGTTGTATATAAAGTATGTTCACACAAATTCATGTCTTCATGCATGTACTTTGGAATGAATGTCCATCACATTCCACCATCCTTCCTAACCTCCTGTTTCCTCCCTTCCCTTCTTATCCCTCTGTCCTATCTAGAGTTCCTCTTTTCTTCCCATGCTCAGGGTCAGTGAATCTTAAACCTGGCTGGGCTGGTGATGCAAGGGAGGGAGTCTACAGACCTATTTTCCTGGCTAGTTTGTCCTGTGTTTCCCACTTTCAAGAAAAGAACCATTCCAGAGCTGGGCTGGGGCTCAGTGGTAGAGCACTTGCCTAATGCATGGGGTTCCATCCCCAGCACCACATTAAAAAATATACATACACTAAATAAAGGTAGTGTGTTCATCAACAACTAGGAAATATATATTAAAAAGAAGAACCATTCCATATATTTCAATTTAAAGAGGCCAAGTACGATGAGTGAAGCTTGCTCAGTAGCATTGTGTCCCACATAGTATATTGAGCATGGATGGTAGTAATATTTTTAGTTGAAAAGAAGTTAGGACAGAAATAAGTAATGAGGTTTGAAGAACATAATTACATATGACAAAAACTTGTACAGAAAAGTATTTTTGTCTTCTCAGTTTTTTTAATGATCCAGACTTGGAGAGGGGGGTAACCAGCCCACTTCAGTTGTAATGTCAGAATTTTATTATGTACACTCCTACTTGAAGACTTGAGAGTGATGGTCAGCAGATGTATTAAAAATCATAAACTGTCATCTGGAGATGAGGAATCAAAGAACAAACACCATCATAGTAGTGACCTTACTAAGTTAGGGGACTGAACACTTTCAACTGATAAATGAAAGTTTTTTTGAGACTGTGGTATTGATTTCCACCAAAGTATTACTCCCCAAAGAGGCATTTTGAAAAAAATATGTGATTTGAAGGGAAAGAAACTTGAAAAGAGTGGTTTGTGATTAAAAAAAAATCCAGAATCTAGTACCCAAATGGCCCACAGAAAGAAGAATCAAGAATTTCAAGATCCATGATGCTTGAAATAAATTTCCAGTTTACTGACCTCCTCTAATTCCTGAAGAGGCTGTGAGAAGAAGCAAATGAAAGGGTAATGAACCGTACAACCTTGGGATCAATACTCTCCAAAAACTTGGTACAAAATTAAGACTAATGAACTGAAGCCTATGGGAAAATATTCTTTTCTTGCTTCATTCTACAATGTTAAAGATTTTAACTTGTGTGTGTGTGTGTGTGTGTGTGTGTGTGTTTGTATGTATGTGTGTGCTGGTGATGGAACTTAGGAATGTTTTACCACCAAGCTACATTACAAGTCCTTTTTTTATTTTGAGATAGCATGTTGCTAAGTTGCTGAGGTTCTCACTGATTTGCTAAGGCTGGCCTGGAACTTCCAATCCTCCTGCCTTAGCCTCCTGAGTCACTGGGATTACAGATGTGTACTTTTGTGCCTAGCTAAGATCTTTAATCCTTAGAAAGTTCACACTTGCCTGAGATCAAAGCAGAAATTTTTGCAATCAAAATAATACCAACAGTAATAACAGGACTAGAGAATTTTCATAGCTTGCTAAAGTCACTGTGTTAATGCTAAAAGTGTTCAACATTTTGGCCAAAATATGAAAGTTTTGGTTCTTTTTATCTGTTTTCACTCATTCTCAGGGCTTCAGGGAATCAGGAAAGCTACCCACCCAGCAATCAGCAGCAATAGAGACTCCAGCAAGCTCCCTGGTTGGTTTTGCTGTATAAGGACAATGCAAGAGGATGCCATTTAGAAAGCAGGAAATTATTATTAATAATATTACTCATATTATTAATATATTCATGTTATTAATATTATTTCATTATAAGGGAATATTATTCACACTTGGGAAGGGAATTATGGTACCACCACATGGATGAACTTTAAAAATATAGTAAGTAACACAGCCAATCACATACACACAAAATATCAAATGATTTCACATTTGAGATTTACTGAAACCAAAGTCTAATCAAGTCCCTTATGAAAAATTACACACTATATATAACCTACATATACACTCCAGTATGCTTTAAATCATAGTATGCTTTAAATTATTTATAATACCTAATACAATGTAATGCTATGTAAATAGTAATAATATTGTACTGTTTAGAAAATAATACCAAGAAAAAATCTTCATGTTCAGTACACATTTACTTTCAATTTTTAAAAAAATCTGAGCTTTGTTGAATCCACAGATATGCAGCCTGGAAGAAGGGCTATCTATGCTAACTGTTCTCCATATCTGATAAAATGATTATTTCTATCAACATAACTGTATTATAAAGCCAGAAATAAATAATATATTACTCAATTGATTTAAAAATGAGGTAATAATGCTACTTTTTTAAAGACTGTTAGATATTTTTACTCAATATTAATACAAAATCCTGAACATAATAGTTGCACACAGAATGATTCTGGGAGGAAGAAGGCAAACATTGATACTTCCTCCAATAAATCCTTTTCTATTTTTTATTATGTTCACAATGAAATCACTAAATCAACTCTTGTAGAAATAGGTAGTGTTAAAATTTCTTGTTTGTGGCCCACTATAAGAAAGTGACAAGACAATTCCTGGGAAGGATGCAAACATCAGTCCTAAAATGGCAATCCCTGGGAAGAGGGCAAACATCAATCCTTTCCCAGTAAATGTTGAACCATGACACAAAGAAAAGACTACTGACTCCAATTTTATTTTATTTTATTTTTATTTTTTTTTTAATTTTTTATTGTTGGCTGTTCAAAACATTACATAGTTCTTGATATATCATATTTCACAATTTGATTCAAGTGGGTTATGAGCTCCCATTTTTACCCCATATACAGATTGCAGAATCACATCAGTTACACATCCATTGATTTACATATTGCCATACTAGTGTCTGTTGTATTCTGCTTCCTTTCCTATCCTCTACTATCCCCCCTCCCCTCCCCTCCCCTCCCCTCTTCTCTCTCTGCCCCCTCTACTGACATTCGTTTGTCCCCCTTGTATTATTTTTCCCCTTCCCCTCACTTCCTCTTGTATGTACTTTTGTATAACTCTGAGGGTCTCCTTCCATTTCCATGCATTTTCCCTTCTCTCTCCCTTTCCCTCCCACCTCTCATCCCTGTTTAATGTTAATCTTCTTCTCATGCTCTTCGACCCTACTCTGTTCTTAGTTACTCTCCTTATATCAAAGAAGACATTTGGCATTTGTTTTTTAGGGATTGGCTAGCTTCACTTAGCATAATCTGCTCTAATGCCATCCATTTCCCTGTAAATTCTATGATTTTGTCATTTTTTAATGCAGAGTAATACTCCATTGTGTATAAATGCCACATTTTTTTTTATCCATTCATCCATTGAAGGGCATCTAGGTTGGTTCCACAGTCTAGCTATTGTGAATTGTGCTGCTATGAACATCGATGTAGCAGTGTCCCTGTAGCATGCTCTTTTTAGGTCTTTAGGGAATAGACCGAGAAGGGGAATAGCTGGGTCAAATGGTGGTTCCATTCCCAGCTTTCCAAGAAATCTCCATACTGCTTTCCAAATTGGCTGCACCAATTTGCAGTCCCACCAGCAATGTACAAGTGTACCCTTTTCCCCACATCCTCGCCAGCACTTGTTGTTGTTTGACTTCATAATGGCTGCCAATCTAACTGGAGTGAGATGGTA
Organism: Marmota flaviventris; assembly: GCF_047511675.1. Lineage (NCBI taxonomy): Eukaryota > Metazoa > Chordata > Mammalia > Rodentia > Sciuridae > Marmota > Marmota flaviventris. The sequence goes on from NC_092513.1 coordinate 65,402,213, forward strand.
TCTTAGGGTGGTTTTGATTTGCATTTCTCTGACTGCTAGAGATGGTGAGCATTTTTTCATGTACTTGTTGATTTATTGTATGTCCTCCTCTGAGAAGTGTCTGTTCAGGTCCTTGGCCCATTTGTTGATTGGGTTGTTTGTTCTCTTATTGTCTAATTTTTTGAGTTCTTTGTATACTCTGGATATTAGGGCTCTATCTGAAGTGTGAGGAGTAAAGATTTGTTCCCAGGATGTAGGCTCTCTATTTACCTCTCTTATTGTATCTTTTGCTGAGAAAAAACTTTTTAGTTTGAGTAAGTCCCATTTGTTGATTCTAGTTATTAACTTTTGTGCTATGGGTGTCCTATTGAGCGAACAGTATGAAGAGACAAGGTTGACTCCAATTTTAAATTAAATTAAAGCAAGCTTATATTTGTGTACACTGGAGCTGGCCAGGACTGTCTCTCCTGAAAACCCTGGGCTAGAGATCAATCCCCCAAGAAAAAGTTTTTATAGCACAAAAAGTTACAAAAGTGAGGTATCTTGGGAACTTACAGCTAACAAGATTTTGACAAGCATAATACAAAGGCAGATAGCAGGTTAATGATCTAAATGGCTTAACATTTCAAGGTAGGGAATAAATTCAGCTCCCAACATCAGAATTTATGAGGTGCCACTAAGTTTTTAGAAAGGGTTGTTATCTGATTAGGGTAAGCCAGGCATTAGTGAGTTCACGGCACAGGTGGGAATTCCAAGCAAGTTTAAAGCATCAAAATATGGCCAGGCCAAATAGAAATCCTAGTTCTCTTACAGAAAACAGAAATAAAACTTTTGATAAGATGGTGTTAAACCATGATGCAAAGAAATGACAACTGACTCCAATTTAAATCAAATAAAAGCAAGCTTGTAATTCCGGCCGGCTGGGGCTGTCTCTCCTGAAACCTGCAGGAATAGAAGACAGCACTTCAGCTCTCTAGGAGCACAGTTTTATAGTACAAAAATTTGCAAAAGGGGGGGGTGTCTTGAGAATTTATAGATAACAGGATTTTGACAAGCATAATACAAAACAGGTAGTAGGTTAATGGTCTAAATGGTTCAGCACTTAGGGAGTAAATTTAGATCCCAATATCAGAATTTATGAGGCATCACTAAGGATTCAGAAATGGTTGTTATCTGGTCAGGTAAAACCAGGCATGGGGGAGTTCAAGGCATGGGCAGGCATTCCAAGCAAGTTTAGAAATTTCAGTAATTTATAGTAAAACAGAAATTAACTTTTCATGCCTTTGTGGCAAGATGGCTCCCAATCTTAAGACAGTTAGGCTAGGTTTATTAATGGCTCCCAGTCTTAAGATGGAATTAGGCTGTGTTCATCATAAATTCTTTCCTAGTGACAATGAAGCCATAAATTAATCCTATCTCAGTGATAATATGATGATCCTCAAAGTAAAAGATAAGCACTGAATGAAAACTGAGCTCTGGACCCTCCATCCTTTTCCAGTAAAATCAAGTTTCAAATTTATACATCTTTTTTCCTGAATGCCCAAACTGACATGTTCTGTTAAAATCTCCAATGATTAAGTCAACTTCCAGTGTGTCCTATAAACACCCAAACCTTTCCAGTAACTGGTGGCCATTTTCTACCCTAAAAAATTAGCCTCTCCAATTCCTGACTGATTGACTTCACAGCTGAATAAATAGCATTGATGATCCAAGAGGTATGCTCCCATCTGCATCATTTGTGCATACAATGAATTATTGTCTCAAATTAATTCAAGTTGTTTTGTTAGAAGAACTATTTCTGGCCAGGTGCAGTGGCAAATGCCTGTAATCCCAGCAGCTTGGGAAGCTGAGACAGGAGGTTTGAGAGTTCAAAGCCAGCCTCAGCAATGGTGAGGTGCTAAGCAATTCAGTAAGGCCCTATTTCTAAATAAAAATAGGGCTGGGGATTTGGCTCAGTGGTTGAGTACCCCTGGGTTCAATCCCCAGTATCCCCCACCTCAAAAGTAGTATTTCTGCAAAACGCTAAAAGAAAACAGTTATAAAGTTCTATAAGGACAATACAAAATAAAATTCACAAAACCAAAAACAATTTACATAATAGCTTTGAACCAAGAAGCATAATTTTTATAACATCACTAATACATCTTGGGTATCTATTTCACATCCACAAAGATTCATATATTTATTAACTCAATTACATACAAATTTTACTTTAAAATCATATAAACATTGTATAAAAAAATTAAAACAAACCTCTTACAAACCTAAATACCTTTTACAATTTACCTAAGATTTACTTAAGCTTTTAATTCTATCCAGTTTACTTCAAGACCATAGTGATCTTTTTTTTTGGGGGGGGGGGGGCGGAGAGGGAGACCAGGGATTGAACTCAGGAGCACTCAACCACTGAGGCACTGGGCCACATCTCCTGCCCAATTTTGTATTTTATAAGAGATAGGGTCTCACTGAGATGCTTAGTGCCTCACCATTTCTGAGGTTGACTTTGAAATCTCTATCCTCTTTTCTCAGCCTCCACAGCTTCTGGGGTTACAGGCGTGCACCACCATGCTGGCTCGAGATCACAGTAATCTTTAGACCAAAAAACTCTTTTGAATACAACTTTGAATATGCTTAATTCTAGCTTCCTCAGAACCATTTCTTACATGGAGAAAGATGAGAGGCAGAGCCTTAAGTCAGGTTTGGCTGGCCCCTTGACAAATCTTAAAAATGTGTTTTATTTCTTAATCTGATCCTTGCCCCATTTTTTCATATTATTCTACAAATTTCTCATGTACCATTTTCTGAGTCTATCTAAGTATCAGTTAACATAATGAAACATTACATCTGAAACATAATCAGAGAGGATAAGAGAGCTCTTAACTTTCTTTTTGTGGAAAAATTGGCAGAATGTTTTCATGTTCCACATTGTTAACCTTTGAAAAAATCTGGCTTTTCTTACTGCCTTTCAAAAATACAAATTCACATCCCAGTGTACACAGTAAGACAAAATTTTGTATATCACCTATTGACAACAGGTTACTTTATCGAGCTATAAAACATCAAGTGACATGAATAAACACCAACCAAATTTGTTATTTCTATAAAATAAGTTTTATTTTAAAAACTTAAGTTTTACTTAAAAAACTTTTTTACAAACCTAAAATTACCTAAACTTATCATTATCAAAATACCATCAACTTTAAGTGAATTCCCCACTGTCAATTGAACCCAGAAGCTCCTTTTAGGCCTTTTTCTGACATTAGGCATATTGCTATTCAATGTATTCAATGGAGGAGGCCATTTCCTTTCTTTTCTGTAGGCTTTCTTGAAGATCCTTTTGCAGAAGCTGCCAACAAAGCAGGTTTTTTTTCCTTTTCTTTTTGCAGTTATTTACCCTGCCAGGCTCTCCATGCATTTAGTTTTATGGGATATAGTTATAGCAAAAATTGCTTTGCCCCAGTGATGTATATCCCCTGGCCAAATAGTGTCCTTTCAGACCTTAAAAGGGGAGACTATTTCTATCCCTTGATCATAAGCTGACATTGCTGGAACTTACTGCCACATTCTTTCTGACCAGCTGCCTCCACTTCCTACCCCCACCATGGGCAAAAGGGACTAGAAGGCAGGGCAGAGACCAGATTCTATTTGTCCATTTTTCTACAGTCCAGGCAGCTTTTCTGGGATTTCTTCCCCCCAGCTTAGGACTAGCATTCTTAAACCACCGTGAAATGATCTGCGGCTGCTGGGATCAGGATTTCTTCTGGTGTCCTGCTATACTGCATACCAAAGGCAGTAATTTTGGGCACCTTCAACTTAGTTTCTGACTGTTTAGACTCCTTATCATGCAACTGCATAAATGCCTGTATGTACAGAATCTCTTCTATATACTTTACACTTGACAGATCAACTTCAAGTGCAAGATTGTATAATAATTCAGAAAAAATATTCAAAGGCCAGATTATGTTACAATAAACATCTTTCTCTTAGATAGGCTTAAACCTATAAGTGGCCCATTCAGCCAAGATTTGTTTTCTGGAGACTTCTGATAAGATCAATGCAACATGGCCCATGTCTCAAAGGGTCAGTAACAGAGACAAAAAATGAAGTCAGACAAGAGAGGATCACTGAAACCAGGGTTGGCAGAATAGAACCTTTAAAACAGACAGACCTGCACATACAAATTTCTTCCACTTACTTTACCTTTGACAGACCAACTTCAACTTCAAGATTGTGTAATACCCCAGAGAGCTATTCAAAAAGCCACATAATTACAGTAGAATATTATCTTAGACAGGCTTATATCTATAGGTGACATTTTTTTCAACTCCCTTTAGTTTTGACAAACCAATTCCAGTTGCAAAATTGCACTAAAAAGAAACAGAGAGAGAAAAGAAGACAGGAGTGCCAAAATGATGGCTGACAGAATGGAACCTTTAAATTGACCAGACAAGATCTTTCCCAAGAGACTATAGGATAGGATCAATGCAGTGTTGGCCATGTCTTAAAAGGGGGTAGCAACAGGTACAAACAAAACAAAAACACAGACAGACAACCAGGGAGGGGAGAATTCCCAAAGTCAATGCTGTCTAACAGATGATAACCTACAACAAAAATATCCCTAAGTTTTTTTTTTCTTAACAAGGCAAATTTTGTTTTTTCAAGTTATAAAAATATGAGCATGTCAAAAATAGTCAAGTCTATATAAGAGCAGTTCCAGCCATTTAAAAGTTATACAGATTTGGGGAGAAAGTAATTTACAACCATTCAATTCAGTTATTGCAAATTATATGCAGCTTTTATTTGTGACTGTTCTCCACAAGGAAAAGTATTTGGGCATATTGTTGCTGGTAGAGCTGTGGCTTAAAAAATTCAAAAAAAGGATAAGCTCACTTTGAGTAGAAAATAATGTGTAATTTTTTATCAGTACTAAAATAAGGTGTGGTTTAAATGTCAGTTCAACCCCTTTTACATATTTAATTCTATTTTGAGAGTATATCAGAAATATAGTATGTAGCTTTGGGCAAGATTTAAATTTAAGTGATAAGAAACATTAACTTTGGTTGAAATGTTGAGACAAAGCAGGGGTATTTAGTGTTGACATTATAAATTGCAAATATTTTAAAACGTTAACCAATAATGAGAGCTAAGTTTTTTTCTTTCCCTCTTATGTAGTCAAGACAAAATTAATCAATTTGTTCTTTTGAAGTTTATAATGAAGATCCATTTTTCTCTATTTTTATCTCAAAAATGGTGATGAGAAAGTCATATAACAGAAACATTTTTTTAAAATAAATGTGCCCAATGCCATATGGAAGAACGAATCACAAGCTAAATAAAATTAAATTTAAATAATATATAATACAGTTGACAGTACAAAATATAGAGGAAGGAAATCATTCATTTTGGGGGTGGTTAATACATAGGAATATTTCAACTTAAAGTTCACTGGAAAACTTAAGGGTGACATAAAGAGATAACAATGGCTTTGTTTCCAACTTTCCTCAGACCCTGTTACAAGGTTAGACTTATAACTGACATTCAACCCATAATTTCTTGAATAAACAGAGATATATAATGATGAGAAATATAAGGAGAAGTGTCAAGACCTTAAAAAATTATTCTTAGAACAAAAGTGAGAATCATTACATTTGGCAAGAATAAATATTAACAGTAATTTAAATCTTAAAAAAAGATTATATTTTTAGGAGCTAGTAAACAAGTACAAAAATTTTACCATTTGGTCACCCCCTTTACTTTTGGCTTCACCTTGGATATTTCTACATTTTTCATTTCTCATTCTCCCACTGAAGCTATTAGTTCTTCTACCATTCACTACCAAAATTTCTAGATCTGGAGCTGCCAAGATATATGTTTTTAAGAAATTTTAATCCACCAAATACACCCCAAATTCAGGTGTCAATTGAAAACATTTTTTAATCTATCTAGTTATCAATTCACTTATAAAGTAACAACTCAAAATAAGAAAATATAATATGAAAAATCTATTAACTATTGTGCATGCAATTCTAACATGTCATAGTAATTATGAACTGAAAAACTATACTATATTTTGCAATTACATTATCAGTGTTAACTGAAAATAGGCTTTTGCTTTACTAAAAAATTAACCTATTAACAACAACAACAACAAAAACAAAAAAAAAATCTCACTTACTCCCAGAGATATATATTGTGCTGATACTCCACAGATACTACTACAAAAGGATTCCATTTTTGTGATTGGCTGGGTTCACAGTGAGTATGTTAGTACCAAGATCATATGTTACTATTACTTTAATAATGGCATTAGTGAATGTATATAAGGCATGTAAAAAACTAATATTAAAGCTCTTAAGGGCAATAAACTGGCAGCTGCCAGAAAAGGTGTTGTGAGGAATAAAAAAAAAAATTGAAGAAACTTAATTTCAGCACAAACTTGTTTACAGTGTTTTTTCTAATAAAATGAACTAATTCACACAGACCTCTGCTTCAGGAACTAACAGAAAAAATAACAGACCTTTTGCCTATTTAATGACTAGCCTAATCTTGAAAATGAAAGCAATCATTAGCAATCTCCCACACAGTACTATTAGGAGTGGATTGAGCAATCATCAGAAATTTCTGATTGAAGTAATGTTGTTTGTTTCCATCAAACTTCATGGTTCCACTGATCACAACAAGAACTCTAGGCTGGGACTTATGGATAGCTTGCTTCTTCTTCTTTTGTCCATTGTCTCAAAGTAAATATTGACAAATTCCTCAGTAGCTCTACATGTCTGATCTACATAAAATCTACTGACATGGTTCTAGGGGAGCCAGAATAAGTATGTTCCAAGAATGGTGGTGTCACTACACTCTCATGTGTTTCTGCCTCACAATGCTGCAGAATAAGCAAATATTTAGAAAATGAGCAAAACCCACTAAACACAGAGAATTTTCGACCCATCCAATTCTCTCCCTGAAGTACCTTGGTCCATTGTAAAAGCACTCTGACCATCCTGAGGTTCTGGCTCTGCACCCATGGTGCCAAAGAGAAACCAGATATTTGTGGGGACAATGTGAAACCAGATGATCCCATGAAGAGAAAACAGACATGTAGGATCAAGGGTCTTGGCATGCATAACAGGGGACTTACCAGCTGACTAAGAGTGTCACAAGCTTATGGAGTTCAGTTTCATTTTTCTCAAAGTGGACCATGATGGAGCAATCTGTATCATTCAGGGAAGGAAGGCTGAAGTTCCCCAAAGCAGAAGGAGCTTCAGCAGCTGCTGGGATAATCTCTCAGTCCCTCCCTTTACTCACAGAAATAGCTCCTCTGTTTTGACCTGACTTACCTGTCTCCTTATTCTCCTATAATTGGCTCTCAACAAGTTCTCTAGCCACCCTGCATCCTCAGCATGGAAATAAGGTTCCTTAGAGAGCCAGATCTGCCCAAGAAATGTAGAGCAGAGACTGTTCTCAGGCCTCACCAAGAATATAAAATTTGTTACTGAAAACTCAGTTCTTGTCCCTGATGCCAATCCAATAATGGGGACATGGTTTTGAGAAAAAGCAAAAAAGTTTATTTCTTTGCTATCAAAGGAGAAGCACAGGGGACTCCTGTCCAAGAGGCTGTAATTCTTGTATTTCTTTTTCTGATAAGTGTTTGTTCAGTTTCTTTGTCCATTTATTAATTGAGTTATTTATGGTTTTTGGCATGAAGTTTTTCAAGTCTTTTATATATCCTGGAAATAAGTATTCTATCTGAGATGCAGGTGGCAAAAGACTTTCTCCCATTCTGTAGGCTCTCTCTTCATGTTCTTGATTATTTCCTTTGCTGTAAAGAAACATTTTAATTTGATGCCATCCCACAATAATGCTACTTTTAAGAAGTGAAGAACATTGAGATTTTTTTTTATAAATGGTGATATTTGTGTTTCAGAATTCCAGATAATCTCAAAGTCATATTTTATTTCTCAAAACAATGAAGCACATGATATCATGAAAGACTCAACAAATTAAATGCACCCACTAACAAAATCTTCCAATCTTCAGCTCAACATTTGTAACCAGAAGTGCCACTGAGTTTCCTAAGGAAGTAATTGTTCACCTCTCTCATAGACGACTCTACTTTCTGGAGAATAAGGATTTATAAAATTAATCTATAATTCTGTAATTAATGTGGGAACTTTAGTTGAAAGTAAGCACTCAGCTAGAAGGCAGGGTCTTAATACAGGGTAAACAACAGAGCTTGAAGCTGTGGATTGACCCCAATTTGTGGCTGGATTATAGGTCAGGAGAGCAAAGTCATCCTACACAGTTGAAGTGAGGCAGCTGCCAAAGACAAAGTTCCTACAGCAACACAAGTTTTCAGACCCTAGTCTGCAAGTAACAGATACAGAAAACATAATTTCACTTTCAATTTATTTGTAAGATGTGCTCATTTAATTTTCAGATTATAAAGAATCAAACAGGGCTAGGCTATGGCTCAGTGGCAGAGCACTTGCCTTGCACATGTGAGAGACTTGGTTCAATCCTCAGTACCACATAAAAAATAAATAAACAAATAAAGATACTTTGTCCATATATAACTAAAAAAAAGATTTTTTTAAAAAGGAATCAAACAAAAAAAGACATGGTGCTCTTATGATTGCTTTCAGCTTCTAGAACGCTCCAAACTTGATTGACAGTGTAGGGATGATTTCAGAATATTCTTACTAATGCCATGGATAAAATCAATGCTAGGAATCAAAACACACGTGTAGGCACTTCCTAACAATATGTGATAAATAACCCTGCATACAATTCCCATGTCAGAACTCAAAGAAGTTGGATAGCATTTGAGAACAAAGGAGAAATAAAGACAAAATGAGCTGATTGATATGGAAGAGAGAACCAAATCAATTCTGGGGAAAACTGGAGGTTCCTATAGGCCTGTGGAAGGATATGTTCTGTGGAGTCCATCAAACTAGGGAACAACACAGTGGAGCTCAGTTTGACATCAAAGCTTTCTAAATCCCAGTGTCCACATTTTAATATGAATAAGCTCTTCTGTGTTTTATGAAAATAATTCATGAAAAGTGACCAGGGCCAGTAGCATAATAATATCAATCAATCAACAAGTACATGAAAAAATGCTCACCATCTCTGGCAGTCACAGAAATACAAATCAAAACCACCCTAAGATACCATCTCACTCCAGTAAGATTGGCAGCCATTATGAAGTCAAACAACAACAAGTGCTGGCGAGGATGTGGGGAAAAGGGTACACTTGTACATTGCTGGTGGAACTGCAAATTGGTGCGGCCAATTTGGAAAGCAGTATGGAGATTCCTTGGAAAGCTGGGAATGGAACCACCATTTGACCCAGCTATTCCCCTTCTCGGACTATTCCCTAAAGACCTTAAAAGAGCGTACTATAGGGATACTGCTACATCGATGTTCATAGCAGCACAATTCACAATAGCTAGACTGTGGAACCAACCTAAATGCCCTTCAATAGATGAATGGATAAAAAAATGTGGCATTTATACACAATGGAGTATTACTCTGCATTAAAAAATGACAAAATCATGGAATTTGCAGGGAAATGGATGGCATTAGAGCAGATTATGCTAAGTGAAGCTAGCCAATCCCTAAAAAACAAATGCCAAATGTCTTCTTTGATATAAGGAGAGCAACTAAGAACAGAGCAGGGAGGAAGAGCATGAGAAGAAGATTAACATTAAACAGGGACAAGAGGTGGGAGGGAAAGGGAGAGAGAAGGGAAATTGCATGGAAATGGAAGGAGACCCTCATTGTTATACAAAATTACATATAAGAGGAAGTGAGGGGAAAGGAAAAAAAACAAGAGGGAGAAATGAATTACAGTAGATGGGGTAGAGAGAGAAGATGGGAGGGGAGGGGAGGGGAGGGGGATAGTAGAGGATAGGAAAGGCAACAGAACACAACAGACACTAGTATGGCAATATGTAAAAAAGTGGATGTGTAACCGATGTGATTCTGCAATCTGTATACGGGGTAAAAATGGGAGTTCATAACCCACTTGAATCAAGTGTATGAAATATGATATGTCAAGATCTATGTAATGTTTTGAACAACTAATAATAAAAATTTAAAAATAAATAAAAAAGAATTAAATTTGTGTTTCATATTATGTCTAATAAAAAAGTACAAAAATTTCATAAGAATTCACTTGGAAATAAAATGCATTTGGGGTCACCAGGTTCTTTCTCAAGGGTTTAACCTGTCCCACCAGCATGTTTAAAATGTGGTTTATATTATGTTTTCATGAGTGGGTGGGTAGAAATGTTAGTGTTTTCACTCTTATAGTTTCTGTCATTTCTTCTTTTAAGATTAAAGACATATTTCTCCAGAGTAGTTTTGTGGGAATAAACAATCAAACAAAAGTGTGAAGCATTCCTATAAACCCTTATTAAATATTAAAGCACAAGAAACAAGATTCCCTTTAGGATTAAGGGATGGACGTCTCTCAGAAGAAAATAAAATAGCCAAGCTAGCTTTAATTCTTATGAGGTTAACAGCCATAGTAGAAAATTTGTTGTTGAAAAGTGAACCAATCTTCAAGGATTTGGGGAGTAAGATAACATGCAAGGAAAAGAGATACTGGAAAGGCACATTATTTTGAGATTTTGTGGTTATTTAAAAGTGCCAGATAAGGCAGTCAAATCAGAGTCTGCTCTGGTTTGAAAATGATATTAGAGCCAGTATCAGATAAGGGCAAAGATCAGGTGAGGAAGAGCAAATTCATGCATAAAATAGTAAAGTAACCACAGCTATATTTACTTCAGCATAGTGAAATACACATCTCTAAGTGGAGATTTAAGATGACAATCAGACATGTATTAATGAGCAAGATGAAATCCCACCTCTATATGTGAAGACATCAAGAAATGGAGTTCCTACCTAATCCATAGATGCCATAAAAGCTGTGCATGTTTGTCCTTTGTTTGGGTCACTCTGAGGTTTTTGCCCACTAAATGTTGTCTCCCTTCTGGATCAAGCAAAAATTCCTAAATACAATCTTGCCTATGTCTAAATTCTTTTTAAGTTTGTTATTTATTTCTACCACTCCAGGTCCAAGAACCCAAGTTCAGTTAGGAAAAAAAAAGATGAATTAAACATCACCTACCTTATAAACAAATTCCTTAAAAGCTATTTGATTTGGAATAAGGAAACTGTCAGAAAGTATTACAAGCTCTTGATTGGTGGTCTTTTAATAAAGTACATTTAAATTAATGTAATTTTTATCAGGAAAGAAAACTACCACTTTGATTTTTGCAATGTCTAGAGGCAGTTTCCTGGGAGGACCATTATACCATTATAGAGATTTAATAGGAACCCCAAGGCATTAAAAGGGCTTCTTCAAGAATGCATCTGGATGGTTTTTGGTTAAAGTCATGACTTTAACAATTATGGTTTGGTCAACATAGACCAAAATCAACAAAAATCAATAGCTTTTTTATGCACCAATAATGAACCCACTAAGAAAGAATTCAGGAAAACACATCCATTCACAATAGCTTAAAAACAAACAAACAAACAAAAAACCTAGGGATAAATATAATCAAAGAAGTAAAAGACTTATACAAAGAAAATTACCGAAATATGAAGAAAAGAAATTAAAGAAGATACTGCAAGATGAAAATATTTTCTATCTTCATGGATAGGCAGAGTTAATATTGTTAAAATAACCATACTACCAAAATTGATCTACAAATTTAATGAAATCCCCATCAACATACCAATGGCATTTCTCACAGAACCAGAAAAAAATTAAAATTTATACATTAAAAAAAGTCTTAGAATAATTAAGCAATACTGTTCAGAAAGAGCACTGTGGAGAGGTAAACCAAATTGTAAATTATAGTACAGAGTTATAGTGTCAAAAACAGTATGGTACTACCATAAAAACAGACATGTAAATCAATGGAACAAAACATAAAACAGAGCAAAAACCATCTGATTCATGAAAATTTGCCAAAAACATACAGTTGAGAAAAGACAGACTCTATAGTAAAAGGTGCTGGGAAAACTAGGAAGCCAAATGTGGAAGAATGAAATTAGATTGCTATTTCTTGCCCTATAAAAAAGTCAGCTCAAAGTGGCATAAATTCCTAGGAATTAGACCAGAAACTTTGCAGTTCCTAAAGGAAAACATAGGGGCAACACTAACATTTAGATGCAGGAAACGACTTCCTCAATAGGACTCTTAAAACTCAGGAAATAATACCAAAAATTGATAAATGGAATGGCATAAAATGTAAAAGCTTATGTATAACAAAGGAAACAAAAGCATGAAGAGAGAGCCTACAGAATGGGAGAAAATATTTTCATCTACTCTTCCAACAGAGGATTAATATCTAAATTATATAAAGAACTCAAAAAACTCAACACACACACACACACACACACACAATAAATGGGCAAATAAACTGAACAGACACTTGTTGAAAAAGTACAAAAAGGCAAAAATTATAGAAGGGAATGTCATCATTTTTAGCCATTAGGGAAATGCAAATCAAAACTACATTGAGATTCAATATAACTCCAATTAGAATGGCAATCATCTAGAACACATATAACAATTAATTATGGTGAGAATGTGAGGGGGAAGGAGTTGTTCAACACTGCTAGTGGGAATGTAAATTACTGCAACCTTTATGGAAATCAGTACGGAGCTTCCTCAGAAAACTAAAAATAGAACTACCATATCATCCAGGTATACCATCGCTCAGAATTTATCCAGTAGAATTAAAGTGAGAAACAATTTCTCGCCGCTCGGCGCGCCCCGGCCCGACGCGCCTTGGCGGAGGCGAGCGGGAGGCGGGACCGGGCGGGGAGAGCGGCGGGGCCGGCGGGAGGACGCGCGGCGCGCCAGGCGGAAGCCGCAGGTCCCATGCCGCGCCGCGACCCCCGCGCCCCTGCCGCCCGCGCCCGCGGCCGCCCCCAGCCGCCCGGGGCTCGCCGCGCCGCGCCCGCGCGTCCTTGCGGGGCCACCAAGCGACGCCGGCTGGGCGCCCGCGAAAGTTTGTCGGCTCCGCTGAAGGGCAGCGGCGCCCCGCGCCCCAGTGCTCCGCTCCGGCCAGGAGCCTTCACATAAATGGGTCCAGTCATGCCTGCCAGTAAGAAGCCAGAAAGCTCAGGAATTAGAGTGTCCAGTGGACTGAGTCAGTGTTACCGGGGCAGTGGTTTCTCCAAGGCCCTTCAGGAAGACGATGACCTCGACTTTTCTCTGCCTGACATCAGATTAGAAGAGGGGACCATGGGAGATGAAGAGCTGACCAACCTGAACTGGCAGCATGAGAGCAAGAACTTGCTGAAGAGCTTTGGGGAGTCGGTCCTCAGGAGTGTCAGCCCTGTCCAGGACCTGGACGACGACACCCCTCCATCCCCAGCCCACTCTGACATGCCCTATGATGCCAGGCAGAACCCCAACTGCAAGCCCCCCTACTCCTTTAGCTGCCTCATATTTATGGCCATCGAGGACTCTCCAACCAAGCGCCTGCCAGTGAAGGATATCTACAACTGGATCTTGGAACATTTTCCGTATTTTGCGAATGCACCTACTGGGTGGAAAAACTCAGTGAGACATAATTTGTCATTGAATAAGTGTGTTAAGAAAGTGGACAAAGCGAGGAGTCAGAGTATTGGGAAAGGGTCGTTATGGTGCATAGACCCAGAGTATAGACAAAATCTAATTCAGGCTTTGAAAAAGACACCTTACCACCCACCTCCCACCTCTCCTCAGGCATATCAAAGCCCATCAGGTCCACCCATCTGGCCGGGCAGTACCTTCTTCAAGAGAAACGGAGCCCTTCTGCAAGTTTCTCCAGGAGTGATACAAAATGGAGCGCGGGTTCTGAGCCGAGGGCTGTTTCCTGGCATCCGGCCATTGCCAATCACTCCCATTGGAATGAGGGCAGCCATGAAGCAAGACATCACCAGTTGCCGGATGCGGACTGAGAGTGAGCCATCCTGCGGCTCCCCCGTGGTCAGCGGAGACCCAAAGGAGGATCACAACTATAGCAGTGCCAAGTCCTCCAACGCCCGGAGCACCTCGCCCACCAGCGACTCCGTCTCCTCCTCCTCCTCCTCCTCGGCCGACAACCACTACGAGTTTGCCACCAAGGGGAGCCAGGAGGGCAGCGAGGGCAGCTTCCAGAGCCACGAGAGCCACAGCGAAACGGAGGAGGACGACAGGAAGCCCAGCCAGAAGGAGGCCAAGGATGCCCTGGGGAACAGCGGGTACGCATCCCAGCACAAGAAGCGCCAGCACTTCGCCAAGGCCAGGAAGGTCCCCAGCGACACGCTGCCCCTCAAAAAGAGACGCACGGGAAAGCCCCCTGAGAGCCGAGATGAAAGAGGCAGTCGGGTCGCCCCTGCACTTGGCAGGGATTCGGTCCTGTTTGAATAACATCACCAATCGGACGGCAGAGGGGCAGAAGGAGCAGAAGGAAACCACAAAAAATTGAAAACAAGTCATTGATTTGTTTTGAACTTATGGCCATTTGGTTTCAGCATGTCAGGAGATTTCTAATGATTTGTGGCAATATCAGCAATTTTTTCTTTCTTTTGGTTTGATTTTCTTTCTTTTCTTTTTTTTTCTTTCTTTTTTTTAAATTTGCCCCCCTCTCCTTTGTTTTGGACCCTTAAGAATTTTATTTTTAAAGGAGATTGAAGCCATAGAACTCATATTGACACTCAGCTGTTTTACAAAAGCTTTTCATTATCCGACTACAAAACCGAGAAAAAGCCAAAATTACCATTGCTTCCTGCAGCTTGTCAGAAACATGTGGCTTGAACCCACAGGGATGTCAACGTTAATGCCACATTTGGAGTACACATTTGGCACCTATAAGGCACGTGTGCAAAGTAATCGTCATTCAGGCCCAACCCTTAGGTTTAAAAAGAATGTCCTTCCATTTGGGTTCACTGAATGGAGAGACACATACAGTAATGGGAGAAAAGGAAGAACCCCGCATCCCCTTAGACACAGACCCAGGCCTGTGCACCCAGTTTCCCATTGGGCAAGGAATGCCCTGGGCATTGCCATACAGCAAGCACGGGCTCTGCCACCAGTCCTCTGTGCTCCGATCCTTGAGGCCTGGTGATGTCTTACAAGCTGAGCACCGAACTGTTGAGACACGTCAGGTGTCAGTGACCAAGAAGTGGGGTAAACTGTAGTCACATTGGTGATTACTCTGTTCTGTAGCTAAGAATATGTTCCAAAAGCCATAAGCCTGAAGGTTGGTCCTGCACGTGCATACACACACACACACACACACACACACACCCCACACATGTGAATGGGACTAAGAGAAAACTCATGAAAAAAAAAAAAAAAAAACAGGCCATATCTTCTAAACTGCCCAAGTGAAAAGCAATCAAGTCTGAAAATTGACATTAGCTGTTAAGGAAGGAAATAATGGTACAGATTCTTTTTTCTGTCTATCAAAACCATTTGATCCAAGTGAAATTAAAAAAAAAAAAAAAGCTACCAAACCTGCCAGTAGTAGTGTGGTATATAAAGGCACATTGATGGACACACTTCAAAAGTAAAACATGGCAAAAATAATAATAATAATAATAATAATAATAAGTAACTGCTATACTGCCCTCAAAAAGGAGCCTGCAATTAATGTCAGTCAATATTCATCTTTGCAAAAAAATCTGATTTCCACATTCAGCCAGTGTAGCCAGCAGAAATTTCTGATCCACAATGCATGGATTCCTTTAAAGAAAAAAAGAAAAAAAAATCATTAAAAAACAAGCTTTTTTTTAATTCAAAAATAACAAAAGTTCTTGTAAGGTAAATAATGTATTTAGCATGAAGCATGAATTATTTTCATATAAATATAGAAAATAGAGAAAAGGCTATGCCTCTAATTTTTAAGCCCTTAGGCTTAGAGTTTCTTTGTTTTCCTCCCTTTTTTTTCTTTATTTCTCTTCCTTTTTTCTTTTTCTTTCTTTTTTTTTTTCTGGGTTTTTGTTTTGTTTTGGTTTTTTGAAGCAGGTGTTTAAGGTTTAATGTTCTTCAGGGACAAATTCTGACTGTTGGAGAACTTACTCTGCAATATAAAAATCTCTTCATGCTCTGGTAGGGCTTGGATGGTTGACTCTGCACTGCCTTGTCTGCACTCAGCGCGACCCCTCTGATTCCCTACTGGAGAGCATGTGCTTTCTCTTTGCCTGTACATGTTTAACATGACGCAATAATTCGAGGGCAAACTTCATAGTGAGTGTGTATGATAGAATCAAGAGAATTATGGGATGCTTACTTGAGAAAACCATGACCTTGAGTTGGTTCTAGGAAAAAGGCAGTGAATATATGCAAATTCACCAGAAGGGGAAACATGCTAATGGGCCTTATTGGATGAGGGTACGAGATAGAGTACACGTGAGGGAGGAAGTGACAGGAGGGTGAGAAAGGCCAGCCCCAGGTGTTTCATTGGGACAATGCCATTTCAAAGTAAGAGAGAGGGGGCCGGCCATCTCTACCACCTCAGCACACTAACAACCTGGAATTGGACCACCTAGATTGTGAGAGCTGAATTTTGACAACCAGACGATGTCACGCAGACCAGAAACTTATCTTTGCCATATATATATATATATATATATATATATATATATATATATATATATATATGGTTTGTTTGTTTGTTTTGTTTTTGTTTTTGTTTTGGAGATCCAAAGAAAAAAATCGGAAGAATATCATCTTCCATCCAAATGGAGGGAAGTGTTTAAAACAAAAGCACCTACTATCATGGCTCAGGATCTGGTGGTTAGGGACAGGGAGGGGACTAAGAGGATCTTGAATTTTTACACCAGGACACTTGTGAGCCAAAGTCAAGCCCATGGGCCATCACAGGCTACCATCAGGAACTCCATCAGCCAGAATGCTCCCATCCCTGCCTTTCTCTGGGCTGCTGATGAGAGAACCTGGAAGACATGTCCATGTCGTGGCCCAGGCTCCTTCCCCTGCACTAAGCCTGAGTGCGTGCCCATGATGTTCAGGATTAGGTGGGGACGCAGATCTATCTTTGCAGTGCTCCGTCCCCTGGTTCTCCCCAAACATCAAACACCCTAAAAGCCATGCACAGCTATGGAACCTGAGCCACATTTCAATTTGTGTTGTCACCTGATTAAGCCCAAAAGGCCACCACCTCGATCCCCCAAACCCAAGCTGATACAATTCAGACTTCTCTCTGGAAAGGCAGAGGTAAACATCAGCACTGTTTCTGGCAGGGGACTTCTTCCAAGGAAAACCCCACAGTGGGCTGTCTCCCCTCATTTCATTTTTCTAAGGGGGCAGATGCCTCTCTTAGAAAATAATAAAATGCAATGTGTGTGATTTACTTTTCTGATCTCTTTTGAGAAATAGATAAATATAAGTGTGTTCTTAACTCCAGAACCACTCTTTTTGTATAAATACCTCATCGGGCAGCTAAGTGTTATTTTCCTGAGTCTCTCTCGGCACCTTCATTGGATCTTCTGGAAGACTTGTTGGGGAAACTTTAGTGAGGGTACTTTTTTCTATTTTTCTTCTGTTTTTGGAGGCATACACATTATGCATAACCAAAACAATGGCTCAATTGTGTTTAACTTTGTATTTTGATTGTTGAGGAAAAAAAATATCAATGTGTATGTGGCTGTTTGTAGTGAATTCACGAGGTTGTCCGTGTCCTTAACAAGCCAAGGGGCAGGAGGCACGCTCTCTTACCCCCTCCTCCAAGAGCAGTAGAGAATTTAAGCACAAGCCTATTTGTGAAAGAATATTTTGCTTAAATGTTATTCACTTTAGTCTTGGAATTCCTTCCCAAATGTCAGATGTTCTTTTAGCTTCCAAACTAGCATATGTATCCATTAGTCTGACCCATGGCCTGAGCACCATCTTGGGGTGTGGTGGTGCGCTTTCATTTCTCCTGCCTGGAGAAGTGGCGGTTTGTGTGTCATTCCAGTATCTCACATACTCACGGGGCAGGGGGAGGGGGAGATGGGGAACTATAGCAATATTTCAAGATGCTTTGGAGAACAACCTTGAACCCATCAGCACCGTGACATCTGCAAGTGCTTGCTATTGGCCCTCGGACACATTTAAGAGAAAGAGATCGTAGCTCTTTTTTCTTAAATGATATGCACATAGACAGTTATTTTTATCCTACTGTAATTGTCTTCTCTATCTAGTACTATGTGGAAAGGGTTTGCATCATAGGTTTTTTTCCCAGCCTTACAATATACCACAAGCTCCTACTTCCCCCACCCCAGTCAGTATAGTTCTTTGGCAAGGCCGTCTATCTGAAACTCAAAATGAACCAAACCCGCCCTTAGATGGTGGTTTGAGAAAACCATAGCCAAGACAACTGTCATGGGTTTCAGTCTCGGATCTCAGTGTTTGAGAAGGACTGTGTCAGAGGCCTTTCCCAGGAATGGATTTTCCTCCCAAGAGGCAGTCCGCATGTCTAGTGCTTGCTGGACACAGTGGTCACGACCACGAGGCATTCTGGAAGAGACCATTATGTTGAATGGTGCCCCTCCCTGGGGGACAGCGTCAGGCAGTGGACTCCAGTGAAAAACGTGTGCAGATGGCTGTTGGGCCCAGCTCAGAGTCCAGCACACCAGGTCTGCCCAGCGACAAGTGCAGGTGATCAGCCTCAATGCCTCCACTCTCCAGGGGCCTCTGGCGCAAGGGCTCTGACAGGAACCGGAGATCTGTGCAAGCGATGGACATGGGAGGGTTTTCCACTTGGGATCGGGTTCAGTTTGATGTGATTTCTCTTTCCCTTTCAACTGTATTCAGGTTGGGACTGGTTTCTTTCTGGTGGATCACAGCTGCCCAGATGTTGCAATTTATTTTTATGTTTCTATGGAGAAGTCTTTTTCTTTTCATCTTCAGAATTTTTGAAATTTTTTTGCCACCAAAAGAAAACATCAGAACTCTGTGTCCCCTCTCAATTGTGACTTACCAGTATTGACAGTTAAGTCTTTAGTGTTGTAGCTCCCGGCCCACCAATACTATATCAGACACTTATGCCCATGGTGCAGCACTGTGATCTAATTTAAATAATATTTTTTTATTATTTATACTACTATATATAATATACATCAACACTTTTGCTGTATAACCTAAGTGATAAACCCCTTTTAGTTACCTGCCAAACTCTGGACTTTGGTTTATATTGCAGTCAACACAGTTACAAAGTTGTAATGGCGTCTCTCTCTCTCTCTCTCTCTCTCTCTTTCTCTCTCTCTCTCTTCCTCTGTGTAACGGAATGTGTAAATCAAAAGTGTGTACATTGTGTGGTGTTCCTGTTTCCTGGAATCTCATGAGGATTTACACACAGCGTTCAGTGTTCTGTATAGACCTGCCTCCCTTTGTGAACTCCTCTGTGACCTCTGGTCTTGGCGGCTAACTCCATGTATCTTCTCTCCTGCTGGTTACTCTTGAATTAAGCACAGACTCCTCCTCAGCTCGGTTGCTTTATCATGAATAATGTATGTGACCTTGGCATTCTTCCACAGTTCAGCAAACAAGTGCTAGCTTCACTGACCAAAAAAAATTAAGGAAGGAAAACACCATTTTTAAAATGATCCATCTTTTAAAGGCCGAAAAACCGATGTGTCTATGGTGCTGCATCTCTGTTGCGCTTCTGAAATCAGACCGGTGTGAAAGATCCTTTCTGACTTCCTCTGAGATACTCACAAGTACCCTTCCTGTTGTTTTGTTAGTGTTGAAGTTTAAGACTATTTATTTGGAATATATACAGCAGTGTTTTTCCACTGTATTTCATTTGCAAAAGCGGAGAATTGCCTTCTCTACCTTTTTGCAAATTGTTGATATTCCATATTGGATTCTCACAGACTTCGATATGGTGAATCTGTCAAACTTAGAAATTGTATTTTATCCTTCCTTTCATGACTGTGGCCTGAGTTCCCCACGCCGCCTTTTTTAGAAGAAACGTAGCATACTTTCAGTTCTTGGAAACGTCACTGTTTCTTGATGTGTATGTTGAGGCCATCCAAGCTCACAGCTGATTCAGTAACCAGTTCCATCGCGTCATTCACACTCACTACTTAACACTGCCATGGTGAAAATGTGGAGGGAAAAAGTGTCCATGTGTGTCTGGGAAGCATATGCCCTTGTACATTTTTTTTTATACTCTGATTCTGTAACATTTATGAGTTTTGTTTTTGTTTTACAGAAAAAAAAAAGTGATAAAGCAATCAGAAGACCAAGAGGTTTACGATTGACACTTAGGGTCACCTGACCTTAGCTGGCCAACGGACCTACATGGCCAAATTAATTTACGAAAGTAATAATTTTTCAGAAGCCAACTTTTTTTTTCTGTATTTTCTGTCTGAAAACTGCCAATATCATGAATAGAAAGGGAGAACTGTAAAGGAGAAAGAAATCGATGTTCAGTTGTGTTTGTGTCAACCTAAAGAAGCAGTGTGGAGACAGGCGCAGTCAGCCGAACTCTAGGGACATGGTGGTGTTGCTTTGGAGGCGTATCATACTCGCATTTTGCATTCTTCATATGTAATCATATTGCCAAAGACAAACTATTTCATCATTTATTGTAAATAACACTTTTCCCCAGACCTACCATAAAGTTTCTGTGATGTATTGTCTTCCAGTTGCAATAAAAATTACTGAGTTGCATCAATTGATAAAAATAATAGAATTAAAGTGAGCACACTTGAAATATATATACATACCCATATTCATTTCAGCACAATTCAAAACAGTGACATTATGGAATCAGTCTAGGAACCCATAAACAGGTGACTAGATAAAGAAAATGGGGCATATGTATATACAATGAAATTTTACTCAGTCAAGACTAAGAATAAAATTATGTAATTTGCAGGAATCTGATGGAACTGATGATCATGTTAAGTGCAATAGACCATACTCAGAAGCCAAGTATTGAATGTGTTCTGTCTATAAGAATTTAGGAAGTAGAAGCAGAATATAGGAAGTAGAATATAGGAAGAAAAGAAGATGACATGAAGTAGTAGGGTGACTATCAGGGAAAGGCAAGGAGACAAAGGGAGGTAAGAAGGAGGGTAAGAGCATAGATACAGTCAAAGCATGTTGAATGCATGTATGGAAATTTCACATTGAAACCAATTATTTTTTTCAATTTACATGTGTTAATAATTGTGTATTGAAATAGTTTAAATACTTAAGGTCTGTCTGGAAAGAACTTGTTGATTTGCCAGTGCCTGAGCAATTGCCCTGAAAGGACAGCTGCTTTCCCAGAGGAGCAAACTCTTTCCTTGTTAAATTCGTTGCAGAGTCTTCATTGGTTTCCAATTTGCCTTCAGGACGAGTATTCCCTAGAATAAAAAGTTATTCTTTTTGACAGAAGACACACATGTCCCAATTTTATTATTTATGAAACTTTATATTTCTTGTCCTTCTTCTTCATTGACAGCATGTTCTAGGTAAACAGGTTTTATTTACATTTCCCCTTTTTCTAAAAAAAGTTTATTAAGTTGAGTATTGACTAACTTGAGAATTAAAAACTCCTGGGGGCTCAGTCTGAGGATGGCCCTAAGATTTTATGGCTTTTACTTCTTGAAGGCCTGCCAGCTTCTTGAAGTGAAGCTCTAAAATCTTGAGTTTTTGCCAAAGGGAGGGGAAAAGTAACATTTTTAAGTAAGCCAAGAGCATTCTACACACACACAAAAAGATTATCCTACAAGGGAAAAGACTTCACCAAAGCCTTATCCAACTTGGTGAAAGGAAAATTTTCCACCTTTAGCCTTCCATATCCATCTTGTCTCACCTAAGAAGGGTATTAAAACTAAGAAACACCTGACTGACACAGCCCAGAGGCCCAGGACTACTAAACTACAGACCCAGAAGATTCCAGATGCATCTCTTCTTCCAACACTACCTGAATAAGACTACTCTATAATAATGGTGGATTACACCTGGAAGAACTTCAAGACTAGGATTTCATGTATGAGGTCATTCCAGTGAAACCCAAAACAACAGAGGAGATAGCCAAGACAACAGAGGAGATTTTATCCTTTCAGAGGTATAGCTAATGCAAACAGCAAGCATAACCTAACTGCTAATAAAACCTCACACCAACATCTTATTTAGTCATCCTCTTTTATCCACAGTAGATACTCCCAAGATCAACAGTGGATAGCAGAAACCACAAGAAGTACCAAACCCTAATATATATATGCTATTTTTTTTCTCTACATATATGTTCATTATGAACTTTAGCTTATACATTAAGCACAGTAAAAGATTAATAACAATAAGTAACAATAAATTAGAACAACTAAAACTATACTGCAATAAAAATTATGCTAGTCTCTTTCAAAATATCTTAGAGTACTATACTCATACTTCTTATGATGATTATGACGTGAGATGATGCCAAACCTATGTGATGAGATGCTATTGGTGAATTATGTAGGCACTGTAATACAGCATTAGGCTACCTGACAGTACATTAGAAGGAGCATCTTAAGTTTTGAGTGATCATCAAACCTTCATGGTGTTGGGTGTGTAGTGTATATGGTGTGTATATGCTGGCCCCATGGATGATTCACATCCTAAGTAGGGCAGAGCAAGATGGTATGAAATTTCATTACACTACTTAGAACAGTACACAATTCAAAATTTATGAACTGTTTATTTCTAGAATTGTACAGTTAGTATTTTCAGACCATACTTGACCACTGGTAAATAAAATTACAGAAAGTAAAATCATGGATAAAGGGAAAACACTCTTCCTTAGTTTCAGAACCTATAATGTCTGACGTCCAAAGAAAAATGACAAGAAATGCTAAAAGACAAGAAAAAACACAATTTGGAGAGTTAAAGCAGCATGAAAATAAGAATCAGATAAGGTAGAGTTGTGGGAATTACAAGACAAGGAATTTAAAATAATTACAATAGCAAAGATCTACTAGAAATAGTGAGAAAAATGCAACAATAGAGGGGTAATGCAAGCAGAAACATGAATATCCTAATAAACACTGAGAAATGATGGAAATAAAAATACTACAGGAAAACAAGAATGTATTTGATTAGTTTATCAGTAAATTGGACATAGTCCAGGACAAGAAAAATAATCTTGAAAAGAGGTGAATAGAAGTATCTCAATCTAAATTGCAAAGAGGAAAAAAAACTTAAAAAAAACAAGAATTTTCAAGATCTTTGTAACAATGTCAAAATGTATAACATGCTCAAAGGGAATTCTAGAAGTTGAAGAAAGATGAAAAGGAACAGAGAGGAGTTGGGATTGTGGCTTAGTGGTGGAGCACTTGTCTCACATGTGCGAGGCCCTGGGTTCGATTCTCACCACCATATAAAAATAAATAAACAAAAATCAAGGTATTGTGTCCAACTACTTCGAAAAAAATAAATATTTTTTTAAAAAAGAACAGAGAAAATTTAAAACAATATTGACTGACGAGTTTTCTGGCATTAATGACAGACACCAAACCACAAATTATGAAAACCAGAAAAATCCAAAAAAAATCTACACAGTAGGCAACTGCACAAAACTAAAGACAATTTAAAAAAATGTTCAAATCCAGAGAAGGGGAACAAAACTTTATAATGAACCCAGGATGAGACTTGTATTAAACTTCTTGTCCAACCAAGAAGGCGGAGTGACAATTTACAATACCCAAACTGTGGAACCAACCTAGATGCCCTTCAACACATGAATGAATAAAGAACACATGATAAAGATACCCAATGGAATATTACTCAGCCTTAAAGAAGAATGAAATTATGGCATTTGCAGGTTAGCTGATTGGGCTAGAGAATATCACACTAAGCAAAATAAGACAATCCCCCAATATCAAAGACCAAATGTTTTCTCTGATATGTGGATTACATTCACAATAAGGAGATGGGGGCTAGGGAAGAATAGGGGCACTTTGCATTAGACAGAGGGAAGTGAAGGGAGGGAAGAGGGTATGGGTATAGGAATGATAGTATAATAAAGCAGACATTATTACTCTATGTGCATATATGATTATACATCCAGTGTGATTCTACATTGGGTACAACAAAAAGAGTGAGAAGTTGTACTCCATTGATGTATGATGTGACAAAATGCATTCTGCTGTCATGTGTAACTAATTAGAACAAAATTTAAAAGGCCATAAAAAAGAACAAAAAAGGGAAAATAAAAGAAAGGTAAAGTGAAATATCTAAAATGTAAAAAAAATCAATCAATATAATTATGAATATATTAAAAATAACCTTTAAAAATGAAGGACAAATATTCATTGAAACATAATTTAAGAAAATTTGTTAGAAATAGTTTTACATTCTGTTAGAGTCTATAAACAAGTCAGGATGGTGCCTGGTATTTTGCCAGGGGGAGTGGTTTGTGAGGTGGTGCCAGCGAGCCATTAAGTGTGGAGATTTCTTATTGGTTGACTGCTGTATCTAGTTTATGTTAATTAAGATAAGCTGTGTGGAATGTATAAATACCTCTGTTGTCCTACAATAAACGGCTCCCACTCCTGCTGTATCAATGTACACAAGTTGTTCGTCACCCCCCCCCTCCGGTTATTTTGCTGCAGCCGGACTGCGGCAACATTCAAATTAATATTATCAAAACAACCATACTTCCAAAAGCACTATACAGATTTAATGCAATTCCAATCAAAATTCCAATGGCATTCCTCATAGAAATTGAAAAAGCAATCATGAAATTCTCTGGAAAAATGAGAGACCCAGAATAGCTAAAGCAATCCTTAGCAAGAAGAGTAAAGCGGGTGGCATCACTATACCAGACCTTAAACTACAGAAAAATAGTAACAAAAACAGCATAGTATTGGCACCAAAACAGACTGGTAGACCAATTGTACAGAATAGAGGACACAGAGACTAACCCACAAAATTACAATTATCATATATTGTATATAGGTGCCAAGAACATATATTGCAGAAAAGATAGCCTCTTCAACAAATGGTACTGGGAAAACTGGAAATCCATATGCAACAAAATGAAATTAAACCCCTATCTCTCACCATGCATAAAACTCAACTCAAAATGGATCAAGGACTTAGGAATACAACCAGAGACCCTGCGTCTAATAGAAGAAAAAATATGCCCTAATCTCCATCATGTGGGATTAGGCCCCAACTTCCTTAATAAGACTCCTGTGGCACAAGAATTTAAATCAAGAATGAATAAATGGGATAGACTCAAACCAAAAAGTTTCTTCTCAGCAAAAGAAGAAATCTGCCAGGTGAATAGAGAGCCTACATCTTGGGAGCAAATTTTTACCCCTCGCACATCATATAGAATACTAATGTTTAGGATATATAAAGAACTCAAAAAGTTAAACACCAAAAAAAGGAAAAACAAATAACCCAATCAATAAATGTGCCAAGGACCTGAACAGACCCTTCATAGATGATGATGTACAATGAATCAACAAATATATGAAAAAATGTTCATCATCAGTAGCAATTAGAGAAATGCGAATCAAAATCACTCTAAGCTTTCATCTCACTCCAGTCAGAATGGCAGCCATTATGAAGACAAACAACAATAAGTGTTGGTGAGGATGTGGGAGAAAAGGTACACTCATACATTGCTGGTGGGACTGCAACTGGGCAGCCACTACGGAAAGCAGTTTGGAGATTCCTTGGAAAATTGGGAATGGAATTACCATTTGACCCAGCTATCCCTCTCCTTGGTCTATACCCAAAGGACTTAAAAACAGCATACTACAGGAACACAGCCATTTCAATGTTTATAGTGGCACAATTCACAATAGTTGCTTTGTGGAACCAACCTAGATGCCCTTCAATAGATGAATGGATAAAAAAATGTGGCATATATACATAATATAATTTTACTCGGCAATAAAAGAGAATAAAATCATGGCATTTGCATGTAAATGGATGGAGTTAGAGAAGATAATGCTAAGTGAAGTTAGCCAATCTGAAAAAAAAAAAAAAAAAAAAACAAATTCCGAATGTTTTCTTTGATATAAGAAGGCTGATTCATAGTGGGATAGAAAGAGGGAGCATGAGAGGAATAGATGAACTCTAGATAGGGCAGAGGGGTTGTAGGGGAAGGAAGAGGAAATGGGGTTAGAAATGATGGTGGAATGTAATGATCATTAATATCCAAAGTGCATGTATGAAGACACCAATTGGTGTAAATATAGTTTGTATACAACCTGAGATGTGAAAATGGTGTTCTATATGTGTAATAAGAATTGTAATGCAGTCTTCTGTCATATATAAATAAAAAAATAATTAATTAATTAAAAAAGAGTGCCAAATAAAAAACAAAGGAAAAAGAAATAGTTCTACCTTGCAAGAAATTTTAAAGGAGATTTTCTGAAGGAAGATAAATTAATAAGTAAGAAACTTGGATCTATATAAAGAAGGAATTATTTATCTATTTACATTAGACAAATAATAAATGAAGATAAAATAAAATCTTCATTTTATTATTCTATCTAGTCAAATAGAAAAATATTAATTAAATTGTATTGGGCAATAATAATACAAGGACGGGTGAAATGAATGACAGCAATGTTATAAATTGCAGGAGAAAGAAACTGGGAATAAACTGTTACAATGTAACTGCACAAACCACTAAGACATATAATGGTATTTGAAAGTGGATTTTGAATAGGGGTGTGTGTGTGTGTGTGTGTGTGTGTGTGTTTGCACATACCATGCTAACACTGCTATTTATAATTATGCATCTAACAGCAAGGCATCAGAATGTGTAAGAAAAAAACTAACAGAATTTCAAGCAAAAATAGGGGAGTTTATTATTGTACTTGGCAAACTCAACACACATCATGAATAATTGACAAAACTAGCATTGAACAAAATAGTACCATATTGTTATGGTTTGTATATGAGGTGTCCCCCCAAAGCTCATGTATGAGACAACGTAAGAATTTTCAGATGTGAATTGATTAGATTATGTGAGCTTTAAACTAATTTGTAGATTAATCTGCTGATAAGAGTTAACTTGTCAGTAACTGAAGGCAGGAAGGGTGTGGCGGGAGGAAGCTCATTGTAGGCATGACTTTGGGATTTATATTATACTACATTTTGACAAAGAATTTGTCTATAGTTTGTCTATGTCCTGAGACTTTCTGGAAGGCTGAATTTAAAGGCGATGGACTAATTAATCTGATGGAAGAAATTTCAAGGCAGCACAGCATTCAAACAAAGCCATATATATTGCTTGTGGCTTTTAGCCAAGTTTACTAGGATAATCAGGAGCAGAAAGCAGAGAAGAAACAGGTGAAAAACTTGCAGTGTAGCCAGAAATGTGCAAGTTAAACTGGAGCTAAGTAAGTTGTGGTTTTCAGAGACACTACAGCCACTAAAGAGAAACTGAGTACTTTAACCAGAAACAATAAGAAAGGTGACTTGAGGTCATCTCAGGAATTTGTAAGACCACATATATCTCAGGCTCAAAAATGTAAAAGTAAAAATTTCTTTAAGAAGAAGCCATGTTGTGCTGGGGTTATGGCACAGTGGTAGAGTGCTCACCTAGAATGTGTGAGGCCCTGAGTTTGATCCTCAGCACCACATATAAATAAATAAAATAAAGCTATTGTGTCCACCTTCAACTAAATATATATGAAGCCATGTTGTTGCAAATGAACTACTGCTGAACATTCGGTCCTACAATTATGCATGAAGACTTTGGGTCCTAAAATTGATAATTTGTTTATTGGAGGGAGCTGGGGAGCCTCCAAAGCTTCAGACTGCTTTGTTCTTGCATAGCACATCTTTTATAGGACAGTGTGAAGTTAAAATCTTAACTATGCCATAACATATTGGAAACAACTAACTTGTTTGCTAGTACTAAGAAAAGATTTTACCCAGTGAAAAAACAGGATATGTTCTCATAAAATGCCAGGGAAAAAATCACCTAAAGTATGTATTAGGTAGTACAGTGGGGTCTTATTTTTCTCCTTCATCAGGGACATTGTGCCCAACAAGAATTAGCCTACCATGAGGAGTCATTTCTGTCCTGTCACATTCAGCATTCCAGCTTCCTTCCTTGGCTTTGGCTAATACATAGGATCTCTGCATTTGGATTCTTCAGGGTACACTCTCCATGGCTTCAGGATGGCACACCAACACCTGCTTATACAGGGGTCTAGGAAATTTTTTCATTGTGCTAAGCTGCCCAGGCACTTAGAGGATGCTTCAACCATGGCCCAGAAGTCTTGGCTACTGCTTAAGATGGTGGCAGACCTTGGTGTCAACCACATGGTGTTGGTTCTGCAGGTTTGCAGGATGCTGGAGTAAGGGAGTCATGGAAGATTCCATTGAGATTTCAAAGGAAGGTCTGAGAGGTCAGGCAAAGTGTAGTTAAATCCCTGCAGGCAGCCCCTGCGAGGATGATGCATGAAGATATGTGAAGGGAGCCAGAGCTCAAATGAGACCCCTAGGATTAAGAGATGACAGTAATGTGGGATTATCTACAAAGGAAAGCTGCAGAATCAAGGAGAGGCAAGACAGAGACCATGTGAACTGCAACCAACAATGCCATAAAGATGGAGCTGTACAGTGTCTCTTTGCACAGAACATCAGGGTGCCATGTGCTTCAGATAGTGGATATAGAACTACAGGACTTGTTTGCCAGCTGGATTTCATTCTTCCTTTCTTTGGTCCCATCCATGCTTTGCACAACTAGAATACATATCACTTGGTCTTGATGTAGAATTGCTATTATATATATATTGCTACATGCTGTTTGCTAAAACTTTGTTGAGGATTATTTTTATCTATGTTCATGAAAGATATTGGTCAGTACATTTTTTCTGTTTATGTCTTTATCTTATTGACATTATAGTCCCATGGTGTAATTTGGAAAATGTTCTCTATTCATCTATTTTCTGAGAGAGATTATAAATAATTATTATCATTTTTTCTTAAATTTTTGGTAGAATTTGCAGTGAATTTTTTTTGTGCCTGGTGCTTTCTTCATTGGAAGGCCATTTATTATTCACCTGTTCCCATCCCAGATATAGACTTACTCAAGATGATCTATTTCTTCTTTTGTGAATGCTATAGACTGAGTTGTATCCCTTTAAAATGTATTAGTTGGAACATAATCTCCTATGTGATGGTGTTCAGAGGTGGGGCCTTTGAGAGAAGGTTATGTCCTGAGGGTGGAGCCTCATTAATGGGATTAGTGCTTTGATTAAAGAGGCCACAGGGTCTTCCCCTCTTCTGCCATGTAAGAACACAGTGAGGAGATATCCTTCTATATTCCAGGAACTAGATCCCCAAGAGACACTGAAATTGCTGACATCTTGAATTAATTTTGAACCTCTTCATCTCCAGAAGTATGAGAAATAAGTTTCTGTGTCAATTCAAAATCATATCAAGCCACTCGGTTTATGGTATTCTGTTAGAGCAGCATGAATATATTAAGACACTGAGTTTTGGTGGTTTGGATCTTTTAAGGAATCAGTTCATTTTCAAATTGTAAGCATGCATAGTTTTCCTAATATTCTTTTGTTAATCATTTAATGTTCATGACATCAGTGGTGATGAACTTGCTTTATTTCTGATATTAGTAATTTTAAATTTTTTTATGTCTGTCTCCTCACTTCTCTTCTTTCCTCCTGCTCTACTTCTGATTTCTCTCTTTCCTGACCCTTTCTCTCTCCCATTACCTTGGTTTAGGTTTTATCAATTTTACAGATCTTTTTTAAAAAATGGCTTTGGATTTTGTTGACTTTTTTGATATTGATTTTAAAAAAACTTCATTGATTTTTGTTCTAATTTTATATATTTTCTTGCTTTATTTAGGCTCTTTCTCTATTTTTCTAAGATGGATACTTAAATTATTGATGTTACAGCTTTCTTATTTGAATATATGTATCCTGTGCTAAAATCTTCCTTCTAAGTACTGCTTTCTCTGAGCCCTTGGTTGGCTGGCTCCATTTCTTGGACCTGAGGTGAGGCAGAATATCATGGTGGAGGGCTTAGTGAAGAAGAGCTGTTCAGTTCAGGGCAGCAGGAAGCAGAGAAAGAGAGGGAGAGTATGAGCTGTGGAGAAGATAAATTTCAGGCCAAGTTCCAAGTGACCTACTTGCTCCAATTAGGTGTCATCTCCTAGAAATTCATTCAGCTATCACTGGATTAATCCCCTGATGAGGTCAAAGCACTCATGATTCGGTTATTGCCTAAAAACTCCACCTCTGAACCTTGATGCATGGGTGACCATGCTTTCAGCACATGAGCCCTGTGGGGGACATTCCAGATTCCAACCCTAACATTGACACATTCCTTTATCCTTTCAATAAATATTAACTGAACCTGTATCTTAGTCTAATTTTTATTAAATTACTAACATTGTTTTGAATTGAGAACTCATATATATTTATGGTATGCCATGTGATTTTATACACACACACACAGAATGTAGAATTATTCAAAAGTCAAGCTCATTAATATTATCTATCTAGTTCACTGCTGATATATTATATTTTTGTGGTGAAACATTTTAAACTTACTTTTAGTTATTTTGAAATATATAATAAGGGTCTCATTTCATTATTCTGCATATGCTATCCATTTTCTCAACATCATTTGTTAAAATGGCTGTCTTTTATCCAATGTATATTTTTTGATATCTTGTCAAGGATCAGATGATTCTAGATGTGTGGATTTATCTCAGTGTCTTCCATGATATTCCACTGGTGGATGTGTCTGTTTTGAGGTTAGTATCTGGTAACAATCATTTTGCTCTTTTCTTCTATGAGTTAAACTTGTAGACATAAATTTAAACATGAAACTCTAAGACATTTATAAAATAACATGAGAAAACATCTAGGTATCCTTGCATTTTACAGTATCTTTTTAATTCAATACCAAAATATAATCCATGGAAGAAAATACTGGTAAATTGGGACTTTGACAAAATTTAAAACTTTAAAAACCTGAGAGACTGAGGTAGTAGGAATGCATGAGTTCAGGAGTTTAAGACAAGCCTGTCAACAAAACGAGATCCTATCACAAATAATGCATGAATCAATCAATGAATCAATAACTTATGGTCTGAAAAAGAAATTGTTAAGATAATGAAGAAACAAACCACAGACTGGGAGTAGATATTTGCAAAATAAATATCTCATTTTTTGTCATGTCCAATTTTATTTCCTGTGCATTGTTTGCATTTAATTATGATTTTGCATTTAAAGCATAGTAAATTTTCCTCACTACCTGTCACCAAAGCAGTTCTTTTTCTCCTACCAGATCCCCTGTGGAGTATAGGCCAACTGCTTTTCAGCCAGCCCCTGTGGGCAGCAAACCTTCTCAGAGATGGAGAACCTTCAAGATACCAGGATTAGAACTGGGGTCTACACTTGGTGGCTCCTACTTTGACTCATTGGCACCAGAGCACTGCCCTTAAGGGGGACACTAACTACATTTCAGGATGAGGAGAGAGACAAATCCTAAATGAGTCCACATAGACTAAACCCAGGCCTTGAGTTCAACATGGTGAACCTCCGCTTTTAACACTCCACCAACTGTACCATGCTGGGCCCAGTCCTGAGAAGGATCCCATCTGCATCAGGGCTGTCCTTCCATGCTTGACTCCTAATAACAGGGGGATCGGGGCCTAACAAAACAGCAGCCTCTACTGCCCATGATGAGTGTCAGGGAAGCTGCCTTCCTCCAGGGACAGCCCTTATCCACATGATGACCCAGCCTCTCATGGCACTGACCCACCTCCTGAGCCTTCCCATGACAAACCCCATTTCTTGCCTCTTCCTTGAGAAGGGGGACACTGGGGCACTCCTACCTTGGAGGGTTTCTGGCCTCTTGGTCTCCAATCTACAATGTCATCGGGCCCTTGGTTTGGGAGGCAGCTGGGGAGGGTGACTATGGACAGCACCATGCATGAGTCAGGTGAAACTGAGGTACAGACTGCTGGCCCTGGGGTTGACAGTCTGTCCAGGACCAAAGTCCAAGGACAATTCATCCCAGTATCTAATTATCAGCCACTTGGTGAGAGTAAGCCAGGGACACTCCTGGGCATGCATGGACTGAGGCCTGAGAGGAGGCCCTGCCAGTTGCAGAAGTCACCCTGCTATGACTCAGTGGTGATGTCATACTTTGGAGAAGTTAAAAAAAAGGCAAGAACCTATCAAACGGAAGGCTGAGTAACAGCTGGGCTGAGTCATGGCAGGCAGAGGCCTCTGGCACATGGTCAGTGGCTGGGGGTAGGTAATTGTAAGGTTGGAAGAGGGGAAATGGGCCTACCTGCCATGCTCCCTTGGACTTCTGGAGGCAGCTGGCAGACTATCCAGAGAACATGGGCTCTTCAGGTCTGGTGTTACAGGTCTACACACCTGGAGCTGCCTGGAAGCTGACCAGAACCTAGATTCACAGCACAGCTTGGCAATAAGTAGCCCTGAGTGACCTGGGCAAGTGACTCAGGCTTTCTTAGCCTCAGTCTCCTGTCTGTCTAAGGCAACAAGGGCTGGTCCTATAAGAGGCTGAGAGCCCAGGACTCCAAGTCCAGCACACTAGGACTGAGTACAGGCTACCCTGCCATGTTCTCTGCCACCAAGGAGAAGCCCTACTGGCCAGGGTGGGTACTACTGTAGAGCAGGGACTCTGGGGGTACCTTGGGGCCTTCCTTCCAGCCTCAGACCCTCCCAACCAAAACAAGGCTTTGGTGACTGGGGTATTTCATTGATGACATTGCACACATCCTCCTGCCTTGGGGCCCAATAATTCTGAAGGGTTCTGGGTCCAGTGGACTGGGCTTTGCAGGCAGCCAAGGCAGGCAGGATCTCCTATTTCAGTCAGCTTCCTGGCCAGCAGCCTGGCCAGACCCCTCATTGTGTGGCTCCTACTGCATCCCAGGAGGCTGAGGAAAGCTGACTAAGGGTCTTGCTCTGCATGGGGACCTTAATAACAGCCTTTCCAAGCTCTGTGGGAGCTTCAGTCTCTGGTTGCAGGGTGGAGGCCCTTCCTGCACACCCTGAGGGGAGTCTGGTAGGGTGGGATGGGGCCCCATCACCTCCTGGCCAGAGGACACTGCAGATGGCAGGCATCTGTGTGTTGAGGAAGCCCCTATCCTGCCGAACTCAGGGATCAAGAAATGAAGGCATCTGAAGACACCAAACACTCCTTCAGGTCCTGAAGAACTAAGAGGGAAGAGACTTGCCTAAGACCACCTGGCCAGACATGACAGAGGCACGCCAATCCTGTCCTTCAGGGTCCTGTACCCTCTATGAGGTTAGACCCAAGCTACTTGTGTCCAGGATCTGGCTCCTGGGCCCCACCCCAACCTTGGAGCCCATGTGATCCCAGCACTATCCCTCAGATGTGTTCCCTGCTCCCCCAGCTAGCAGGTGCCTGCCTCTCCCACCCCATACTCCCTGCAGGAGGAGGTTCCTATAGCATCCCTTCCCTCATGCACATTTAGCTCACTGGCTGCCATCTGCCCCAAGATGGTAGCAGCAGATGCCTCATTGAACAGTGGTGCCTGACATGCAGTCAGCCCAGCACCTGCAGCAGATATGAACACTGCCAGCCAGGGCTAGGGCCATGGGCAGAGCCACCCCAAACATTCCATTGGGACAGAAGTACCTTGTCCAGTGTGAAGCTGAGCAGGTCAGAACACATAGATGGCCCAACAGGGCTGGAATAATGGTGCTGGTGAACCTGGAGTCAGAGCTGTCCTGGCAGTAG
The DNA here is from genome assembly GCF_047511675.1 of Marmota flaviventris. Lineage (NCBI taxonomy): Eukaryota > Metazoa > Chordata > Mammalia > Rodentia > Sciuridae > Marmota > Marmota flaviventris. Next base: position 65,435,904 of record NC_092513.1, read on the forward strand.
CCCCTCACTCCAGTTGCCTGGAGGGAGTTGATGGGGGCCCCTTTCTAGCAGGCTGCGCCCCTGAGGGATAAGACTCTGCCCTTTGCCCCCCTGGGAAAAGCCCACAGTGTTGGGGTACTAGTTCCAGGCCCTAGACCTACCCCTGCCAAGAAGGAGCAGGTGGACCCCTCAGTCATTCCCCATGAGGCTGCCACTGCACAGACAGCAAGCTCAGGCCAATGGAAGGGCATCCAGAGCTTTCTAGTGTTTCAGAGGCTCAGAGGCTCAGAAACTCAGCTGAAGCCAAGGGCAAGCCCCACCCCCAGCTCTCCCCCTAGACAGCCTGAGTATCCTAGCCTTTCCTATCCTGGATCCCATCTCCATCTCCTCTGACTTCTATCACTGCAGGGGCAGGTGGTCATACTAGGTCAGGGGACCATGAACCTGCACCTCCTGGGAGGTGGTGGCCATAGATCTCAAACCCACTGGTCATCTAGGATGCACATGGCCAGTTGATGAAGAAGCCTATTTCCAGGCAGCAAGCTCCAGACCTGGGTAGGGAGGAAAGGCTGCTGAGGACCCTGGGACCCTGGCGTTTGGCTCAGCTCTGCCCTCTCCAGTCCCAGGAGTAGGGCTTTTTGGTGGTTGATCCTCAGCTGGGCACTGGAGAGGGAGCCCAGCATGGAGTAGGGCCCTGGTGGGGAAAGCACTGGTGGGCAGCATTACCCTAATCACTGATATGGGGCCAGGCCACCCCCAATAAAAACAGAAGACACTGGCCCAGAGCTCTCAGGGCTTTGGTTCAATGTGAGATAGAATATCTTTGTTGTAGAAAGAACTAGAACATTTTAGGGCCTATTTGCTGGGCTGCTGAGCCTCTGGTGCATCTATGGTCACTGGCTCAGCATTCCTTTGGTGTGAGAGGAGGGGAGATGATGGAGCCTGCTGACAGCTGAGCTCTTGCCTGGGCCAGGATGGCCAGCCCAGTTCCTTAGGACCCCATCAACTGAGGCCCAGGAATCTTCTGAGACCCAGAACCCACTGTCAAGCCCCTCGGCCTGCCCATGTGCCCCCTTCCCTCCTCCTGCACTCCTGCACTCCTGCAGTGCTGCATGCAAACACACACAGTACCCCCAGGCTGCCCTCTGCTCCCTAGCATCTTACATTTGTTCTGCTTCAGCAGGGCTTGAATGAGGACATGCTTCACTCTCTCAATCAGCAGCTTCCTTGGACCACTCCACCCCTGTGGAAGTACCATATGTCAGTGTCATGAATAGACATAAGGCTGGGGGGCTGGGAATTGGAAGCTCCCAATCACTCACTGAGTAGACCAGGGTGGGGTCATCTACTGCACCAGAGGGGGTGCTGGGGCTCCACCATGGGCAAAGCCATGGGTAGGGCATGTGAGGGTGTGGTCACTGGTCCTCATCTGGGGGACATGTCCCAGGCACCCAGAGCACATGAGTGTTGCTGGCCAGAGAGGCCAGAGCTGAGTCTGGCACTTGGTCTCTGCCCACCTGCCTGAACATATGTACCTCCTCAGCACTGCCATGTCCCCTATTATTCCCTCTTTCAGCCACAACTCATTTGGGCAGGTTTCTAAGGAATGAATGAGTTAGAAGACTGGCTCCAGTAGAGGGAGCAGTGAGGCTCTGCCCTCCTTCTTGGCCCTGCTGGAGGCTGATCCCAGATCCAATTGATGCTCCAGTTGATTGGCTCTCTCTCCCTATGAGCATGATGGGTCCTGCCTGACATTTCCCTAGATAGTTAATTGATACTCAAGTAATTTGTCCTGGAGACCTCATTATATGCCAAATGGTTTGCATAAGACTTTAGCATTTATTTGTGTCCCAGAAATGAGATTGGCAAGTTAATAATGTGCCCTTAATCACACTGTTCCCTGCTGGCATTGGAAAAGAATTACCAGGAGATGGGACAGGGTGCTGGTGGGAGGAAATGATGCCTTACTAGGGCTTTGAATAAAGCTTCATGAGTCCCTAGAGCTACAATTCTGAAAAAGTCCCCGGCCTCAGTTTCCCCACCTGATGTTTTTCCTCTTGCAACAGAGCTTTGATTTTACACTGAGAAACTCCATCTCCATGGGTGGGTGGAGGCTGGCTCTTCCCCTGGCTCTGGCCACCCCAAGTCACAGTGACATGCTCAGGGAAAGGCCTGTGACAGTCTGGGGCAGCCAAGTCGCACCACCTATGGCTTTAGCTGGAGCCATTCAGCTAGAGCATCCACATGCAGGGGGTCACTAGATGCTGCTGGGCTGCTGAGCCTCTGGTGCATCTATGGTCACTGGCTCAGCATTCCTTTGGTGTGAGACGAGGGGAGATGTTGGAGCCTGCTGCCAGCTGAGCTCTTGCCTGGGCCAGGATAGCCAGCCCAGTTCCTTAGGATCCCATCAAGGAAGGAGGAAATCTGGAGTTTCTGCTCAGCCCCCATGGGGCAGGGCTGGTGAAGAGCTAGGAGGCAGCCAGGCCCTGGAGTGGCTCACCCTGGAGTCAACGCTCAGGACTTACTTTTGCTTCAGGTAGTTTCTGTCACACGTGACCTGGAGTTCTGATCACACACAGGATGACTTGGCTTGTACACCTGCACACTCTTGCTCAAGGATTCACCCACATGAGCGCCTGTGAGGAGTCCCCAGGGAGGATGACAGCCTAATCAAAGGCTAGGCCTGGAGCAGAATGTGCTTGAGGATGGCTCCACTCTGTGTTCAGGGGTCTGCTGCCCATGCTGGGGGCCATGGACAGGGGAAGCTAACAGTAGCTGATAAGCAGTGAAACTGCAGGACGTTTCCCAGCACCTCGCAGCCCAGGCAGACAGCCCATCCCAGTGGTGCCATTGTTTGGACCTTGAGTGTCCCTGAGAGGCCCTTGTGTTAGGAATGGTCCCCAGCCCATGGCCCTATACAGAGGTGGTAGAACCTGTAGAAGGTGGGCCTAGTGGGCAGTCCTAGGTTGCTAGGGGTGTGCTCTCCAGGGGAGAGTGGGCCTCTGGTCTCTTCCTGTTTTCTTCCTGGCTGCCATGAGGTGAGCAGTGTCATTCCTGCCATGATGTGCTGCCCTGCCACAGGTCCAAAAGTAACAAGACCAGGTGACCCTGAACTGAAACCTCTGGAAACATGAACCTTCCCTCTTTTTAAGGTGATTTTCTCAGTTATTTTATCACAATAACAGAAAGCTGCCTAGCACAGGTGGCCTCAACCCACGTAGAACTGTGGGCCCAGAGGAGGAGCCAGCAGGCCCTCCAGAGAGCTGGGTTTTCAACATGCAACTGTGCAGTTCATATCCAGGCTGTTGACAGACACCTGAAGTCATGTATCCATGTGCTTTAGGAACTCATGGAAGTTAACAAAACAGCTCTACTTCCAGGCCTTCCTGCTGGAAGGTCAGGCCTGGGGTACTGGCTCTGAGGCAGATCATGCTAGGCTGGCACTCTTGCCACTCAGGATAAAACCAGAGAGCTGTCCAAAATATAGGGCTGTGTGAGATGTGGGAAGGAGGGGATGCCACCCAGAAGCTGATGGAAGAACTTACCAGGCTGGAGTGGAGAGAAGTCCTTGCTGGTGCAGCAGGTGTGAAGGTGACCAAGACGTATGGGTGCCTGAGGATGAATGGCTCTGTGTTGCTTATCTTTTGCTGTGAGCAAGTTATCCCAGAACAAAGTTTACTATTGCACAGTATTGGGGGGACAGGAATCTGGAAGCAGAATTGTGGAGGACTCTGTCTCTGGGTGTCATGGGGTTGCTTGTAGTCAAGAGGATGGCCAGGGCACCGTCCTCCCAAGTCTTGATGGGGATTGAAAGACCACTTCCAAAACGGTGCCCTAGCATGGCTAGTGGCAGGATGCTTACAATCCTAGCCAAGTGGACCCATTCACAGAGTGGCTCATGATGGGGCAGGGGACCTCCCTCAAAGCAAATGACAAGAGGGAGAGAAGAAGTCAGAGAGGAAGAGGGAGAGGTATGTAGAGAAAGACAGGGAGAAGGAGAGAGAAAGAGGGAGAGAAAGACAGAAAGGAAGAAAGTAAAAGAGGAGAGGGAGAGAGAGAAACAGAGGAAGAGGAAAGTGGGGAGAGAGAGAAAGAGAGGGAGAAATGGAGACAGGGAGAGAATGAGAGAGGGAGATAAAGAGGAGAGAGACAGATAGGGAGAGAGAGAGAGAGAGAGAGAGAGAGAGAGAGAGAGAGAGAGAGAGAGAGAGAATATGACCACCAACAAGACAAGAGATACAGTGTGCTGTGTAACCTAAACCTGGAGCCAGGGAGAGGGCCATGGCTTCTGCCATCCTCTGTTGGTCATATAGATGCACCCTGTGTCATGCAGCAGGACAGGGACACAAGTTCCTGAAGGGCAGATCACTGGGCCATCTTGGAGGCTGGCTATCACAGGCTCCAGGAAAAAATAAGCGCATAGATGGCCTGATATTTTCAGTACAAAAAAAGATTCATATTCCATGGCAGGGTTTGGGGATAAATAAGTAACGTACACATAGAGAATAACACCCCCCCAATTATTAAGGAAAAAAAGAAGTTGTACAGAGATTAATTACAACATATTACTCAGCAGTGACCAATGTATGCAAAGAAACATCTCCTACACACTGAATCCTGATTCATGAGGATGGGAGGAATCAAGAAGACTGTACTGTGTATGTGCACACATGTGTGTGCATCTGGCCTCCATGAGAGAACAAACTTTGACCCTCCATAGCAGGATATTGATGGGTAATTTCTAAATCTGAAAAGAAAAGGAAAAAGCAGAAGCAACATTGTTACTGAGAAGTAAATATTAAAAGAACCAGTCTAAATACCAGGAGGAGGATGGAGAAAGTAGGGAGCTACAGAAGAGGAGATGGGTTCCATCCCAAGCCCTACAGAACTATCTGATCATCCAAACTGTGCACATTTATCACTTTGTTTAGAACAAAACACAAATGAAATTTAAATCACCAAAAACAAAACCCATAGCACCCAAGCTGCCTTCCATGCCCAGCTCCCTGCAGCCTGGGCAGGAGCGCAGACAGCCAGGCCTTTTCCTGGGTCTGGGCTCCCCATTGTCCTCCTTCCCCTCCTGCAGGTGCCCTTGGTCTCTCTGCTCTGTCCTGGCCCTCAGCTTGCTCCCCAGGCCTGCCACTATCTAGGCTGCCCTCTGCAAGGTGGGGAGGAGCCTAAGAAAGGGAGGAAGCCAGCTAGGCAAGCAGGACCTCACCACCAGCCCACACTGGCCTCTGGTGTCAAAAGCTGAGGGGCTTGGTCCCCTGGCTGGGAGTCAGGGATCAGGCTGTGCCATCCTTCCACACTCCTCACCCACCACCCACCTGCCACTCACCCACATGCCAGTGCAGCCACCTCTGCTGTCATGAGTAATTGACAAAACTCCACCAGGTGCCTGGCCAGGGGAGTGCAGTGGGAACCACTGGGCTGCTTGGGTTGCTGCTGGTGCAGGTGGGCCAGATCCATGAGCCCCCACCCCACACAGGCCCCTGGTGGTGCCTCAAGTTCCTCAACTTTCTGAGGGACCAGAGACTGGGCTTCCTTGGGCAAGAGAGGGGTGTCTGCAGCTGGGCCCTGTACCTGTAGGGGAAAGTGCAGACACCCCCTCTTGCCCCCCAAACACACAGCTTATTCTGGAGACACTGATCCTACCATCCCACTGATGGGGAAAGAGGCACAGAGAGGTGAAGTGACTTATCCCAGCACACAGAGCAGAAGCCTGAATTAGAACCTGTACACAGCTGTCTCCACCAGGGCCAGGAGCTCCAGGCAAAGGCCTTCAGGTGCTTTTCTGAGGAGGCAGGAGAACAACCCCCTGGGGGAGTGTGCTAGGGATCTAAGGGGCAGATTGGCTCCCCTGCAGCCTGAGCTGGCCTTGAGGCCCTGCAGGTTTGGATCCAGGAGGCCCATGGCTCTAGTGAGATGTTGAGGAAGGGGCCAAGGGGCCCAGCTTGACCCTCTCAAGCAGCCCAGTGTCTGGGGGTGGGGTAGACTAAAGCTGGCCTTGGGCAGATCATACAGGCCACTCCAGCTCTGGATAGAGTTCCTGAGGTCATAGAAGAGCCCTGAGGGGTTCTAGGTGAAACCCAGAAGCCAGCCAATCCACTGCTGGAAGCCACCCCTTCCCAGTTCCTAGGCAGGTTGGGGGACTGGGAAGAAGCACAGAGGCCAGCAGGTGAACTGGAAAGTCTATTTGGATCTGACTTGAATTAATAAGAGTATCAATAATATTCCTAGCCCCTAAAACCACTTTGCTCATGGTGGCCTATAAGGCTCTGCAGCAAAGAGCTTAGACCCCTGAGTGCTGCTCCCACAGCCCCAGGGGAACAGTCTACCCTACAGTTCCCACCTGTGGCCTGCTAGCTAGAAAGCCAACACCTGTGGCCTCTGTGAGCCCTGCTTCTTCAAACAGCCTTCCTCACTGATGGTCACCATTTTTCAGGCCTGAGACAACCCTCAGATTCCTCCCCTCCTGGAGTCTTTTCAGTCCCAGGGAAGGTGGGACAGGAATCGTTCCCACCTGATGTCTGAGTTTTGCCCAGTTTATTAGAGAGAGGCGATCAGATCCCAGCCAGCTATTCTCAGCTTCAACCTTGTGCTTCCAATTTCCCTGACCCATGGTCCTGATGGAGGTCTGTCCAAATCTGTAAGAAGTTAGAAGGGCAACTGGTGGGGCCACCTGTAAGCTTTCCAGTCTGGGCTTCCATGGGAATGCCAGTGTGTGTGTGTGTGTGTGTGTGTGAAGTTTGTGTGGGGTGTGATGGGCAGCTGGCCAGGGCTGTGCCTCCTGGGGAACCTGATAGCCTGGGGCACTCTGGCAGGGGTTTTGGCACCACCTCAAGCCCACCCCAGCAGGTGGGTGGAATGAGGTGGCAGTTTTCCCACCCAGGGTGAGACAGTCAGGAATATGGACACTGCTAGTGTCTTTTGCAACTAGTTGCTCCCTGATCATATCCCCTGGAACCCCTATACCTCCCCACCTGGCTCTGCCCCATCTGATGCCAACTTAGGTGCCTTCTCTCCTTAAGGGACAAGGAAGTGTTTCCCATCCTCAATGGGAAGGAGTCTCAAAGCTTGGGTGAGAATGCCACCCTTTCATGTGTGCAATGCCTGACTAAGCCTGTGGCAGTCATGTGTCCACTGGAGAGATTTTCTCAGGTCTGCTTGAGGAAGTGACATAAAATTTTAGGGGGAGAGCTCTGGGTGCTTCCACTATGGCCCTGTTCTCTTCACACCCTTGAGAGGATTCCAATGGGGGACCTGGATAGGGGGTTGACCCATGCTCAGGTGCTCAGTGGGCAGGTGCAACCCTCTGCCTACCATCTTGTTCCTGGGCCCAGCCTGGGACTAAACTCCTGCTCATCCACACTTCACTTAGTGGGAATTTCCTGCATGTTCAAGAGACTTCATATGTATTTGTACATATAATGCCCACCAAAACTGCTGGGGAAAACATGTTCTAAGTGAGAGCTGGTGGTCAGTTTTCTCAGAAGCTGCTGTAAACCCACCCCAAGGGGGTCCTCAACACTCAATGCACACTGGCTTGAGTGAGGGGCCTGGCATCTGGGCTGCATCTAGTCAGGATATGTTGGGCTATCCCTTGGGCTCAGAAGGAACCCATCATTGAGCATGTGGCTGAGTCTCTTTCCCTGCTGCCTTTCTGTTTGGTCCACAGCCCAGCTGCACTAGTAATGTAACAGGTTGCTGAGAGACCCAAGGAAATACCCGCAGATGGCATGCAAGATATTGGTGTACTTTTTCTTTTGATACCAGGAATTGGACACAGAGATGTTTCATCACTGAACCACATCCCCAAACCTTTTTTTTCTATTTTATTTAGAGATAGGGTCTTGCTAAGTTGCTGAGGCTGGCTTTAACTCACAATCATCCTGCTTCGGCCTCCTGAGCTGCTGGGATCATAGGTGTGTGCCACCATGACCAGTGACATTAGTGTATTTAAAGCTGCTCATGGAGAAGGCCCAGGGTAGCAGATTGGACAGGCAGTGCCCCCCCAAGTATACCTACTGCAACTCCATCCCTTTTCATACCTTGTCCAATGGAAGCTGGCTAACAAGAGGAAATTGTCATCTCCATGGTGCCCAGGGAGAAGGATTTACTGGTCAGGCCACAGCAGTGACATCATTAGAGTCCTTCATCTGCTTTGATTCTTTCATGACCAGTATCCAAAGAAGAAACTGTCCCAGTTTGTGTGCAAAAAAGCAGCTCCTACTGATAATGCTGGTCTGCCTTATATACCCTGTGTGAGAGTCAGTGTTCCTCAGGATGCCATTTACCTGGACATTCTGGTCTGGGCTTAATGTGGCTTGGGAATAGACTGGGGCACTTCAGGGACATGGTTTTTCACTGTCCTCCATTTCTTTAAAGATGACACACCTCCCTCCTTTTCTCCACTGCTGGCTACCTTCTTCCATCTTGATCTGGAACTAGGGAAATGGGGCCCAGAGGATCTGGCAGCCACCTACCCTCTGCCAACTCCACTCTGGGAGCCTGGAGAATGGAAGGCAAACTGGTATATGAAGGACTGGGAATGAGGCAGGTCACAGCTGGGCCACTCATTGTGTCCTTCCTCTAAATTGCCACTTCATGCTCACAGCAATAGAGGAAGTGGCCAGCTAGGACAGGGAACAAGTTGCCTTCCCACAGTGGAGATGGGGCTTGAGGCTGTTCCTCTGAGTGAGGGTGGCAGGAGTGTCCCTGGCTCTCTGGCAGTGGGCATGGGGCCTCACCTGCTTTCCTGTTTGTTATCCTCTGAACCCCTGGCAGCCCATGCCTTGGCCTCATTCCAAGCTGAGGATAGACTTATGATTGCTGAAGCATAGCCACACCAGAGTGGACCCCCTCTGTGGCTCACTGTGGCTGGTGGGGCACCAGTTAAAAATGAACCCTCAAAGAAAAGACAGAGCAAGTGGAGGCAGGTTTATATTCAAAGGAGTAGACTGAGCAGGAGAGCTATGATGTTTGCACAGCTTTGGGTCCACTGGGCACATGAACCTGAATCATCTTCACATGTTCTAGGAGGGCAATTGCAGACACTTTCTGGTCTGGAACTGGCCCTGGGAAGCTCTGTCCTATTGGGGCACTGTGGCAACACCCACCAGACAGTGCTATATAGGATAGGCTGCCACTGGCCATACTGGGTGTTCCAATGGGCATGTCCAGGATCCTCCTCCATGTTCTAATGGGCCTCTGCTTGTGGTTGGGTGGGTGAGGTCCTCATAGGTGCTGTCCTGAGTCTGGAGTGGGATGTCAGCAGTCCAAGTGCTCACAGCACTCAGTTCTCTCCACTCTGCCTGTCCCTGATTCTCCTGGGAGCCTCTAAGCCTGTCCAGGGGCCTCTGCTGGGGTCCTTAGGAGCCTACAGGCTCTCTCAGTCCTCTTTTGGGTCATTCCATAGGACTCTGTGCCTTCTGGTTCCTGGTAATGACATGGAGAAAGGGATACCATCAAATGCCAGAGCCAACCTAGAAGACACTGTGTGGTCCTTGGATGGCCTGAGGATGTGCCTGGCCAGAGCTTGACAGGGCCGCCCTGCACTTATATTGGCCAGCTCCATCTGTGAAGCTGCGCAGTCCCAGTGGCCCATCTCTCAGTTCTTAAAGCAGCTTAATAAGGCCTAGGAACAGTCAGCAGGAAATGAGAATAGAGAGGAAATGAGCAGAGGGTGCACAGCCCTTGAATGACTTGTGCTGTCCAGGCCTGGGTACCACACCAGCATAGACCCCCACTGTGGCCCACTATGGCTGGCTAAGAACAAGTTAAAAATGAACCCTGAAAGAAAAGACAGAGTCAGGTTTGTATTCAAAGGAGTGGACTGAGCAGGAGAGCTGTGGTGTTCACACAGCTTCCTTCAGGAGTAAGAAGTGCCGGAAATAGGGCCTGGAACCCAGGCTGCCACTGCAGCCTGCACTGCTGCTTATTAACACACTGGGCCTGAACTTCCTCAGCTATAAGATCCAATACCTCCCTCCTGGTGAGGCTGCCATCAGGCTTTGCTAGCCATCTACAGTCCTCACAACAGGCCTGCTTTGTGACACCTGGGACCAGATGAGGAAAAGAGGGCCAGGCTGCATGGGATGGAGCTAGTTGTGAAGAGCTACCAGAGGCCGTGTCATTTCTGTGGAACCCAGGCCAGGGTCCCTCGAAGGTAAAGTGGACCATGAGAAGAAGCTGGAATAACCCTGCTGGGAGGCAAGCCTTGGGTCAGTTATTTCCAGAGAGTTCCTACCAATCCAGGAGTCTATCTCACTCTCCTCCCCTTTCAGAGACCTCTCCTGTATTTCTGGCCAATTCAGAGCCACAACACTGCAGCAGAAAGAGGCTGGCCACTGAAAGCAGCCACCTGTGAGTGGCCTGAGCTTCTCTGGTGCTCTCCTCTCCTGCCTTGGTGCAGATGGCCTGAAGTGACAGGGTTCTGCAAAAGTGTTCTCAAGAGCGGATGCCAGCCTGAAGGAGACAGAGCTCAGTAAGATGTGATGGGCGATTCTGAGCCAGACTCTGGACACACCCTTCCTGCCCAACAGTCTGGGAAGCCCTCACACCTCAGGCCCAGCTTTCCAGATATTAGGAACAGCAGCCACTGGTGTGTGCATGACAAAGATGCCAAGAACCTCAGTGTTGAGGCTCTGAAACAGAGGAAGAGGGTCCTAGGGTCCTCTCCACATGAGCAGCTCTGCCTGGCTTTTCTGAAGACTTCACTCACTGTGGCTGGTGGGGCACTAGTTAAAAATGAACCCTCAAACCACTGCTCTGTGACCCCAACTGAGCTGACAAATGGTGAGAAGTATAGGAGCATGTGCTGGATCCCACCTGTTGCAAGGGCTCTGGGATCTGGAACCTGTAGCAGCATGAGGTTAGGTTCATGGCTGTCTCCAGGCTCATCTTGTGGCCCACAGAGATGTAAAAAGGCTTGGTGCTATGGCTGTGTCTCTTCAGGGCCTATAGCATGAAAAGTAGGTCAGGGAGGTATGGGACACATGCCCTTGGGTCCAGGCCAGCCACAGGGGCTAAAGGCTCTGATGAAGTCCTGGGTGGCAGCAGGGAGCTCTTGGACTCCTAGCCCTTAGGCTCCTTCCCAGTGCCTGTCCCCAGGAACAGTGGGCAAATGCTGACAGCAGAGCGTCTGAGGTGCATGTGTGCGAGTGCATGCACTGCCTCTGACCTGGCAGAGTAGGGTGAAGGTCCAGGAGAGTCACCATTCCCAAGACAGTCCGAGAGTCTCCTGAGAGAGGGAATGCATCTCCTCCAGTCCACAGAAGCTGAATCTAGAAAATGGGGAGAAAACTTTCAAAAAACATATTTTCTTGGTGAAGGGCTGATGTGAGCCTCTTCCTCTTAAAAACCCAGTCACTAGCCAGGAAAGAAAAGGGCTCTATCTTGGATGGATGCTGTATCTAAGCAAAGCCATCTGCTAAGATAGCCCTGAGTGTGCCTAAGGCCCCCATCTGACCTCACAACAGGGGCTTTGAGATGGGCAGCAGCTCACCAGGGAACACAGCACTGGTAAGTAGAGGAGTGGGATAGGGCACACAGGACCACTGGGCAATAGGCTGTGGCCAGGAATGAGCTTCTACCTTCCATCTGCTTCCTCTCCTACTAGGAAATTGGGCATGTGTGGGTCACCTCCATACTTTCCTTTGGAGGGGAGATGGTGGGCCCAGAGTGGGTCACATTGGCCTGGGTAGAGTCTGGACCTCCACACCCTCCACTGATGTTTATAGAGTGAGTGCACCACATAGGTGCCTGAGCTGGAGGACAGGACAGATGGGGTCTCTGCTCTTGGAATTTGCTGCCCAATGGAAGAGCCAAAGTGTTAATGTCACCTCCCCAGTTCAGACTGCAGGGCCAGAGGAGGGAGATGCAGGGGTGAGAAAGGGTGTGAATGCAGTCACAGGCAGGAGCAGCAATCCAAAGCACAGCCCCAATCCAAAGGCAGCCCCATGAGCAGGGTCTGGAGGCTGAGCTACGTGAGCACTCCAGGGGGACAGGCAGCTGGGATGGCATGGGGGTGACTGGAGAACATAACCCCCAGTAACGTACAGAGGTGGAGGTGGAAGAGATAATCACAACAGGGGGAGGTGTCCAGGAGCCCCAGGGGTTGCAAGCTAAAGGCTTGGATGTACCACCCAGGGCCTCATGGAGGGAGGCACCCAGAGAATACCAGGTGTGCTTTACTCCAGGCCGGATCCAGGGACACAGGGGTATGCAGGAGGTAGCTGACCCATCCTTCCCATCCCCAGGGCCATTTCAGGCACATGCTGGCTGAACCCAGGCTGTCCAGGCCTCTTTACCTTCCTTTTGTGCAGGTATTTTTCTCCAGCCCATCTACATGCAGGAGTTTCTTGGCCACTTCAATGCAGAGCAGCTCTATGAGGATGCCAAAGTAATAGGCCACCCCAAAGGTTGGCAGTGGGCAGAGGAGGGTGAACTGGGGCAGAGGAGGGTGAACTGGGGCAGTGGGGTTGGCCAACAGTAAGCTATGCAGCCTGCAGATGGGCACAGGTTGAGGGATGAACAGAATCTCACCATCTGCAGAGGAGCAGAGCACTCAGAGACCAGACTCCAAGACCCTCTCTGCCCTGACTTCATTGGTGAGGATGGTGCAGAGGACGCCTTCTGCCTTTACAGGTCCAGTAGCCCAATTAGCAGGTTCACAACACTTCACCCTGTTCTTCCTTTCATTTTATGGCAATTTCCCTCTTCCTCTCCCCTTTGCTGCTGCCCTCAGTCCTATGCATTTGTTTCCATGGCCTGGGTGCTCATGCCCAAGAGCAGCCTGCTGGTCCCAGCACTAGCATCCAGGTCAACATGAGTTTACCCTTTGGCTTTGGGGCCATGGGGTCCAAGGGTAGTGGCCAGGATGACCATCAACCTCAGCACCCTCCTGGGACAAGGTCCCGGCATCCACAGGAAATGGCACTCCTGTCTGATTATGGACAGAGGCCTGACTGTCCAGCTCAGGGATGTTGGTGAGGGTGGGGCTCCCTGAGCTTGGGCCCTGTGACTTTTCACAGTGGCCAGGTTGCACTGGACCATGGTCCTGGAGATGGGCCAGTGTAGGGCTGCTGTGGAGAAGAGAGGGTAAGCAGTAAAGGTGGCATAAAAGGGGGGCTCTTCTCTGGGTGGGGGATCTGTCCTGTGTCTCACGGCCTTATGGTGAAAACGAGTCCAGAAAGAAGCCATCAAAGCCCTGCTGGCAGCAGATGCTCTTGCCGTGGGGTTGGAAGTGCCCTCTCTGGTCCTTCTCAGCACCCACCCTGACCTCTTTTGGGAACATGATTACTTTGGTGGTGGAGCACCAAATTTCCATCCATAAGGAGGACCTACAGAGCCACAGGGGAGTCAGTCAGCTAAGCCGATCTTCACTCCTCAGTATGGGTTGTCCTTGGGGCAGCAGGAAGAGGAACTGCTACAGGGGTTCAGCTTTTTAGAAAATTCTCTTCTTTTCTGGTTATGGGTGTTGGTGACTCACAGGGGCTTCCCCCTTTGACTATGCAGAAGCAGAGGGGGCACTTTTCTGCCCTAAGATGAGGCACCTGCCTGGGGCATGAGGCCTGGCTCCTTCTCTGTAGCCATTGCACCAAATCCACCAGGAAGGGCAACTCTTGAAAGGCCATGAGGCTAACCATTCAGCTCTCTTCATACACCACCTGCCACCAGGCATGCAGGCCAGCAGGTGCCTGAGGCCACCTGCTTCCTGCCTCCATTTTCTCTGCCCTGTTGCTCACTGCCAACAACCAACCTCCCATCTCTGCCCCACCCATGGCTTCCTTCTCTGCCTCACCCATGGGTGAGTCATGCAAGGCAAAAGATTTGAAGGAAGTGACAAGATAACCTTCCCCAAAAATGGTGTTGGGGATTGAGTATGATCTGTTCAAAGGTGCCCACCTGGGACCTGGTGTGTGTGAGGATCCCCAACCCCTTTCCTTAGGAGCTCTTCTAAAGGTGGTGGTTAGCCTCACCCCTGCTTGCCCCTTCCCTCCTGGCCTTCTTGTAAGTCAACACTGACTGCTCCACCACTTGCACAGGCCACCGGAGGCTCAAAGACAAGGCACAGGAAGGCACTAGCATGAAGGCAACATCATGTGGACACTGAGAGAGATGGGGAAAGCCGGGTCTCCTGGAGGCTGTGACAGTGAGGTAACCACACTGGCTTTATGAAGAGACCTCTATCATTTATAAAGGTGGGCATGACCTCAGAGCTAGGAAATCTGAGAGAATAGGGGTTTCCAGGGACAGAGCACTTAGCAACACTGAGGGAGGAAGGGAGTGCATATTTGTGTGGAGCCACAAGAACAGCAGATGAATTGACTCTGAAGAGTTTGCACATGTTGCTAGGAGGTGTAGATGTGGAGGACAGAGAGTCCAGATGGCCCGGGCTTTCTGGAATAAGTGGGAACAACCCAGAGAGCTTTTAAAGTTCAGCTCCTTTTCTTAGGACTTCTCTGGCAAAGAGACTGTTTCAAACCCAAAAGACCCTGCCCCACAGTGGAAGAAGGTGGCTGGTTATAACTGTAGAGCATATAGGTCAACCTCTGCTCTAGAGCATATAGGTCAACCTCTGCCTAGAGCACATGAGGGTGGGGATCTTAACTCTGTCTTTTCATTAGTCTCAGTGGCTGGAGCTACTTTGCAGCCTGATCTGTTTCATTCCCCACAGTGACATCTGTAATAGGCTTCTCTTATGTCATGGGCATGGGAAAAGAGAGGGGCTTTCCTTTCTTGCTCTCTGTTTTTTGGAGCTTATGTGGAGAAATTCTAAGCAGTCACCATCATCCTATGGGGACCCAGGATGCCCCTTGTGTCCCTGTGGAAACTCATCTGTAGGCTTCGGCAGTCAGCCTGTTTGGGTTCACTACGAATCAGTTTCTCTGGTCTACCATTAGAGTGGACCCTCCCCACTTTGGGTCATTTGCAGCTAAGTTTCTTGCCAATTTACTGATGAAAAGGCTAAGAGACAAGTCAGTCTCCAGGCTAACAGAGAAGTCAGTTCTCTTAGGTGTTTTTTTCAGTTGCCAATCCAGCCTCCAGGGAGTGATATACCTAGCCAAATTCTCTCTTTAGATCAGGATCAAGCTTGTCACAGTTACAAAGGATTCATTTCTGTTTTCTGAAAAAAATATTAGGATATCTATATAAACTGGCCATAATTTGATGTTGTAAAGCTGCTTGGAATGCCTGCTCATGCCTTGAACTCACCCATGCCTGGTTTTCCCTGACCAGATAACAACCCTCTCTGAAATTTAATGGTGTCTCATAAATCTTGGCTTTCCCTGGCCAGATAATGACCCTCTCTGAAGCTCTAATGGCCTTCCTTCATAAATTCTGATGTCAGGGCCAGTAAAAAATATGAACTAGCTTTTGTGTTATGCTTGTCATAATTTTGTTATCTGTAAGATCCTCGAACATCCTTCTGTGTAACTTTCTGGGCTATAAAGCTGGGCTTCTAGAAAGCTTAGCTGCTGTCCCTGGCTCCCATGATTGTTGGGAGAGGCAGGCCAGCCGGTTGAAATAATAAGCTTGCTTTACTTTGATTTTAATTGATGTCAGTGGTCTTTTCTTGTGGCGTGGTCTAACAAGGGGACTCCTGTCCCAGAGCCAGTGATTCTGCATGATGCAGGGACCTTGTCCCAGGAGGGCTGAGGTTGATGGTCATCCTGGCCACTGCTCTTGGACCCTATGGGGCCAAAGCCAAAGGGTAAATTCACACTGACCTGGATGCTAGTGGTGGGACCAGCAGGTTGCTCCTGGGCATGGGCACCCAGGCCATGGGAACATATGCATAGGCCTGAGGGCAACAGCAAAGTGGAGAGAGAAAGAAGGAAATTGCCATAAAATGAAAGGAAGAACAGGGTGACATAGTGTGACTGTGCTAATTAGGCTGCTGGGCCTGCCCCAACCTCACCCATGAAGTCAGGGCACAGAGGGTCTTGGAGTCTGGGCCCTGAGTGCTCTGCTGGTCTGCAGATGGTGAGACTTTGTTCAACCCTCATCCTGGACTCACCTTCCAGGCTGCATGGCTTACTGCTGCCCAACCCCACTGCCCCAGTTCACTCTCCTCTGCCCACTGCCAAGCTTTGGAGTGGCCTGCTACATTGGTGTCCTCACAAAGCTGCCCTGCACTGGAGTGGCCAAGAAACTCCTGCAGGTAGACATGCTGGAGAAGAGCGCCCTGCACAAGGAGAAGGTAATGAGGCCTGGACAGCCTGGGCTCGGCCAGCAGCTGCCTGGAACGGTCCTGGGAGGAAGGACAGGTCAGCTACCTCCCAGACACCTCTGTGTCCCTGGATCCTGGCCTGGAGTAAAGCACATCTGGTGTTCTCTGGTGCCTCCCTCCATGTAGCCCTGGGTGGTGCATCCCAGCCTGTGGCTTGCAACCCCTGGGGCCCCTGACTCCTCCCTGTGCTATGATTGCCTCTTTCATCTCCACCTCTGTGGTGCTGCTGCACTCATGTAGATTATTGTAGGTTATGTCCCCCAGCCACCCCCATGCCATCCCAGGTGTCAGGCTTTGGACCACTGCTCCTGCCTGTGACTGCATCCATACCCTTTCTCACCCCTGCATCTCCCTCCTCTGGCCCCACAGCATGCACTGGGGAGGTGACATTAACACTTTGGCTTTTCTATTGCACAGCACATTCTGAGAGCAAAGACCCCATCTGTCCTTTCCTCCGGCAGAGGCGCCTGTGTGGAGCACTCACTCCATAAACATCTGTGAAGGACATGGGGGTCCAGACCCTTCCCAGGCCAATGTGACCCACACTGGGCCCATCCTCTCCCCTCCAGAGGAAAGTGTGGAGGTGACCCACACATGTCCAAGTTCCCAGTAGGGAGGAAGCAGAAGGAAGCTAGTAGCTGAGTCCTGGTCACAGCCTGCTGCCAGGGTGGTCCTGTGTGCCCTGGCCCACTCCTCTACTTACCAGTGCTGTGGTCCCAAGTGAGCTGCTGCCCATCTCAAAGCCCCTGTTGTCAGGTCAGATGGGGGCCTTGGGCACACTCAGGGCTGTCTGAGCAGATGGCTTTGCTTAGGTACATTATCATCCAGGATAGGTCCCTTCCCATTCCTGGCTTGTGACTGGGTTTTAAAGAGGAAGGGGCTTGCCTCAGCCCTTCACCAAGAAAATATGGTTTTTACAAGTTTTCTCTCCATTTTCCAGATTCAGCTCCTGCAGGCTGAGGGAGATGCATCTTCTGACAGGAGGTTCTGGAACTGTCCTGGGAATGATGACTGGCCTAGGTCTTCACTCTACTCTGCCAGGTCAGAGGCACTGCATGAACTTGCACGCATGCACCTCAGACCCTTTGATGCCAGCACTCGCTCACTCTGCCCAGGAACAGGCACTGGGAAGGAGCCTAAGGGCTGGGAGTCCAAGAACTCCCTGCTACCACCAAAGACCTCATCAGAGCCTCCCTGTGGCTGGTCTGGACCTCGGGGCATGTGTTCCTTCATCTCTGACCTCCTTTCCATTCTGTAGGCTCTGAAGAGCCATAGCCACAGCAACAAGCCTCTCTCTACATCTCCATGGGCCACAGGATGAACCTGGAGGCAGCTGTGTGCCTGATCCAATGCTGCTACAGGTTCTGGATCCCAGAGTCCTTGTGCCAGGCAGGGTCCAGCACATCTCCTCTACTTCTCACCATTTGTCAGATGAGCTGGAGTCACAGAGCAGTGGTTTAAGGACAAGATGGCCCTGGGCTGAGGGTAAGTCCATGAGCCCCTTGCTGGGGAACCTGGTGTGGACATATTGGGCCCTGGAGGCAGGAGGGTAGACAGAAGGATGCAGAGTTCCTAGGATTCTACCTGAGATTTCCTGCCTGTGCCTCAGAAGCTACTTAGCCTAACATTCAGCTTCTCCCTTACTTGAGCCTCCTGCACCTGGGTACCAGGTTGTCTGGAGGATCATTTGATGTCAGCTCTAATGGCAGAGTGCTCCACCAGTCCCCAGTCAGGAGCAGCCCTCAGCTGGAGACCTTTGCAGAAACACTGGGGGCGAGTGCTGAGGAAGGCCCATGCTGGCATCAGGAACTCCAGGGTGTTGCTATGCCAGGTACCCAGCACCTAAACTGGTGCTCAGGTCAGGGGATCAGCACTTTGGTGAGCCAGTTGGCTCAGCTGTGTTAGAACTCAGCCTGCAGCTGAGCACATGATGCCTACAGCTCACCTTCACAGTCATGATGAGAGGACACCCAGTCACATACTAGTATGTGTTCCACAGAAGCTATAAGGTGAAAATCCATGAGAAGCCATCCTCAGGAAGAGAGAAATCCTGGCTCAGGAACAGTATTTGCAAAAGCCCCAGGGCAGGTAGGAGTTTGATGTGCTCAGGCAGCTCAGCCAGAGCAGGGAGCTGTAAAACCAGGAGCCACTTTGTGTCTTAAGCTTTCAGATTGCAGATCTCACTGCAGCGACTCAGAGCCTGTGTGCGGGGCTTCAGATCTGCCTTCTTCAGGCAGCAGCTCCCTGTGTGCTATGAGGACCTTGGGCCTTAGGGAGGAGCTGGGGGCATGGTCTGTACCCGAGGCCCTGCCTTCCTCAGCCCAGCCCTGGAGACTGCTGAGAGGTGGGGCAGAGGGCCCAGAAGCCTCCCTGCTGTCTGATGTTTCCTGCTTTCCTATAGCCTGTGCTGGGCTGATGGAGGTAGCCACCCAGCAGAGGGGCCACAGGCTACGCACACTTGAGTGGGTCTCAGTCCTGCCTTGGCCTGGTTGCAGGTGTGCAGAATGGCCTCCAGGTGGCAGCAGCAGCCTGCATACCACCAGGTCCAGGCTCCTGGGGCAGATGTGCCAAGAGGTGGTGGATGAGTGGGCTTGTGGGTGTCCACCAGCAAGAGCCTTGCTCTCTCCCCATCCAGGGTGTTGCTGGAGTCTTCAGCACATGGGATGCCAAACCTGAGTGTGTCGTCAGCCCTAAGAGGACTTTCCTCTTCCATTCTTTCCCAGTGGCATAATGAGAAAAAAAAAAAAAAAAAAAAACAAGGAGATTCTCTCAGAGGCCCTCAGCCCCAGAACTCTGGGCTGTGCTCTCCCAGACCTGCCGGGCAGGCCTCTGTCCTCTTCTCAGCTTACCACAGAGCGGCCTCCTGTTCTTGCAGGTGAGGGGTCAGCCACATGAGATGGCCTTTGACCACCTAGAAATCAGCAGGGTCTTGTGCCTTGAGCTGAAGAAGAGCCCACCAAGTCCTGAACCCACGCTTCAGAGACAAGCCACCTGCTGGAATGGGTGAGGGTCCTACAGGCTTGACATTTTCTTCCTGGGCCCGCTGGCCTCTCAGCCCTCCTAGATAGTGTGAGAGAGGGTCTTGGAGTTGGGTCTCCCTCCCATTTCTCTGGTGGGCCACTTGTCATAGATGCTGCTGCTCTGCCAGTGCCAGGTGCAAGTGCTCCTGCCACGCTGGACTGCTGCCTGCCAGACAGCCACCACCCACCCCAGCTACTTTCTCACTAACTGAAGCAGGAGCCATCTGGGGATTAGCCCATGAGTCACGAGGCCCCAGAGGTCAGCTAAACCAATCTGAGCCAGGATCGGGGTGCTTCTTGAGGCCAGGGTCCCACTTGGGACTCTGCCCTGTTTCATATTCCTCCCCACCTGGGTTGTCCCAATCTCCACCTGCAACCCACAAGCCCTCTTTCACTGTGGTAAAAGGTAACCTTGCTGAACTTTCTAGAGATGGCAGGAGGCACAAGCAACACTAGTTGGAAGGTCAGACTAGCTCTGCTGGGAGTCCTTCGAAGGGAGTGAAGTCCCCAGTAAAGCCAGGCAGAGTTGCTCATGTGGGGAGGATCTTAGGACCCTCTTCCTTCATGTCAGGACCTTAACACTGAGATTCTTGGCATCCCTGTCACCAGCACACCAGTGGTGGTTGTTCCTAATATCTGGAAGTCTGGGCCTGAGGAGGACTTTCTGTGGGAGGTGTGAGGGCCTCCCCAGGCTGTGGGGCAGGTAGAGTTTGTCCAGAGTCTGGCTCAGAACCAGCCAGCACATGTCACCGAGTTCTGTCTCCTCTAGGCTGACATCCACTCTCAAGAACATTTGCAGGACTCTGGGACACTCCAGGCCATCTGTACCAGGGCAAGAGAGGTGAGCACCAGGGGACGTTTAAGCTGCCCACAGGTGGCTGCTTCCAGAGGCCCAGCCTCGCCCTGCTGCAGTGTTGTGGCTCATGACTGGCAGGGAACACAGGAGAGGTCCTAAAGTGGGAGGAGAGTGAGATGGACTTCTGGCTTGGTGGGAACTCTCTAGAAACATCTGGCCCAAGTCCTGTCCCCCAGCAGGGCTACTCCAGCTTCTCATGGCCTATTTTATCTTCAAGGGACCCCAGCCTGGGTTCCACAGAAAGGGCGTGGCCTCTGGAGACCCTTCACAGCCATCACATGCATGCTGGCCCTCTTTTCCTCACCTGTGAGGCAGCACAGTAGTTCTTGTCCTAGGTGTCACAAAGCAGGCCTGTTTAATGACTGTCAATGGGTTAGCAAAGCCTGATGGCAGTTTTACCAGGAGGCAGGTATTGGGTCGCACCATATGATTGAGGAAGGTGAGGCCCAGGGTGTTGATAAGCAGCAGTGCAGGCCACAGTGGCAGCCTGGGGTCTAGACCCTGTTTCTGGAACTCCTCACTCCCTGAGGGAAGACTGTCTAGGGCCGGATGGTACAAGTCATTCAAGACCTGTGTATCCTCTGTGCTCATTTCCCCTCTGCCCTCACTTCCTGGTGACTGTTCCTCGGCCTTATTAAGCTGCTTGGAGAACTGCGAGATGGGCCCCTGAGACTGCCCAGATTCACAGTCAGGTCTGGCCAACCCAAGTGCAGGGTGGGCCTATCAAGCTCTAGCCAGACCCATCCTCAGGCCTTCCAGAGACCTCATAAGGTCTCCTGGGCTGGCTCTGGCATTTGATGGTAGCCCTTTCTCCTGCCATTACCAAGAGCCAGAAGGCACAGGGTCTAAAATCATGCCCCCAAAGAGGCCTAGCGACCCCTAAGGACCCCAGCAAAGGCCCCAGGATAGACTTGGAGGCTCCTAGGAGCAATAGAGCTAGGGCAAGAGTAAACTGGGTGCCACGAACACTTGGGCTGCTGGCTTTCTATCCCAGCTGAGGACCTCACCCACCCAACGTCAGGTAGAGGCCCATTGGAACATAGAGGAGGACCCTGGACATGCCCATTGGAACACCCAACATGGCCAGTGGCAGGCCACCTTCTCCAGAATTGGTTAGTGGGTGTGACCACATTGTCTCAATAATACAGACCTTCCAAAGGCCAGCTCCAGGACCAGAATGTGCCTGCGATCACCCTCCTAGAGCACATGAAGAGGATTCGGTGCACCATGGACCCAAAGCTGTGTGAACACCACAGCTCTCTTGCTCAGTCCACTCCTTTGAATATAAACCTGCCTCCACCTACTCTGTCTTTTTTTTCAGGGTTCATTTTTAACTGGTGCCCCACCAGCCATAGTGGGCCACAGAAGGGGTTCATGCTGGTGTGGCCATGTTTCAGCACCCACAAGTCTGTCCTCAGCCAAGAATGAGGCCAAGGGTGGGCATGGGCAGCTAGGGTCCAGAGGATGCCAAAAGGGAAGGCAGTTGAGGTCCCATGCTCACTGCCAGAGAGCCAGGGATACTCACTGCCAGAGAGCCAGGGATACTCCTGCCACCCTCACCCAGAGACACAGCCTCAAGCCTCCTCTCCACTGTGGGAAGGCAGCCCTTCCCCCACCCCATCTGGCCACTTCCTCTCTTGGCATGGGTTTGAAGAGGCAACTGAGAGGAAGGGCACAGTGGGTGTCCCACCTGCAGCCTGCCTCATGTCCCGTCTTTCATTTACCAGTTTTCCCCTCAGACTCCAGGCTCCCAGAGTGGACTTGACAGAGGGTAGGTGGGTCTGGCTGCCAGACCTGTGGGCCCTGTTTCCCCAGTTCCAGATCAAGATGGAAGAATGTGGCCAACAATGGAGAAGAGGAGGGAGGTGTGCTGTCCTTAAAGAAATAGAGAATGGTGAGAAACCATGTCCCTGAAATGTCCTGGTCTATTCCCAAGCCACATTAAGCCCAGACCAGAATGTCCAGGTAAATGCCATCCCAAGGGACACTGACTGTCACACATGGTAAATAGGGCAGACTAGTGTTTTCAGTAGGATCTGCTTTCTTGCACACACACCAGGACAGCTGCTTCTTTGGATGCTAGTCATGCAGGAATCAAAGCAGATGAAGCACTCTAATGACATCACTGCTGTGACCTGACCACAAACCCCTCTCCCTGGGTGACTGGCCTGGTGTTGGCACCAGGGAGATGACAAGTTCCTCTTGTCCAGCCACCTGCCACTGGATAAAGTGTGGAAAGGGATGGAATCCCAGGAGGGGTGGGTACTGCCTGTCCTGCCTTCTGCCCTGAGCCTTCCCCAAGAGCAGCTTTCAATACACTGATATCCCTGGGCACAGTGGCACACACCTATAAGGCTCAGGAGGCTGAGGCAGAAGGATTGTGAATTCAAAGACAGGCTCAGCAAACTTAATCAGGCCTTAGCAGTAAATAAAATATAAAAAAGGGCTGGGGATATGGCTCAGTGGTATCTGGCTTCAGCCTCTAGCAGGGAAGGGGAAGAGGGAAGGGCCTGAGGGGCCCAGTGGGGGTGGGCCTCACTCCTCCCTCTACCACTGCCACTAGCCCTGGGCACACACTCTGGCCTATGCTGCCTCAGTCCCTTCATTCATTCCAAATGAAGAGTGGCCAAGAGAGGGGTTGACAAGGGACACAGCAGTGCAGAGACAGCTGTGCAGGCAAGTGGTGTTTTTAGCTCTGTAGGAATCAAGGGTGGCAGACAGCATCTTCAGGGCAGGGAGGAGGGCAGAGCAGGAGGAAAGGAGAAGCTGGGCCCAGGGACATGGTGGCATGGGTGTGGGTAGGCCATGAGGTGCAGAGAAGTCCTGGCTTGGCTCAGAGACAGGCTACCCTGGGCACTGTGCCTGAACCAGGTGTCACACACTGGCAAACCAGAGCAGGGTCTGTCCTCTGCTGCTGTAGGACTGAATCAGCTTCTGAAAATCTTTAAGAGCCTTGTTTTCTCCTCTTAGGATGGGGGTGCTAAGCCCAGTTCCAAGGAGTGCTGTGGACATGAACAGGGTCCCCCAGCAGGCACTTACTGAACTTGGTTTCCTCTCCGCCTCCCATTGTGTGGCTTGGGTCCCCCACCTGGTGAAGCCCAATGGAACATTCTTATGTCAGAACCAGGGACCAGGGTGCATTTCTGTGGGCTGGTCAGCTGGCACTTGGTGGGCAGAGACCAAGTGCCAGGCTTAACCCTGGCCCTTTGGACCAGTAACACTCATGCTCTGGGTGCCTCTGCTGGATGTGTCCCCCAGATGAGGACCAGTGACTATATCCTCACATGCCCTACCCCTGACATTGATCATGGTGGAGCTGCTGCATGCCCTCTGGTGCAGTAGATACCCCCACCCTGGTCTACTCAGAAAATGACTGGCAGCTGCCACTTCCCAATCTCCCAGTCTCATGTCTTTTCATGACTGACATATGATACCTCTGAGGTGGCAGGATAGGGTTCCGAGGATGCTGCCAATTGCTAGTGCAGCGTGTCCCCATTTGTCTCGGGGCAGATGGCTGCCAGCGAACTAAGTGTGTGCAGGAGAACGGGTGCCACAGGAATCCCTTCCTGCAGGGAGTGTGGGGAAGGAGGCACAGGCACCCACTGGTGGAGGAGCAGGGACCACATCAGAGGGAGGGGCCTGGGATCACATGGGCTCCAGGGTTGGGGCAGGACCCAGGAGCCAGATCCTGAACACAGGGCTCAGGGAGCTTGGGCCCAGCCTCAGAGAGGGTGCAGGACTCTTTAGTTCAGGGTTGGCATGCCCCTGTCATGCCTAGCTGGGTAGCTGTAGGCAAGTCCCTTCCCTCTCAGTTCCTCAGAGAGTGTTTGATGTCTTTAGTTGCCTTCATTTCCTGAGCCATGAGCTTAGCAGGACAGGGGCTTCCTCAGCACACAAAGGCCTGCTATCTGCAGGGGACTTTTGCCAGGAGGTGATGGGGAGAGGGGACAGGGACCCACCTGCCATGCTACACCCTACCAGACTCCCCTAGGGTGCATGGGCAGGGACTCCACCCTGCACTCGGAGGTTTAGTCTCCATAGAGTTTGGGATGGCTATCAGTGAGGTCCCCTTGAGGAGCAAGACCTCTTACCAGCTTTCCTCAACCACCTAGATTGCAGCAGGAGCCACACATTGAGGAGTCTGGCCAGGCTCCTGGGCAGGAAGCTGATTGAAGTAGGAGACCCGGCCTGTCTTGGCTGCCCTCAAAACCTAGTCCACTGGACCCAGAACACCTCAGAAACACTGGGCCCCAAGGAAGAAGGTGGTGTTGAATGTCACTGAAGAAATAACCCAGTCACCAAAGCCTTGCTTTGGTTGGGAGGGCCTGGCAATGGAAGGAAGGCCCCATGGGCACCCCCAGAATCTCTGCTCTTGAGTAGTGCCCACCCAGGCCAGGAGGCTTCTCCTTGGTGACAGAATACATAGCAGCATAGCCTGTACTCAGTCCTAGTGTACTGGACTTGGATTCCCAGGCTCTCAGTCTCCTGTAACAAGCAGAGGCATCCTTGGACTCTGGTCCTGGACCAGAGTCCAGGAGCAGCCCCTGTCACATTAAACAGACAGGAGACTGAGGTGAAAAAGGCCTGAATGGCTGGCCCAGGCCCTGGGGCTGCTTAGTGCTGAGCTGTGCTGTGAACCCAGGTTCTGGTCAGCTTCTGGGCAGCTGGAGGTGTGTAGATATGAAACACCTGGCTAGAAAAGCCCACATTCTCTGGACAGTCTGCCTGCTGCCTCCAGAAGTCCAGGGGAGCATGGCAGGAGGGCCCCTTTCCCCTCTTCCCATCCTCTTATACTAAGGCTGGCTCCCACTCCCAGCCACTGACCATGGGCCACAAGCCTCTGTCTGCTGTGACTCAGCCTCCTGTTTGCTGGTTGTTGTCTTTTTTTTTTTTTTTTTTAATTTTCCAGAGTATGATATTGCCACGGAGCCATGGCAGGGTGATTCCTGCTGCACTGTCAGGGGACTCCTCTCAGGCCTAAGTTCATGAGTGCCCAGGAGGGTCCCTGGCTTGTTCTGGCCAAGTGGTTGATAATTAGATCCTGGGATGAGGCATCCTTGGACTCTGGTCCTGGACAGACTCTGTCACCTCCAGGGCCAGCAGTCTGCACCTCAGTTCCACCTGACTCAGGCATGGTGCTGGGACACCTGACCAAAGCCCCCCCCCCCACCCCCTCAACTGCCTCCCAAACCAAGGGCCCAGTGTCCTTGATGTTGTAGATTAGGGATCTAGAGGCTAGAAACAATCCAAGAGAGGGTTGTCCCAGAGCCCTGCTTCTTAAGGAAGGGGTAAGAAGTGGAGATTTGTCCTGGGAAGGCCCAGGAGGTGGGTCAGTACTATGCATGGCTTGGGGGTCAAGTGGAGAAGGGCTCTCCCTGGAGGAAGACAGCTTCCCTCACACTGGGCAGTAGAGGCTTTTGTTTTGTTAGGCACTGAGCCTGGTCCTTAGGAGCAAAGCAGGGAAGGACAGCCCTGATGCGGATTGGGCCCAGCATGGGTCAGTTGGTGGAGTGTTAAAAGTGGAGGTTGGCCATGCTGGACTTGAAGCCTGGGTTCAGTCTGTGTGGAGTCATTTAGGTTTTCTCTCTCCTCATCCTGAAATGGAGTTAGCACCCCCTTTGAGGGCAGTGCTCTGGTGCAAAAGAGACAAAGTGGGAGCCACCAAGTGTAGACCTAGTTCTGACCCCTACATTTGGAAGGTTCTCTGTCTTTGAAAAGGTTCGCTACCCACAGGAGCCTGCTTCAAAGCAGTGGCCTATACACCACAGGAAATCTGGGAGGACAAAAATAAGTGCTTCAGTGATAAGCACTGAGGAATTCACTGTCTTTGTTTTAAATACAAAATCCCAATGAGATGCAAATAATGCACAGGAAATAAAACTGGACATGACAAAAATAAATAAATAAAAGATATTTGTTTTGCAAATATCTTCTCCCATTCTGTGGTTTGTTTCTTCATTCTCTTAACACTTTCTTTTTCAGATCATAAGTTATTGATGGATTGACTGATGGATTATTTATGATCGGATCTCACTATGTTGCCCAGGCTTGTCTTAAACTCCTGAACTTATGTGCCCAGCCTCCCAGGTTCTTAAAAGTTTTTAATTTTATCAAAGTCCCAATTTACCAGTACTTTCGTTCATGGATTTTGAGATTCAATTAAAAGAACACCATCAAATGCAAGATTATCTAAATACTTTCTCATGTTATTTTATAAATGTCTTACAGAGTTTTAAGCTTAAATTTAGGTTTTCAAGTTTAACTCATAGAAGTAAAGAGTAAAATAATTGTTACCAGATTCTGGCATTAAAACAGACACATCCACCAGTGGAATATCATAGAAGATGCAGAGATAAATCCACACATGTATAATCATCTGGTCCTTAACAAGATGTCAAAAGTGTATGTTAAAGAAAAGACATCCTTTTTAACAAATGCTGTTGAGAAGACTGAGTAACATGTATAAAAGAATAAAATGAGACCCTTATTATATATTTATATATTTCAAAATAAAAGTAATTTTAAAATGTTTCACCACAAAAATAACATAGATCAGGAAAGGACTAGATAGATATGTTAATGAGCTTGACTTTTTAATAATTCCACATTGTATACATATATTAAAAAAATCACATGGTTCTCCATAAATATTCATAATTATAACTGCTCATTCAAACAATGTTAATAATAAAATGTAATAAAAATTAGATCTAAGATATAGGCTGAGAAAATATTCATTGAAAGGAGAAAGTCTCTATTCTATTCTATAGATCAATTTGCAAGTCTACAACTTTTTTCTTCATCTCTAGTACTGTTGACTAGTATGGGTGTTTTTCCTTTCTGTACAAACTTTAGATTAAGTTTGCATCTATACAACACTTCATCCAACAACAGCACAATTCACATTCTTCTTAAGTGCACATAGAATGCCAATCAAGATAGAACACATACTAGGATACAAAACATAACTGAACAAATTAAAAGAATAATTATCATACAAAATATGCCCTTAGACAACATGGAATAAAGTAGAAACATATAACTGAATAATACACCAAAATTCCCAAAATATCAAAGATTGAACAATATATTTATAAATAGCACATGATCCTGTCTCAAGAGAAATTCAGAATTATTGAAAATTAAAACAAAATTGGAGGGATATAGAGAAAGCAGTACTTAGAATGAAGATTTTAGCACTGGATGCATACATTTTTAAAAAAGTTATAACATCAATAATTTAAGCATCCACCTTAGGAAAATAGAGAAAGAGCCTAAATAAAGCAGAAAAATAAATAAAAATTATAATAAAAATCAATGAAGTTTCAAAAAAATCAACACCAAAAAGTCAATGAAATCCAAAGTAATTTTTTGAAAATATCAATACAATTAATAAAACCCAAACCAAGGTAATAGAAAGAGAAACAGGAAAGAGAAAAAAAATGAGGTAGGAAAGGAGGAAAGAGAAGTGAGGAACCAGACATAAAAGATTTTAAAAATTACTAATATCAGAAATAACAGATGTTTATCACCACTGATGTCATGAGCATTAAAAGGTTAACAAAAGAATATTAGGAAAAAACTATGTATGCTTATGATTTGAAAATGGACATATTCCTTGCAAGATGTAAACTACCAGAACTCAATGTCTTAATATATTCATGCCACTCTAACAGAATACTGTAAACCAAGTGGATTTATATTACTTTGAATTGACACAGAAACTTATTTCTTATCCTCCTGGAGATTGAGGAGGTTCAAAATTAATTCAAGATGTCAGCAGTTTGAATTAAGGATCCACTTCCTGGAATATAAGGATTTCTTCTTGCTGGTTCTCACATGGCAGAAGCAGGGAAGGACACCCATGGCCTCTTTAATCAAAGCCTTAAACCAATTCATGAGGCTCCATCTTCAGAATATAACCATCTCTCAAAAGTCCCACCTCTTAGTACCATCACATAGGAAATTATGTTCAACTAATACATCTTGAAGGGATACAAATTCAGTCTATAGCATTCACAAAAGCAGAAATAGAATTTCTTGAGTAGGTCTATATCTAGAAAGGAAACAGGTGAATAATAAACAGTCTTCCAATAAAGAAAGCACCAGACAAAATATTTCATTGTGAATTCTACAAAAAAAATGAATAAAAATTAATAAACAATTATTTACAAATCTCTCCCAGAAAATGGATGAATACAGAACATTTCCCAAATCATCTCAAGGGGTTATAATGCCAAAATAAGATAAAGACATAAACAGAAAAAATATGTGCTGACCAGTATCTTTTATGAACATAGATTTTAAAAATTCTTCAACAAAATATTAGCAAACAGAATCCAGCAAAACATAATAGCAATTCTACACCAAGACCAAGCGATATTTATTCCAGGTGTGCAAACATGGATGGGACCAAGGAAAGCAAGAATGAAATTCAGCTGGGCAAACAAGTCCTGTAGCTCTATGTCCAGTGAAGCACATGATACCCTGATGTTCTGTCCAAAGAGATTGTGTAGCTCCATCTCTGTGGCATTTCTTGTTGCAGTTCACATGGTCTCGTCTTGCCTCTGCTTGATTCCTGCAGCTTTCCTTTGTAGATACTCCATATTACTGGCATCTTTTAATCTTGGGGGTCTCATTTGAGCTCTGGCTTCCTTCACATATCTTCATGCATCATCCTCTCAGGCGCTGCCTGCAGGGATTTCGACCCTTCTACACTTTGCCTGATTTCTCATACCTTTCTTTGAAATCTCAATGGAAGCCTCCATGACCCCCTAATTCCAGCATCCTGAAGACCTTCAGCACCACACTATGGGTTTGATTCCAAGGTCTGCCACCATTTTGAGCTGTAGCCAAGGCTCCTGGGCCACATTTGCAGCCATCTCTAAGTGTCTGGGTAGCTTAGCACAGTGAAAAAACTCCCTAGATCCCCTGTGAAAGCAGAGTGCACCCATGGTGGTGAGGCCCAATCTTCTGAAGTCACAGGGAGTGTACCCTGAAGAATATGAATGCAGAGATACCCCAAGGAGGCTGGAGTGCTGAACAGGGCAGGACAGCAATAACTCCTTATACTCGGCTAATTCTTGATGAGCACGATGACTCTGAATAAGAAGAAAAATAAGGCCCCAACTGTACTACCTAATATGTATTTTAGGTTGTATGTTTCCTGGCATTTTATGTGATGTTTTCTTAGTACTAGCAAACAATTAGTTGTTTTCAATATGTTGTGCCACAGTTAAATATTTAACCTCACACTGCACTATAAAAGATGTTCTGTGCAAGAATAAAGCAATCTAAAGTTTTGGAGGCTCCCCCACTCCCTCCAATAAACAAATTGTCAATTTTAGGACTCAGAGTATACATGCATAATTGTGGGACCAAATGCTCAGAAGTAGTTTATTTGCAGCAAGGAATTTTTACTTTTACACTCTTGAACCTGAGATATGTGTGGTCTTGACAATTCCTGGTATGTTCTCAGGCCATCTTATTGTTTCTAGTTAAAGTACTTAGCTTCTCTTTAGTGGCTCTAGTGTCTCTTTAAACCACAACCTCCTTAGTACCAGTTTTACTGTTCCTTTTCTGGCCACACTGCAAATTTTTCAAATATTTCTTCTCTGTTTTCTGCTCCTGATTAGCATAGTAAACTTGGCTAAAAGCCACCGGCAACATATATACTTCTGCCTCAATGCTGTGCTGCCTTGAAATTTCCTCCACAGATTAATTAGTCCAACACCTTTAAATTCAGGACATAGGCAAGCTGTAGACAAATCCTTTGTCAAAAAGTCATACCTCAAATGACCTTCCTTTGGCTACACCCTTCCTGGTTTCAGTTACCACCCAGTTAACCATTGTCAGTGGATTAATCTACTAATTAGTCTAAAGATCTCATTATCTAATCAATGCATCTTTGAAAATTCTTGCATTGCACTTTGGGGAGGCACCTCATATCTAAACCATAACAATATGGTACTATTTGGTTCAATACTAGTTTTGTCAATTACTCACGAAGTATGTTGAGTTTGCCAAGTAAAATAATGTACTCCCCTATTTCTGCTTGCAATTATATAAGTTTTTCCTTACACATTCTAATGCCTTGATGTTAGATGCATAAGTATAAATAGATTAGTGTTAGCATGGTACACGCACGCATGTGCACACACACACAATTCAAAATCCACTTTCAGTGGATTTTATCTTAATGATTTGTGCAGTTACCTTGTAACAGATTATTTCCAGTTTCTTTCTCTCCTAATTTATAACATTGATGTCATTCATTTCACTTATCCTTGTATTATTATTGCCCAATGCAATTCAATTAATATTCTCATATTTGATTGTATAGAATAAGAAAAATGAAGATTTTATTTTACCTTTATTTATTATTCATCTGATGTAAATATATAAATAATCCCTTATTTATGTTTATATTAGGTTTCTTACTTATTAATTTTCCTTCCTTCCAAAAAATTTCTTAAAATTTCTTGCAAGGTAGAGCTATGACAAATTTTCTCAATTTCTGTTTCAACAAGTCTTTGTCCCTCATTTTTAAAGGATAATTTTCACTAGATTCATAATTATTGATTGATTTTTAACACTTTAGATATTTCCCTCCACCTTTTTATTTCCTTTTTATTTTGTTCTTTTTAAATGGCTTAAAATTTTGTTTGAATTAGTTATACATGACAGTAGAATGCATTTTGACACACTATACATAAATGGAGTACAACTTCTCATTCTTTTAGTTGTACATGATGTAGAATCACACCAGTCATGTAATCATATATGCATATAGGGTAATAATGTCTAATTCATTCTATTATCCCCATGTCCCCTTCCCTCCCTTCACTCCCCTCTGTCTAACCCAAAGTACCTCTATTCTTCCTTAGCCCACACCCCCTTATTGTGAATTAGCATTCTCATATCAGAGAAAATATTTGGCCTGTTGGGGGGTGGGGGATTGGCTTATTTCACTTAGCATGATATTCTCCAGCCCATTTAATTTACTTTCAATGCCATAATTTCGTTCTTCTTTAAGGCTGAGTGTATATATGTACTATGTGTGTATATATATATATATATATATATATATCACATTTTCTTTATCATTTCATCTGTTGAAAGGTTTCTATGTTGGTTCCATAGTTTGACTATTGTGAATTGTCCCTCCGCCTTTTTGATTGCATAGTATCTGACAAGAAGTTTGATATAAGTCTCATCCTGGTTCATTTTTTAAGTTTTGTTCCCCTTCTCTGGCTTTTGATAGTTATTTCATTGCTCTGGTTTTTTGAAGTTTGAGTATGAATTGCCCCATGTGTGGATTTTTGTTTTTAGTACTTTTTTGGTCTTCATGATTTGTCACTTGGTATCTGTCGTTAATATTAAAAAACTCTTCAGTCAATATTGCTTTAAAATTTATCTGTTCTTTTTATCTTTCTTCAATATCTAGAATTCCCATTGTGCATGTTACATCTTTTGCTGTCATGAACTTCTTGGAAATTATATTTAATTTTTTTTCTCTTTGCAATTTAGATTGAGATGCTTCTATTCACCTCTTCAAGATTATTGATCCTGTCCTTGACTGTGTCCAATTTACAGATGAACTAATCAAGGACATTCTTGTTTTCCTGTAGCATTTTGATTTCCATAATTTTCAGTCTTTATTAGAATCATCTACTTTTCCTGCTTGCATTACCCCTCTAGTGTTGCATTCTGTCCACTATTTCCAGGAGACCTTTGCCATAGTAATCATAGTTATTTTAAATTCCTTGTCTTATAATTCTCACAACTCTACCTTATCTGATTCTTATTTTCATGCTGCTTTGACTCCCCATATTGTTTTGGTTTTTTTTTGTTTTGTCTTTTAGCAGTCCTTGTCATTTTTCTTCGAGAATCAGACATAATATATCCGATTCTGAAACTAAGGTAGAGTGGTTCCTCTTTATCCATGATTTTACTTTCTATAGTTTTATTTACTAGTGTTCATATATGGTATGAAAACACTAAATGGAAAATTCTAGAAATAAGCAGTTCATAAATTTTGAATTGTGTACTGTACTGAGTAGTGTGATGAAATCTCATGGAATCCTTTTCTGCCCAGCTTAGGATGTGAGTCATCCCTGTGGCAATCATATCTAACTACACACCCAACACCATGAAGGTTTGATGATCCAGGGTCACTCAAAATCCACGATGCTCCTTCTTATGTACTGACATGTCAATAGAAGCCTAATGATGCCTCACAATGCCTGCATCATTCACCCACAGCATCTCATCACATAGGCCTGGCATCACCTCACATCATCATCATCATCATAAAGATGGATGAGTAGAGTACTCTAAGATATTTTGAGAGAGACTATCTTAATTTTTATTGTAGTGTAGTTTTAGTTGTTCTACTTTATTGTAGTTATTGTTGTTAATCTTTTACTGCACTTAATTTATAAGCTAAAGTTTATCATATGTATGCATGTAGAGGAGAAAACATAGCATACACATATAGGGTTTGGTACTTCTTGTGATTTGTGCCATCCACTGTTGATCTTGGGCATATCTTCCATGAATAAAAGACAAAGACTAAATAAGCTGTCAGTGTGAGGATTTATCAGCAGTTAGGTTATGCTTGCTGTTTACATTAGCTCTCTATTTGAAAGGTTAAAATTTTCTCTAGTATTTTTGGTTTTTTATCTCCTCTGTTTTTTGAATTTCACTAGAAATGACCTCATATATGAAATCCAAGTCTTGAAGTTCTTCCAGGTATAATCCACAAATTATTATACAGCAGCCTCATTCATGTAGTGTGGGAAGAAGAGATGCATGTGGAATCCTCTGGGTCTCAGTATTTTAGTAGTCCTGGACCTCTGGGTTGTGTCAGTTGCAGGTGCTTCTTAGATTTACTGCCCTTCTTAGGTGAGACAGGTTAGATATGGAGGGGTAGAACTGGGGTAGAATTTCCCTTTCACCAAGTTGGACAAGGCTTTGGTGAAGTATTTCCCTTCTAGGATAGTCTTTGTGTGTGTGTGTGTGTGTGTGTGTGTGTGTGTGTGTGTAGAATACTCTTGGCTTACTTTAATATATTACTTTTCCCCTCCCTCTGGAGAAAAACATGAGGCTTTAGAGCTTCACGTTAAGAATCTAGCAAGCCTTCAAGAAGTAAAAACCATAAAAGAGCCCTCCTCAGACTAAATCCCCAGGAGTTTATAATTCTCAAGTTAGTTAACATTCAGCTTAATAAGCTCTTTTTTTAATGAAAAGGGGAAATGTAAATAAAATCAGTTTACCTAGAACATTGTGGGGACAAATGCATGGAGCACTATATACATTGCATATGTTAAGGGCATCTGAGTGGCAAAGCACTCCCCTGTGCTAAGCATGTGACTGGCAAACAGCTAACCCTACAGGCACAGCCCTGGGCATGAGGCCTTGTTGTAGTCCCTGCACTTGCTCCACTGCCTGCTCCTCTGTTGGTCACTGCAAGGACAGTTGGCCAGAAATTGCATTGGTGGCTGCCTGTACTCTGCTTAGCTACTACCTGAATATATGTACATGGTAACCGCACAATAAAATCAGACCTGCTTTCTTGCTTGGTCTCTGGAGGTCTTGAATAGTGACTCTGCAGCCACAGTCTCCTCTAACCTTTTCCATGGACCTCCTCATTGGAAGAAAGAGAGCCCATGCAGAACATGTTGCAAGTGAAGAACAAGAAAAAGAAACAAAAAGTTTCATAAATAATGAAATTTGGACATGAGATTGACTTGTCTTCTGTCAACAAGAGTCAATTTTTATTCTAGGTAATTCTCACTCCAAAGGCAAGCTAGAAACCAATAAAGACTCTGCAACAAATTTAACCAGGAAACAGTTTCCTCCTCTGGGAAATCAGCTGTCTTCTCGGGGGATTGGCTTAGGCACTGGAAAATGGCTCACTCATCTACAAGTTCTTTCAAGACAGACTTTAAGGGTTTTGCCTTGCTGTGCCCTAAACCAAAACTATTTCAATACATTTATTATAATTATTAGCACATGTGAATTGCAAAAAATAATTGGTTTCAATATGAAATTTCCATACTTGCATTCAACATACTTTGATTCTATCTACTCTCTTAACCTCTCCTTAACTTCCCTTGTCTCTTTCCCTTTCCTGACAGTCTTCCTCCTACTTTCATGTCATCTTCTTTCCTTCCTATATTCTACATGTAGAAAGAACACATGCAATACTTTTCTTTCTGAGTCTGACCTATGTCATTTAACATGATCATCTCCAGTTCCATCCATGTTTCTGCAAATGACATAGTCATCTGTTTATGGGTTCCTAGACTGATTCCATAACTTCACTGTTTTTAATTGTGCTGAAATAATTATGCCAACAAGTTCCAGCAAACGGGAGTGATGGACCACATAAGTTGGAGCATCAGTCAGCACTGAGGTGAGCTGGGGCAAGCTGATCCATCACCCTGTAAGATCCCCCCTGCACACATGGGTGATGCCCACTGCAGAAGCACACTCCACACAGGCCCTGCAGTTCCTGACACACCACTAAGAATGCACAATTCAATGACTCAAATTCTGGCTTCCCAAAGCATACAGAAAATACAAGTGAGGAAAACCAGAGTGGGATTGGGGCTAACTAATAGTGTTAGTGGTTTTCCAAACCCTAATTAGCATAAATTGGGACCAATAGCATTTGTATGTTTCCAGAGACTAACCAGCATAAGCTTGGACACAACATAGTGACCCAAGGGCAATATAAACCCCTAGACTAGCTCAATCAGGCAGAGAAAGCCTGCTATCGGGTCCCCTCTTGCACTGTAAGAGTTCTATACCTGTTTTTCAATAAATCCTACCATTACTCTCACTCTTACTGGTCTACAGAGTTCATTCTTTTAATTTGAAAGAAAGATCCCAGGAAGAAGGAATTGATGGTGAGCAACTGGGGTCTGCATCAACATAGGAGGGTATAACCCACATTTGAGAGGGGCACCACTTCTTAGCTGCAGAGATCTGCATCTTACACAGACTTTGCTGGCCAGAAGAAGCAGAAAACCCCCAGTGTCCCTTGCTAACAAAAGTAGAGAATCAAGTTTCATGTTTCCATGCCCAATCTGGGGCTTCTTTGGAGAGTGAGTGAAATGGAACAACAAACTATCCTCTTATTTTCTGGATTCTATACTCCTTTTAGAAATCTCTCTCTCTCTTTCAAAAATAATTAACACCTGTCACCCACCTAAAATCCGATTGTGCAGCTGCTGCTCAAAAGCAACAGGTGACAGGTGACAGACTTACTGGAAGAGGCTTGTTAAATTCCTTTTGTCTCTAAAGGAGGAATGTTGGTCAAGCTCAACTTTAGCTTCTCTCTGAGGAATACAACAGGTCAATAGATCCATTAAGTGTTTGCTTGCTTCTTCCTTCCACTTTCAGACTGACTGGACTCAATGGTGAGAAGGGGTCCTTTACCCTGTGTATCTTGGATCATAACACAATGTCTTAGTCTGATCCAAGGTCTTTTAAAAAGAGCAACCCACTAATCCCCAGAGAATGAGCCACATGGTCTATTACTCCTGTTTTCTTCCCTTCTCTCTCTCTCTCTCTCTCTCTCTCTCTCTCTCACACACACACACACACACACACACACACACACACGTGCTCCAAACACCAAGTAGATTCTGATTTCTTATACCTCTTGGAACACATGGTTGAGGTTTTGGGGAAATTTCAAACCTTGGTGCACCCGTTAGGACTCAAACCCCATGCTGTCTCTAGTGAGCTCCACCCAGGATCAAGGTCCCATTCTCTAGGTTTCCAAACCCTGCCAGTTCAGAGAAGAACCATGCCAGTTCATCCCTCTCTTAATGTAGACTTCAGATTTGGAACTTTGCCTACGCCAGAGGAGAGAGCTAAGAAAAGGTTTTTTTGTTTGTTTGTTTTTTGTTTTCCCATACCATGGAGTGGACTCTGCTGCTCAGAACCCAGGGAAGAAGGAGACACACCATGACAATCCACATCCAAACAAAGTCTCTTAAGCCATATTAGATCCAATGTTTGTGGTAAATACAACAGGACTTTAGTGACCCTGAGTATGATGGCAAATATATCAGGAAAGGCTAGAATCTTCTTCAGGGCACATGACTTGGAGGGACATGGTTCTCTTTTAGCATAATAACTGAATTCCTCCAGGACATGCAACCCTGTCTATAGTGCCTCCACAATGCATGGCAAAACAGTACACAAAAACCAGGGTCACTGCTTTTAAGAGGGAGATGACACAGGAAAGAAATTTTGGATAATGCATTGGTAAGAACAACTGATATGACCATCCAAAATCCTATGAAGGCCTTGAAATGTGGTTGCTCATGTCTTGAGGATCACAGGACTTTGTGGTGCTAAGAGCAACTACTCCACCTAGAGGATTCAAGGGGTGGTCGTCCATGGCTTTCAGGTCCACATAGCACTGAGTGATACCTCAATCTGACAACGGAGGGATGCCAAGGGATGTCTTCTTCCCCTTTGTCTTTCATATGGGTAATACTCCATCTGGCACTTGAAGAAGTATTTTGAAACATCGGGATTCCTTTGACACTCAGACCCTAAAGAAGTGTCTGGTATTTTTCTGAGCCCAAGCTTGACCTGAATACCAGATGGAGGATGTGGAAAAATAGCCCCCTGAGGGAAGTATAAACTGTAATACCAGTTTATACTTAAATTAGATTGTAAAAGGGAGAAAAAAGTGGCCACAGGTACCCTATATATAACAAGTTTTTTTTTGTTTGTTTGTTTGTTTTTTTTTTTTTTGGCCTGGAGACACAACCCAAAATTATACAACCAATGTAAATTAGATTCTTCACTCTTGGCTACACTAAAAAATGCAATCCACAGATTCTCAAGCTATATTAGCACCAATATTTGCAGCAAATAGAATAGAACTTTACTGGATCTAAGTATGAGTATGATGGCAAATACATCAGGAAAGGCTAAAATGGAAAGCAGTTTCTCTTAGAGAAGGATCAAATACAGAAAAGCCTTTTTCTAAGCACTTATGTCCTCCTTACTCAGGGTTTGCCAACAGAGCCCCAACATTCTGAGGGAACACAAAATCAGGAGAAATGCACTCCAGCCTCCTTCCTACACCTACAAGTCATAGGAAAGGGTCCCAAAGGACTCATTATGGTACAAGTCACTTTTTCTCTCCAAGACTTGAGACAAATTACGAGTGATTTAGAAAGGTTCCCAGATGACCCTGATCAATATACAGAATATTTCAGGGCCTTAACCAAATTTTGACCTAACCTGGAAAGACATAATGATGTTAATAAACCAAATTCTCTCTAGCACTGAATGTTACAATGCTTTATGGGCAGCTGAAACCCCTGGGGATGAAAGATATGTAGTTCAAGGCCCAGGAGACCTACTCCTTCCAACTGAAGTGGACTCAGAAGAAACAGTCAACAGAGCAACAGGCAGTTCTCTAGGCAGATGGTCACATGGGGCATTGGAAGGGAAATTATTTTCAGAATTGTGTGGTACAGGGCTTTAGTAAAACCCATACTAAATCTCTAAATTATCCAAACTCTCTGGTAACACAGTAGAATGAAGAAACTTCCACAACCATTTTAGAAAGACTCAGGGAAGCATTAATAAATATATCTAAATGTCCCCAGCTTCCCCAGCATAACAGCCTAAAAAAACAAATTCATAACTCAATCAGTTACTGACATTAGGAAAAAATTACAAAAAAACAACTTCAAAAAGGAGACAAAACTTTAGATAATCTCTAAAAAAATGCCACTTGGGTGTTTTACAATCAAGACTAAGAAGAGGAGGAGGAAGAAGATGAGGAGAGAGAGAGAGAGAGAGAGAGAGAGAGAGAGAGAGAGAGAGAGAGAGAAGGCAAAAGTAAGGCAACTGCCCTTGTGACAGTTCTATAGATGAATAAATCTAGTAGACAAGGTCCCCAGAGTGATTTTGCTCCCACCATAGCCTGCTAGAACTGTGGTCAAGAGGGACATTACAAGAAAGACTGCCCATGAAAGAAATCATGCCATCAACACCCTAACCAGTCACTGAAGGGGATCACAGGTGGTTGGACTACACTCACAGGCAAGGCCCAATGGTCAAATCTTTCACTTCAAACAGTCCAACAATAAGACTGATGGGTCCTGGGGAATCCATCTTAGGTTCCCAACTATTCAGACTCTTATTTCTGTACAGGAGACCAGGGTGATATTAACTGTCAAGGGAAAGAAAATTTCTTTCTTGACACTGGTGCCATTTTTTTCTGTGCTCCTTTCAAACCCAGGCCTCCTCTCCTCTCATAGTTCAACTATAAGGGGAGTGTCAGGAAAGCCTGGATATTGCTCCCAACCTCTTAGCTGCTCTTGGGATGATCTCTTCTCACATGTCCTTTTGATAATGCCTGAAAAGTCCCACTCCCCCATGGAAAGAGATATTTTGACCCACCTATGCATCACACTTCTCATATGATAGCAGGACTAGTAGTTTGCCTGCCCTTAGTAGAAATTGACATTAACCTAGAAGTCTGGGCTACACAGTAAGAAAAAGGTCAGGAGCAAAAGGACCTGCTCCTGTCCAGATTCATCTCAAAGATTCTATATCCTTTCCCCACCAAAAACAGTATCCCCTGAAATCAGAGACTAAACAATGGTTACAAGTTATAATAGTGACAGGGCCTCTTAAGACGCTGTGACAGTCCATGTTATACACCCACAGAAGTCCAATGGTGAATGGAGACTAGTACAGTATTGAGAGCCACAGCCAAAGGGGCCCCAGCAAACTTCCAGCTGATTGGCTTACAGCAGCCCCAGCAAACTTCCAGCTGATTGGCTCACCATGGCCCCAGCAAACTTCCAGCTGCCAGCTGATTGGCTCCTCTGCGGTGATGCTCATTAGGCTGTTTCCCCGCCCTTTCAGACCTCGGAGCTGCTCAATGGGGGACTCTTTTGGCTCCGCCCACGAGACCCAGCCAATCGGCCTAAAGAGCAGGAGGAATGGGGGGTTGAGAGGCTTGTGGAAAGCCGGTGGTGGCAGTTGGGCTCTGAGGGAATTCCTGAAGAGCTCGTGTGGTGTGCGTGTGTGTTCTAAAATTAAAGTTAGTTTCTGCTTGATAAGTGGCTTGTGAATTGTGCCCAGCCAGACTGCAGTATTTGGTGGCCCATGCGGGGGACGCCTGAAGCTTGGGGGGGGGGGGGGTAAGTAAAATTGCTTGCCCCTGAGGAAAAGTGAGAGAATGGGTGACCATTTCAAAAAACAATATGTTCTTGTTTTGATTTGTTTTGTTTTTGTTTCAAGCTGCCTGTCCCTAGAACTTTCTCAGGCAAACTGGGAAAAATGGTTGGCTCAAGGTTTTAAGTGGTTCGCCCCTGAAGAAGAGATACAGATAGACCACGAATATACATTTCAAGAAAATAGGAAAATTGATACAATGATTTTTGTTTCATTTTTGTTTCATTCAGTTTCAGTTTTGTTTTGTGTTATCTTGTTGGGTTGCGTTATCCTTGTAGCACAAATATGGGATTAGAAATTAGTAAAAAAACAAACCGAAAGAGTGTTAAGTAAAATGCTAGAGGAAGGAGGCACCCCAGTAAAACCAAGAGCAATTAGGGCATACGTTGATACAATACAAAAATGAAGCCCATGGCTTTTTAAGGGGGAGTTGTTGAATATATCACAATGAGACCATTATGGTGAAGATTTAAGGGACAGGGAAAAGAGAAACCCAGGAACTCTGCCAGTTGGCACATTGCCATTGTGGATGATGATATGATTTTGTTTGCCTAGTCCAAAGCTTTCAGTTCAGATTATGGTAGAAGACATATTAGATCAGGAAAAAAGAGGAGGCCTCTCGAGATAGTCAGAAAGGGGAAGAAAGTTTAGAGCAGAAAAAGCCATCAGGGGAAAAGTTACAACAGGAGGCTGCTACTAACACCTTTCTATCACCAGAGGGCGTAAGTGTCCAACCAACAGCTCTGTCTATGGAGACAACATATGCTGAGTGGCCTTCAACCCCCGTAGTTGATAGATGGGATCCTGAGACAGGACCTCAAAGATTAGCATGCCCTGTATTTGAGATGGCAGGAGGGCAGCAAATTCACCATGCTTTAGATTTCAAAACAGTGAAGCAGCTAAAAGAGGCTGTAACAACCTATGGTCCTCAAGCACCCTTCACTGTAAGCATGGTGGAATCCATTACCAACTTGAACATGACGCCAGCAGATTGGACTAGTATGTGTAAAGCTGTGCTAAATAAAGGACAATACCTGTTATGGAAGGTTGCCAATGAGGAATTTTGCACGGAGACGGCTAAGTGAAATGCAGCAGCCAGTTATCCTCAGAGAAATCTATATATGTTGTTAGGAAAGGGACCTTATGAGGGTCAGCAGCAACAAATTGGATATGATCCTGCCATATACTCACAGATTGCTGCAGATGCGGTTGGTGTGTTGTGTGTCCTGGAGAAAGCCACGTGGGTGGCGTTCGAAGGAGTTCAGAAATAAAGTTTGTTCCTGCTTGAGTGGCTCGTGATTTGTGCCCAGCCAGACTGGGGCAGTACAGGACCTCAGATCAACAAATGAGGTAGTGATTCCCATACATCCTTGGTCTCTGATCCTTACACCTTGTTATCCCATATTCTTAAACATTCCAAATAGTTCCATTTTTAGACATAAAAGGTGCATTTTCCTATATATCTCTGCATGCAGATCCTTAATATCTGGTTGTTTTGAGGGTCCCTCTGACAAGTCCATCTAATTGACCTTGACTGTTCTACTCCCTGCCTCAGGAAGACCTGAGGCTGGCAGGCCAGCACCAAGGTGAGCTGAGGCAAGCCAATCTGTCATCTTGCAGCAACCAAGCCTGCCCATAGTGGGGATGCCCACTGCAGAACTTTTCCAAACCCCAATTAGCATAAATTTAGACTAATAGGTACTCCTTCCAATTAATAAAGGCAATAAGTATTTTTTACTCAGAAAAAAAGTGAAGTTGAACCAATGGAATTCCCAGGTGCAAAACAATTTCTGACTAGTAACCTTGCATTTTTTTGGAATATTTATTTTTTAGTTATAGGTAGACATAATATCTTTTATTTTCAGGTGGAACTGAAGATCAAACCCAGTGCCTCATGCATGCATATGGACCTCTGAGCCAAAACCCCAACCTACAACCCTGCATTTCCATGAATACTAAAGAAAATGTGCAGTGTGAAAGAAATGTTGCCAATTGATGCATTTCACATGGTGTAATTTGGAAATGACACATTAAGATATCATAAAACAGTGCATAAATACTTTTCTCTCTTTACTGAATTGAAGAGATTTAAAGATGTATGAAATTTTGAAGCATTTTGGTGATGGCTTTCCATGATAGAGAGTTGCTGGCTCAGGGTGCCAGGAACACTATGGTGAGTGCTGCTAATGCTACAATCTGAGAGCTACTGGCACTCCAACCTCAGAACTTCTAATACTAAGGGAGCTAGTTGTACTCTGCCTATTCGTGATTGCATCTAAATTAACACCCAAAAGCGTAAGATATATGAATATCTCTACTCTTTTGATGCTAATTCTG
Organism: Marmota flaviventris; assembly: GCF_047511675.1. Classification (NCBI taxonomy): domain Eukaryota; kingdom Metazoa; phylum Chordata; class Mammalia; order Rodentia; family Sciuridae; genus Marmota; species Marmota flaviventris. The sequence goes on from NC_092513.1 coordinate 65,477,563, forward strand.
AATTTCTTTCCTGCCCCGTATATACCAGGACATGTAAGTTTTAATGCTTAGTGGGTTAGCAACATGCAGAAAGCTCACTAAGAGAACAACTTCCTCTGTAAGCAGCCCAAACAAGTGTTCACGTAGGTTTACTCATCTTAGAGTTTTTCAGTTCTTCCAAATAATGTTCTATCTGCACATCACCATATGAGCCTACATCTACCTGGAACAGGCCACATTTTCTTGCAGCTGTGCACTTTGTGCTTACTTCTGAATCTAGGCCTCAGGTCCCTCTTCTGCATATTGACAATTCTTCCTTATTCACTTTCCCTTGTCCCTTGGGAACAAAGCTCTATTACATCGTGTGGTTCTCATTTACACTTTCAGAATTATCCATACTTCACATATGCAACTACACATAAATATAAACATATATATGTATAGATTCATATATCTACTTATACACATAAATATGTTTTAATTCAAATTACAATAATGAATATTGTATACTGACTATATCATGAATGATATGCTCAATAGAATAGTGGCCTTCTGGGGTGGAGCTTATTTCTAGTTACCATGGGCCTGCCATGGAATCAGGGAGAGTGATTAAGAAATAACAGTAGGAATTAAGAAAATTATTTGTGAGAAGATGTTTATCAAAATAGCCCCCAGTCTTTGAGACTTAAAATAACCCTTGTTTTCCCAACTATCTAGAAGCAGGACTCTGGATGAGAAACATAATTACTCTAAGGAAGATAAGGGCATATTGTTCAATACCTACTTAAGAAAAGGCCAATGGGCTGGGGTTGTAGCTCAGTGCCAGAGTGTTGCCTAACATGTTTGAGGCCCTGGGTTTGAGCCTTAACAACACATCAAACAAACAAACAAACAAACAAATTCTGCCCATCTGCAACTACAAAAAAAAAAAATTGAAAAAAGACAAAGTCAAGATAACAACAGAAGGCTTTCTCAGAGAAAAGACCCAAGAACTCTAAAAAAGATGGAGATAAACCATAATGTGAAAGAACTATTGTCAAATTGAGTAATAAGCTCTACTCAGTAAAATACAGCATTAAAATATCTGCCCTGCAACATCTAAGAAGTGTTGCAGGACAGGTATTTTAATCTTTAATCTGCCTCACTACATTAGTCAGCTTTCTGTGTCTCTGAAAGAATATGTAAGGTAAACAAATTACAAGGAAGAAAACTTTGACTAAACATTTCAAATATTTCATTCTATGTATAATTGGTAAGCTCCATGGTCTGCAGACTCTAGCAAGGCAGAACATCATGGCAGGGACTACATTCTGGAGTAATTCTGCTCACCTCATGGCAGCTGGGAAGTAGACAGCATGAAGCCCCAATATCCCCCTCAAGAGGATGTCTTGTCATATCATGTCATGTCCACATCCATGCCACCTCCTTCCAGTAGGCCCCATTACCCACAGGTTTATCACCTCTCAATATTGCCACAGGCTGGTGAGGAAATATTTACATTATAACCTTTTGTGGATAGTTAAGATCCAGATCACAACACATACCTCATTCTATACTTCCTACATCAGGCTGCATATGCCTAACAATGTATGCTTGTGTTGTTAGAAAACTATGTCATGACTATGACTTAAGCAAGGTCAAACTGGATCTCACATGTGGACTGGTGTGAATCATACAGACATATGGGATTCTGACTACATTCTGGCAGTGAATGAACACTTTGGTTGTATCTCTTTGGGTGGGGTAAGCACATTTCATGAGAGGGTGGAAGAGAGAGCCAACTGCAAGTGGTAGTAATTCAGTTTATCAGCTGGTCCTCTGCTTCTCAGGCACATATTATAACTGCCTTTCCTGAACTTCTCTGAAAATTGTTTCAGCCATACTTAATTTTCTACTTGTCCACCCTGGGACATACTGGATTCTATAAATAAGATTATTCAATGTTACTGTAATAGTTAATTCCATGTACTGATGGCTAGGCACAAGTACCCAGCAGTTTTGGTTAAAAACCAGTTAAATGTTACTGTGACAGTTTTTGTTTTGGTGTGGGGGGGGTGGGAATTCCTATTTCCAGTCAGTGGACTTTGATTAAAACAGATTACCCTCCACTGTGGGGAGGGTCTCACCCAATCAGTTCAAAAACTTAAGAGAACAGATTGACACCTCATGGGAAAGAATCTGCCAGAAAGAATCAAATTCAAATTTGATATGCAACATCAATTCTTCCCTGGGTCTTCTGTTTTCATTTATTCCATACTTTACAATAAACAGTTCAAGTGTATCAATATCCTGGTTTTGTTGATCATACTAGAGCTCATTCTAAACTTCCAGGTCCTTTAACATCAGATAATGCTAAGGCAGATAAACTTATTGTGGCCTGTGAACAAATGTCTCCATATGACTGTGATTAAGCTTCTCATTCTTCACATCGTCAGAATGCTTCCAATCCACACACACACACACACAAAAATAATATTATGCAACAGCAAGATCAGCAAATTGTTCACTCTTGCCTGCAGTGTGTGATTCACATTCCACTTCACTCACTTGGGTAAATCCCCATGGTTTATAGCCAAATCAACGGTGGCAGATGGATGTAACTCATACCCCTCAACTTTAGAAAACCATGTTATATTCATATTATTATTGATACTTGTTCTTGTTTCATTTTTGCCATTGCTCATATAAAAAAATACTCATGTTATTTCTCATTGTTTAGCTTCTTTGACAGTGCTCAGATTCTCTACAATTTAAGGCTAATGATGTTCCAACATATACCAACTATTCAACAATTTTATGAAAGCAAAAAGGGGAAGATAGTACCACACAAATTTCTTTCTCATGTTCTTCTTGTTTAAATGTTACAATTTTTAAAAGTTTTAAAAGTCTTACTGCTGATAGCCAGTTGTGGTTGTGCCCACCTGTAATCTCAGCGGCTCAGGGGGCTGAGTAAGGAGGATTGTGAGTTCAAATCAGCCTCAGCAACTCAGTGAGACCCTGTCTCTAAGTAAAGTACAAAACAGGGCTGAAGATGTGGCTCAGTGGTTGAGTGTCCCTTAATTCAATCCCCAGTACCACCACCCCCCCCCCCCAAAAAAAAAAGTCTTACCGCTGCTGAGCAACACAGGGCTCCTACAACACTTATTAGGCTTAGTTTTGTGGAAAGACATACAAACAGGACAATGGATGAGACCAGATTCAGTAATGATAGAGGGTACAGCCTTTTTACCAGAAAGCTCAACATGTCATCATAGAGACAACTAAAAAAGCTGATGTATCAGGCCAAGCAGATGACTGAACAACAGGGAAGTACTAAGTCTCCAACCACAATGTTTTTGGCTATGTTGGCTCTATTGAGCTGCCAGGTAAGTGAAGTTCATAGGGAAACTTTTTGGAACTATTTCTCAGATCCACTTTCAGCACAACCATCTGTAGGGACTGAAGAATCCATCCCAGTATTTACTAATGATACTCATATGATAGGAGGTTTTACAGACAAACATGTTACACCTATTCATGTAACTGGGTTTAATTATACTAGCTATGATGGAAATTTACCTATATGTTGGTTCCATGATAAACATGCTGGCTGTTAAAACGTAACCTTTGAGGAAAGGATGGCATATGAGAGGGCCTAGACAGGTTAATCATTATAGCACTTACAGCAATAATCATTCTGCAATGAAACTTGGCAGCTTTCCTAAATGGATGAAATGTGCAAATGTCTTCCCAGTGCAACATAAAGTCTCTAGAAATGGTGGATATACTTTGTATTGGTCTCAAAAAAACTAGTAAGAGACAGCTATATCAGGATTCCATGATTCCTGGAGGATTTGGTGGTAATACCCTGACTTCCAGTGATGATGGCATACAAAAAGATCTGTGGCATTTAATGGCTGACTTGGATTTTCTCCATTATATAAACAGCCCTATGCCTGACTTTACAGACAGGAACTGCAAGAGGGCTCCAACTGTGTCCTGTGGGCCAGTGATCAATCTCCTTATGCTATAACTTCTGGAAATATAAGAGCAAGAATAAAAACAGAAAAATATCATATAACATCCTATATAGCTTCAACTGTGACACCTTCTTTATCCTTATCTCAAAACATTCAAAATGCTCATTTTCTTTATAATGTAGCTCAAAATACTTCCAATTCCCTAAGAATCAGCTGAATATTGATGAAAAGATTGAGACTAAATTAATTCTTTGAAAGCTACTGTTGTAATTAACTTTCCACTCTCAAATTTAAGCAAAGGCTTAGATGCCATGCTGGCCATAAGTGTGTCTGTGTTACTGCAGCCAAATATAATTCTTCCCAATGGGATTGGATAAAGGTCAAAAATCATCTGCTGGGCATTTGGCATAGCATAACAACAGTTTGGACCTCATGGGGTTATATTATCACAACCAGGATATTCATAAAAGTAGTATAAATCTCATGGATCCTTCATCTCTAGCTGAACAAATACTTCATGAATTAAATGGCTTTAATCCTGGGAATATGTTGAAACATTCTGCATGCTATATTTTTCGATGATGTGTTTGCTACTAATTTTCTTCTGTGTCATAACAATAGATTGCCATACCCTCAGAAAAAAGATCCAAGAACCTCATATAACCACACACCACTTATATTTTAAAAATTAAGTAGGGGGAGATGCTGGAGGCCATGAATGAATTATGGGTTTGTTTGAGCCATATCAAGGGAGTTGCTTTTCTGGGAACACTCAGTGAAATTCCACCAATTCAAGACTGCTCAGATTATGCTGACACCCTGCCCATTGACTAAGGCAGTCCTAGGTTCAAACACAGGAGGTGGTCTTAATTTGCTAAGCCCCAACCAAGTTGTCTTTACCATCTTCTTCCTGTTTTCCTCAGGAAGTCCTTCACTCTGAATAGCAATGGCATTCTGACTCACTTGAATAAAGTGCATGGGCTCCATCAGAGCTGGATCATCCCACTGTGCCCCCACTTTTCACTTATTCCTGTATTTTGTTCTTATTTCTTACATTACTCTTACCTTCAGTATTTCTGACTCTCCACCCTGTTTCAAGTATATTGAGTAAATGTCATAATACTGGCTACACAAAGTATTTAAGTTAAATATATAAATCATGCTTAAAGAGCTAATAAAATTTTTTAATTTTTTTAAGTTGTAAATGGACCTTTATTTTATTTATTGATACATGGTACGGAGAATTGAACCCAGTGCCTCACACATGATAGGCAAGCACTCTGCCACTGAGCCCCAACCCCAGCCCTAAAGGAAACTTTGAACACAGTATAAGAGGAAACCCAGAGAATGGCTGCTCACCAAAGGAAGAATATTAATACAAAGATAGAAATTACAAGAGGAAACCAAATGTGAGTCGAGGCACTCAAAACCTTAGTACTGAAGTAAAGAAGACACTAAGATGCTGAACAGCAGATCAGAACATGCAAAACAGTTTGCAAACTTAAGAAGAACAGACCAAGATTATCTGGACTGACATGCAAGTAAAGAGAGCATGGAAAAAATGAACAGCAGAGTCACATTTTTAATATGAGGTGTTCCCCAAATGCTCATGTGTTATACATTTCAGAGGTGAAATGATGAGATTATGAGAGCTAAAAACCAATTAGTGGATTACTCCATTTGATAGACTGATAATTTGAATACATTCATGGGTTGTAACTTGAGGCAGGTATGGTATTGCTAGAGGAAGTATGTCACCAGGGTCATAACCTTAGGGATTATAGTATCCCTGATGACTTGCACTCAAGCTCAATTTGCTTCCTGGTGGCAACATCTGGACTTGTTTTCCAACACAATGCCCTTCAGGCATGATGTACTTACTGCCACACCTTGGGAAGACAACAATGGACTCAACTCACCATGGACTGAACTTCTGAAACCAAGAAACAAAATATACTTTTCTTCCTCAAAGTTTTACTTGTCAGGTCTTCTGAAAAGAGTGATGAAAAATGACTAACACAACCAACTAAGAAATTTCTAGGAAACCATGAACATTGCCAACAAATACTCAAGTGTAAACACCAGAGGGGGGAGAAAGAGGGTAAAGAGAAATCAAAACATACATGAAAAAATAGTGCACTAAATATCCCAAATATGATGCTACAATGAACCCATACACCAAGGTGATAAATTCCAAGAAAACACACCCAGTGAGACCCATATCAAGACTCTATAGTCAAACTGTCCAAATCTGAAAAACAAAAGGGACTCTGAGAAAAAGGGGGAAAAAAGCAGATGAATTACACAGGAAAAACTGTATATCACAAAACATGCTTCCGAAAAATTAGGGAGGGCAATGGCAGATTAGGTTGCTTCAGGAAGCTCTTGTTCTCCCATAAGAACACCAAATGACAATAACAGACTAGGGATTAAGCTTATGGCAAGTGTAGAAATCAATCCAAGTTTTGCAGCTATCAAGTGAGTGAACACCCACTTCAGGAAAAAAATTCCAAACAGGAAATTTCATGACATATTTGCTTGACCTGCCCCACTTGCTTGTGACATGGAACAGCAAAACTGGAAGTAAGACACACACTGCTGCTAACTCGCTCTGACCAAAGAAACAAACACAAGTAATTTTTAACATTCTGGCATCTCAGAGGGATGTCTGGGAGATTGGTTTCTGTCTCACTTGACTCAGTATTCACTTCAGAAAGGAAGGGTAGCATATTTTAGATCTCAGGCATATGGAAGTTTAAAGCCTTGTTGAATATGAGGAGCTGATCTGCACAACTAATGGCAACTGAGGTCAAGGAATGAGGGCAGTAAATATACTAGAATATTAAAGTTCCCATAGAATGGCTATGAGACTGTCTGAGATACAGACACTTAAAACATATTGGGAAATTTGTTGGAAACCACATACAAAGGTCCAGGAAAGACTGAACCACAACAGAACTGAGAAGATCTTGTACTTCCTAGATGATAACTGAATGGTTTTTCCTTGTATGGATTTAGCCTATAAATTCTACAGGCATAGTGACTGTCCTTCAAATGACAAAGAAAGAGAGAGAGAGAGAGAGAGAGAGAGAGAGAGAGAGAGAGAGAGAGAGAGAAAGGGAGGAAGGGAGGGAGGAAGGAAGGAAGGAAGAAAGAAAGAAGGAAGGAAGGGAAACTTGACCTACTCACAAGATCAAAATGAATCTGCCTAAAGCAATAGTAGAGAGTAAACAAAAGGCTTAAGACATATTACAACAAGACACCTGTTAGACCTAAATATGATCAAGAGCTAATGGACAACATGTATAGATAACTAAGGAAAACAAGAAAGAGATGTCAACAAAAAGATTATTTAAAAAATACAAACTGTAAAGAAGAACCAAATTGTGCACTGGATAGTATATAACTTTGAGTTTAAACAAAATAGGAATATTCAACCGCAACTCAAACAGAAAGAAGAGTAAGTTCCAAGAGAGATCATTTGAAATTATCAATTCTTAAAATTAATGAAGAAACACAAACAACTACTAAAGCACACAGCAACTATCACAAAGCAGACTTAAAAGTGAATTATAGCAATATTAAAATGAAAAGTCAGAGAGAAAGACAAACTGGAAAAAAATAATGGCTGAAAACTTCTCTACTCATAGCTGGGCATGGTGGTTCACACCACTATACCCAGCAAATTGGGAGCCTGAGGTAGTAGGATCACAAGTTAAGAGCTGGCCCCAGCAACTTAGCCAGGTCCTAAGGCACTTATCTAAACCCTGTCTCAGCTAGGCACACTGGCACATCAGTAATTCCATTGGCTAGGGAGCCTAAGGAAGGAAGATCATGAGTTCAAAGCCAGCCTTAATAAAAGTGAGGTGCAAAGCCATTCAGGGAGACCCGGTCTCTAAATACAATACAGAACAAGGCTCGGGATATGGCTCAGTGGTCAAATGTCCCTGAGTTCAATTCGTGGTATGCCTCCTCCCTCCAAGGAAACTTTGTCCCAAATGTTAAAAATAAAAATAAAAAAGGACTGGGTACTTGGAGTATTTGTCTCATTGCTTATGTGTCCCTGAATTTAATTCCTGGTACAAAAAAGGAAAGAAAAGAAAACAAATCTTAGTGTTAAAAGAGAAAAGAAAAACATTTTGAAAGCAGCTTAAGAAAAGAAAACACTAACACACTAGGGATTCTACTCAAGAATGTTAGATTTCTCAACAGGAATCCTAGATCATCAATAGCATCTGGGCTGATACATTTAAAGTGCTTAAAGAAAATAAACTGACAAGAATACCTGGCCCAGCAAACTGTCCTTCACAATGAGAAAGGAATTAAGACATTTCTTGATTCCCCCCCCCCAAAAAAAAGAGGTGATCAACTACATTGCCAGTAGAGATGCTGTTTAAGAAATTTTAAAGGGAGTCCTTCCAATTGAAATTAACAAACATTCCATAGGAAAGCAAGATCTTTATAAAGTTCTCTGACGTATGTAAATGTATGTGTATGGATGGGAAAATATTTTTTAAATTGGGGCTTGTAACTTTTTATTTTCTTGAAGTAATCAAATGGAAAAAACATGCAAATTATACATCTATAATAATGAGTAGCCAATGGATGAATTGTCTGTAACAATAAGACAAATTGGGGGGGGGGGGGAGAAAAAGCTGCAAAGGAGTCTTGGATGTGATTAAAGATATTGGATTGAAATGTATTGGGATAACTTTAGAATGTTATTTGTAATTCCCTTGGCAACTAAAGGAATTTGATGGTCTTTTAATCATCAGGAGTCACTTTAAGTGTAAATGGGTTAGACTACCAAATCAAAAGGCATATGTTGGTAAAATGTATTTAAAAACAGGATCTGAGAACATTGAATGTGCTGGATTAAAAGGAAGGTTGCTTTTCCAATTGCTCCATTTCCTTGGATTCCAGTGCTTTGGGGGTACTGATTCTCAGCAATGTGGGTGAATGAAGAAATTCACTGAAATTCATAGACAGGCAGAGGCTCTTAGGGACCCAGAAATTTTAACCTACTGAACAAAGGAAAAGAGGATTTTTGAGCCAAGCCAGTGGCATCTGGGACAGGGGCACTGGTTCACCACAAAGGGGAGGAATAACACAAACAGAGAGAAACACAAAGGACAAAGATAACATGGAAAAAAATGGAGAACAGAAAAGCTGTATAGTCAGCTAGTGTTTGAAAAGAACTCTGCGCTACTCGGCCTGCAAGCAAAAGACCTGAGTTGATCCCCTCCGAAGAGGCTAAACCACAGCCTGTTAATGTGCGAGTCCAAGAGATCACAGGAAATATTACCATGCTGTCCTGTCAAGCACCTGCCTAGGATATACCTGGAAGTAGGTGATTGAAACAGTCATAGAGAAAATTGTACCCAGAGAGACTCAAGTCAGAAACATGCATGGGGGTGCAACTCATTTTCCCACTCTTAAAAAAGACCTTGCTTCACAAAGGGGTTGGGTGGGGAACTCAGACTGATTAAGTTAGGGCAAAAACTGTGATTCCTGGGTCACCTCTCAAAGCCTAGGAAAAGATGATGATATGTTTCATCTCCTTCCAGCATAGTCTCTAGGAAGGAGTCATATAATAAAGGTTTTCAGGCAGGAGTAGAGTGAAACTCTGCATGCAGGCTTCCCTAATAAGTTTGATTAGCCAAAGGTGAAAACAATCCATGTGGAGGGCCTAAAATCCCAGGAAAAGAGTCTCTAATTCCAAAGCCTCAGCAAGAAAACCCACAAATTCCCCCAAATTTTCAGGGAGTAACTAGGCAATAAGTCTTGAATACTCTGCAGCCCAAAGTAAGAGAAAAGCTGACCAGGTAGCCCTATACCCTTTCATGGAAATTTTCATTACTTTAATACCTAGTATCTCAGCCTATTCATGAACAAGACTCCCATTTTTTACTTTGATCAGGACCTTCCTGCCTGCAGTCACACATAGCCAGAGGAATGACTGCACTGCTGCCCCTCATATACCAACACGGGGCTCTCCAAGCCCACCCCCATCTTAGGACACAGCAGACATTGCCATAACCCTCCCCGTGTAGTATCCTCCACCTTGGGACAATGGACAGGACCTATAGGCAGCTGCCCACCACAGCACTGCACAGGACAATGCTACAGCCCCAACAGGCTCCCAACACCAACACAAGCCCCACCCTTTCAACTCCATCCTTGAAAGCCTTCATCTCCTTCTTGGTATCCCTGGTAGGTGTGTTACTAGCCACATTTTGTTGCAGAAGCAAGAGAGAGCCTTGTATGGGGTTGCCTCTTTTTCTCTTTTCTCTTGCTAACAGCCAATTTGTTTGGATTCCTCTTTCACTTTTCCTAAGATCTAATGCCTCTACATTCTCACCTTTTACCTCATAAATACTACACCCTTCACACCTGGCCTTCTCTCTTTACCCATCATTAGGGAAAAAAATACAAACAGGTAATTTCATTACAAGTTTGCTCATCCTGCCCCACTTGCTTGTAGCATGGACCAGTGCAACAGTGCAACAGCAGTGATGAGCTCTCTTGCAAAGTGGACACTCACAGGTGGACATTCACAGGTGTATGTGGGTGCATATAACCCACTGGAGACTGCAGAGAATTTCTGCCCACTCTCTGCAAGCCATCCACTGCCATTTATTCCCTCATTATTGAACAAATAAAACACAATTAATTTTCAACATTCTGACATCTCAGAAGGGACACCTAGGAGGTTGTTTTCTGTCTCACTGGACTCAACACTCAATTCAGAAAGGAAGTGTAGCATATTTTAGAGCTCTGGCATATGAAAGTTTAAATATGATGTGATGATCTGATCACAATTTAGGGAAACTAGGGTCAGAGAATGTGGGGAGTAAATATAATAGAACATCAAAAATCCCAGAATATGGGTGAGACTGTCAGGGAAATAAAGACACTTAAAAAGAAATGAATAACAGTATGCTGGGAAAATGGTGGAAAAACACATACAAAGGCCCAGGGAAGACTGAACCACAGCAGAAATGTACTTGGCTGATAACTGAACATCTTCCCCTGTGTGGATCTAGTCTGCAAATGCTAGGCCAGTAGCTGTTCTTCAAATGACCAGTTTAAAAAAACAATGCATAAAAAAGGAAAACCTGACCTACTCAAAAGAACAGAATTGCCAAAGCCAACCCTGAAAAAAAGGCTGAAGACATATTACACAAGGACACATGTCATACTTAATTATGCCGAAAGGCTAATGGACAATATAGATACAGAACTAAGAAAAAGTGGAAAGAGATGTAAACAAAAAAGATTTATCAAGAGATAGAAACTGTAAAGGAGAGGGTTAGTAGCAGGAGAATAGACAGGAAGTAATTTAGAGTAGGAAAGTACATGGGAAAACAGTAGAGTACATAAAACAAACACACAATTGTATTTATAAAAATACAGATGTTTAAAAAGTAAAATTTGGAGGGGGAAAGAAAAATAAAAGGAGAAAAAGGAAAGAAAAAAGGGGGCATATACAACAACTCTATGTTATATAATTCAGAAGACTCAGTATTCAAAATCCTATTTCATGCAAAGTTCTTGGTTTTACATATGTTGGGGATGTGATGGCTGTCTGCTGGAGATCCAATCTGGGAGTTCCCTCCACCTAACATGGCAAAAAGGTTGTGCCAAGATAGAGGCGGTCTGTTTTTGGTGCCAGGTGTCTGGTGAGGTGGAATAGCAGGGCAATGGTGTTGTTCTTTGGTGGGTATCAACTGAATGACCTGCATGGGAGCTGAGTGAAGTCTTGGGGATCTGAAGATGTTTTGATGGGTGATTTTGCTAATTTGCCCTCCAAGCCTCACGTGGGCTAGAACTTCAGGCTTTGGGTCCTGATCCAACAGTGGGCATCCTACTCAAACGCTGAGGCCCAGAGCCCTGCACAGGTTCACAGCATTGGTGATATCTGGGAAGATTGGCTGTATAGGGGTCTTCGAACACTCTTAGATATACAGTATTCTGAGTAGGTGATATCTGGATCACAGAGGGACACAGAATGCTGCCTCCCTCTGGCCCTCCATCTTTCCAAGCTGTTTCATTACTAAACATCTTAATAACAACAAATTGTTCATAGGAGGAATATGGATGATATTGGGATCTGTTAACATTGTTCTTCCCAAAAAAGGAGAGGTCTTGGAACCCTACAAGAGCACTACAAACCTATAGGATAAAAACATTAACAATCCAGACCCACAGAGCTGGGAAGGAAGACCATAAGCAACATGAAAAGACAAGGGAAGAAAAGGCCCCAAACAAATCAAGTCACCAAGTCCTTAGAATCATTGGCAGCCACAGCAGAAGAAATGACAGAGAAAGGTTTCAAGATGTATATGGATAAAATGTGCTGTGAAATTAAGGAAGATATAAGAGAGCAAATACAGGCAGTGAAAGATCACTTTGCCAAGGAGCTACATAAACAAATACAGGAAGAAACAATCACCTCAACAGGAAGAGAGAAGTTCTAAAAAACAAACAAACAAAACAAAACAAAGAAAAAAAAAAACAGAAATTTGAAATGAAAGAAACAATAAACTAAATTAAAAGCTCAAATTAAAGCATCACCAACATAGTAGACCACTATGAAGAATGGACATCAGACAATGAAGATAAAATTAAAAAGGTCTTGAAAAGAACATAGATCACAAAGTGATAATGGTAAGAAACCACAAGCAGAACATTCAAGAAATATAAGATAGCATAAAAAGACCTAATTTAAGAGTTATTGAGATAGAGGAAGGCATGCATAGAGGTCCAAATCAAAGAAATGAACAAGCTATTTAATGAAATAATATCAGAAAACTTTCCAAACTTGAAGAATGAATTGGAAATCCAAATTCAAGAAGCCTACAGGATGCTGAATATACAAAATCTCAACAGATCCCCACCAAGGCACATTATAATGAAAATGCCCAACATACAAAATAAGGAAAGAATTTTAAAAACCACAAAAGAAAGAAATCAGATTACATATAGGAGAAAACCAACCAAGATAATAGCAGATTTTTTCAACACAGACCCTGAAAGCTAAAAGATCCTGGAACAACATATATCAAGCTCTGAAAGAAAATGGGTGCCAATCAAGAATCTTGTATCCAGCAAAATTAAGCTTTAGATTTGAAGATGAAATAAAAACCTTTCACGATAAACAAAAGTTAAAAGAATTTATCACTAGAAACCTGGCACTCCAAAACATCGTTGGCAAAATATTCCATGAAGAGGGAAAACAACAACAACCAAAAAAAAAATCAGCAGAGAGATGTAGTACCCTAAAGAAAAAAACTAATCAAAGAAGAAAATCAAGTCAAGTTAAATAACAAAAATAAACAATTATGGTTAGAAATACACACCATGCCTCAATAGTAACGCTGAATGTTAATTTAATGGTTTAAACTCGCCAACCAAAAGAGACAGACTAGCAGATTGGATAAAAAAATACAATAATATGCTGCCTCCAGGAGACTCATCTGATAGGAAAAGACATATACAGAGACTGAAGGAAAGAGAAAACTCAAATTACCAGCATACGTGATGAAAAAGATACTATCACAACAGACACTATAGAAATACAAAGGATAATTAGAAATTATTTTGAAAACTTATACTCCAATAAAATAGAAGATATTGAAGGCATCGACAAATTTTACATCATATGATTTGCCCAGATTAAATCAGGAAAATATACACAACTTAAACAGACCAATATCAAGTGATGAAATGGAAGACACCATCAGAAGACTACCAACCAAGAAAAGACCAGGACAGGATGGATACACAGCCGAGTTCTACAAGACCTTTAAAGAAGAACTAACACCAATACTCTTCAATTTATTTCAGAAAATAGAAAAAGAGGCAGCACTTCCAAACTCATTCTGAGGCCAATATCACCCTGATTCCAAAACCAGGCAACGACACACCAAAGAAAGAAAACTTCAGACCAATATCTCTAATGAACGTAGATGCAAATATTCTCAATAAAATTCTGGCAAATCGAATACAAAAACATATCAAAAAGATCATGCACCACAGATAAGTGGGATTCCTCCCAGGGATGCAAGGTTGGTTCAACAAACAGAAATCAATAAATGTAATTCAACAGATCAATAGACTCTAAGATAAGAATCATATGGTCATCTCAATAGATGCAGAAAAAGCATTTGACAAAATACAGCACACTTTCATGTTCAAAACACTAGGAAAACTGGGGATAACAGGAACATATCTCAATATTGTAAAGGCTATCTACGCTAAGCCTCAGGCCAACAACATTCTAAATAGAAAAAAAATTAAAGGCATTCCCTCCAGAAACAGGAACAAGACAGGGATGCCCTCTTTCACCACTTCTATTCAACATAGTTCTTGAAACACAGGCCAAAGCGATTAGACAGATGAAAGAAATTAAAGGGATATGTACAGGAAAAGAAAAACTTAAATTAGCAGTATTTGCTGATGACATGATTCTATACCTAGAAGACCCATAAAGCTCCACCACAAAACTTCTAGAACGAGTAAATGAATTCAGCGAAGTAGCAGGATATTAAATCAACACCCATAAATCAAAGGCATTTCTGTATATCAGTGACAAATCCTCAGAAAGGGAAATGAGGGAAACTACCCCATTTACAATAGCCTAAAATAAATAAATAAATAAATGAAATACTTGTGTATCAACTTAATGAAGAGGTGAAAGATCTATACAATGAAAAGTACAGAACCCTAAAGAAAGAAATCAAAGAAGACCTAAGAATATGGAAAGGCCAATTTTGCTCTTGTATAGGCAGAATTAATATTATCAAAATGACCATACTACCAAAAGCACTATAGGGATTTAATGCAATTCTGATCAAAATCCCAATGACACTCCTCATAGAAATAGAAAAAGCAATCATTATTTTTTTCTGAAAAAAAATAAGACACCCAAAATAGCTAAAGCAATCCTTAGCAGGAAAAGTGAAGCAGGTGGTATTGCAATACCAGATCTTAAACTATACTAAAGAGTAATAGTAACAAAAACAGCATGGTACTGGCACCAAAATAGACTGGTAGAACAATGGTACAGAATAGAGGACACAGAGACTATCCCACAAAATTAAAATTATATTAGATAAAGGTGCTAAAAACATGCATTGGAGAAAAGATACCATCTTCAGCAAATGGTGCTGGGAAAACTGGAAATCCATATGCAACAAAATAAAATTAAACCCCTATTACTCACCATGCACAAAACTCAACTGAAAGTGGATCAAGAACCTAGGAATTAAACAAGACACTCTGTGTCTAATAGAAGAAAATGTAGGCCCTAATCTTTATCATGTGGGATTAGGCTCCAATTTCCTTAGTAAGACTACTATGGTGCAAGAATTAAAACCAAGAATCAATAAATGGGATGGAATCAAACTAAAAAAGTTTCTTCTCAGAAAAAAAAAACAATTTGTGAGATGAACCGAGAGCCTTCAACCTGGGAGCAAATTTTTACCCCTCACACAGCAGAGAGAGCACTAATCTCTAGGGTATATAAAGAACTCAAAAAGCTAAGCACACACACACACACACACACACACACACACACACACACACACACACACCAAAGAACCCAATCAATAAATGGGCCAAGGACCTGAACAGACATTTCCCAGAAGAGGATATACAATCGACCAATAAATATATGAAAAAATGTTCATCATCTCTAGCACTTAGAGAAATGCAAAAGGTAGTATCATAACAGACACTACAGAAATACAAAGGATAATTAGAAATTATTTTGAAAACTTACACTACTCTAAGATACCATATCACTCCAGTCAGAATGGCAGCTATTATGAAGATAAACAACAATAAGTGTTGGCGAAAATGTGGGGGAAAAGGCACACTCATAGATTGCTGGTAGACCTGCAAATTGGTTCAGCCAATATGGAAAGCAGTATGGAGATTCCTTGGAAATCTGGGAATGGAACCACCTTCTGAACCAGCCATCCTCTCCTCAGTCTATACTCAAAAGACTTAAAAACAGCATTCTACAGGGACATAGCCACATCAATGTTTATAGCAGCAAAATTCACAATATCTTAACTGTGGAGCCAACCTAGATGCCCTTCAGTGGATGAATGGATAAAAAAATGTGGCAAATATACACAATAGAATTTTACTCAGAAATAAAAGAGAATAAAATCATGGCATTTGCAGGTAAATGGATGGATTTGGAGAAGATAATGTTAATTGAAGTTAGTGAATCCCCCCCAAAAAATGCCCAATGTTTTCTCTGATATAAGGAGGTTGACTCACAGTGAAGTAGGGAGGGGGAGCATGGGAAGAATAGATGAATTCTAGATAGGGCAGAGGGGTGGGAGGGAAAGGGAGGGGGCAGCGGATTACCAAGGACAGTGGAATGTGATAAACATCATTATCCAAAGTCCATGTATGAAGACACGAATTGGTGTCAACATACTTTATATACAACCAGAGATATGAACAATTGTGCTGTATACATGTAATAATAATTGTAGTGCATTCCATTGTCATTTATTTTTAAAAAATCAAGAAAAAAAGGAATTGCAACCAAGAAAACAAATAATGTCAGCTGGGGTTGTGTCTCAGCAGTAGTGCTTGCCTAGCTCGTGCAAAGCACTGGGTTCAATCCTGAGCACCCATAAAAATACATAAATAAAATACAGGTATTGGGCCCAACTACAAAAAAAAAGAAGAAGACAAATAATGTTGCCAAGCATGGTGGCAAATGCCTGTTATCCCAGTGGCTCAGGAGGCTGATGCAGGAGGATCGCAAGTAAAAAGCCAGCTTGAGCAAAAGCAAGACTCTCAACAATGCAGTGAGAACTTATCTCTAAAAAAAAAATACAAAATAAGGATGGGGATGTGGTCAAGTTCAATCCCCATTAGACCCCCCAACACTAACTGCAAATAAAATAATGCCTAAATAGGAACGTATGTGGGTGAAGAAACAAGAAGACTCCTCTAGCCCTTTGTTACGTGAAAACAATAAATAGATTTTCCTGAGGCATTACAATGACAGGCAATAGATGCAGTACAAGATTCCTTCCACTGGGGAGACATGCTACAATGGGAGTGGTCAGTCAGATGTTTATGGACTTTGGGACATTAAATGCCACCTACCAGCTCTCCTGCAATCACTCTCTCTACACCTCCAATAACTCCAGAAAAGTGCTACCACCACCCATCTTACAACCTGATCAACACTGGGGATCATACCCAGGGGGAGACTGGACACAAGATTTCACCCATATGCCCTAGTACACAGGATATAATATCATAATAATCCCCACATATACATTTACAGGGTAGCTACAGACTTTTCTTTTAGGGAGAAAAGGAATAGGAGGTGGCAAAGGTATTCCTAAAAGAAATCATCCCCAGTTTGGCTTCCAAAGATCTCTACAAAGTGACAATGGTCAAGATTCCAGGACACGATTTACCCAGCTATTAGCAAAAGCACTGGAGATATAGTATTCTCTACATTACATTAAGCACCATTTTCTTCCAGCAATATAAAAAGGGCCAATCATTCCCTTAAAAGGACTTCAGATAAGTTGTCAGGCAACATTCACAACTGAATAAATTTATAAACCATTGGCCTTAAGAGAGTTAGAAATACTCTGAAAGTTAATCTGATGTTACATCCATATGAGCTATCAGCAAATATAATCATAAACCCAGAAGTGAATCAGATTCTGCACTACCTGATTGATCTGGGATGAGTTCACGCCACAGTCCAAGAATGAGGAAATGCCTATTGTTCATGCTCAGTAAATCCCATAGAGATCCACAAGAAAGGAAAGCCAGGAGACCAAGTTCTTGTTGAGACCTGGAAGGATGTGAAGCCATCAAAACAGCTACAACCTAGATGGAAGGTACCTTACACCATCATTTTAGCTCCCTCTATGGCCATAAAGGTACTCAGCATAACAAGTTGATCAATCTCTCTTGGGAAAACCCCTCCCTCAGGATCCTAAAGATATTCCAGGCTCACATGCAGCTTCACAGAATTTATCCTATGCCCTGTGAACTTCCTGAAGACCTCTACTCACTGTTCTGGCATTATAACTCCTCAAAATTATGTAATTCATAATTATTAAGTGAAGTTTTCTTGCTCTCTTTGCTACTTCACGTCTGCCTTATTACAACTTCTCCAAGTATGAGCAGTGACTAAAGCCTTTAATTTCTCCTCTTCTTGGCTGTGCCCTTCTGAAACCAGACCAAAAGTAGTTTTTACTGAGTCTCTGAAGACAATGAGTTGAGAAACAACTCTTCAACTTCCTCTCAAGTTATAAAAGTTCCCAAATGAAGCTACAGAAAAAAAATTCTATCAACATCCCTTGCTCTTATGGAGCAATATTCCATATCCCATCACTAACTTTGGCATCCCAGATCTGGTGTTTTGTTTTTTTTTTTTTTCTCACAGCCACCTTCCCAGTTCCTTCCTTACATCCAGGCCTCCCATTCTCATGGATGAGCCCACTGGCCCTTTCTAAGGCAGTGTACTCTCACTTCACTTCACTAACTCCCCCTGCTGTCTACTGGGTGTCTTCTCCAATTCTCTGTTCCTAACAAGAACCTGTAACTACAAACAATCTGTCAAGAACACCTTTTCATGACTAGAAGTCCAAAACAACTATATAAATAAAAGGAAGAAAAATAGCTGGGTGTGCTGGAGCATACCTGTAATATCAAGCTATTCAACAACTGAGGCAGAAAAATTACAAGTTCTAGGCCACCCTGGATCCCTTAACCAGACCCTGTCTCAAAATACAATTTACAAAAGACCCGGGATATAGTTCTGTGGTTGGTATAATTATGTCTAGCATGTGTGAGGCCATGGGAGCAACCCTTCATATTGAAAAAGAAAGAAAAAAAAACACAAAAAAAAACAAAATAAAGACCACAAACTGGAAAAAAAAAAAAAAAAAAAACACAGCTACCCTATGTAACCCTATGTAACCAAGAACCTATGTAACCAAGAAGACCAAGGATTTATAAGCTGAAAACTACATAACAATGAAGGAGATATAGAATGACACCCAAAAGTGAAAGACATTAAATACCATGGACAAGAACACTTAAATGTGTTAAAACAAATTTGTCTTTGTAGTGTCAACACTACCCAAAGCAATCTATAGTTTCATTGCTATCCCTAAGAAAATCCTAACTTCTTTTTTTATGAATACCATATTCATATTATAGTTTCATATTATATTTTATTTTTTCTTTTTAGTTCTACATGACAGGAAAGTATATTTTGACATATTTATACAACTACAGACTACATCTTATTTTAATTAGAATCCCAATTTTGTGGTTGTACATGAAGTGAAGATTCTTGGCTGCAAAAATTTTAAAATCCATCCTGAAATTAATGTGAAATACAAAAGCTACCAACTACCAAAACAATTCTGAACAAGAACAACATTGGAGGTCTGACACTTCATAATTTCAATATTCCCTGCTGAAAAGCTACAGTCATAACAAATGGTGTAAAAATGAAAGACAGAAATGTAGGTTAATAAAAAAGAGTAGAAAATCCAGAAACAAACAAAACAACCCTCAGGTCTGGGGCTGTAGCTCAGTGGCAAAGCACTTGCCTAGCATATGTGAAGCACTGGGTACCATTCCATGGAAATGGACAGTCTTCTCAATAAATGATGTTAAGAAAACTGGATAGACACACAAAAAAACAAGAAAGTTGGACCCTTATCTGACATCATAGAAAAAATTAACTCAACATGGATAGAAGACCTAAATGTAAGACCTTCAATTATAAAACTTATAACACACAACAGAGACAATCTATTACAATGGATTTCACAGTGATTTTTTTGGACAGAACACTAAAAGCACAGGCACCAAAAGAAAGAACAAACTACATCAAGCCTGAAAGCATGATTCATCAAGGGACACAAACATCAGTGAAAAGGCAATACCCTGAATGGAAGAAAGCACTTGAAAATCACATTTCTGATAAGTTAAGATCTATGATATAAAAAGCCCTTATAGCTCAACAATAAGGAACAACAACCCAGTATTAAAACAGGCAAAGATCTTCCACAGATGTTTCTCCAAAGAAGATATGCAAATAGCTCAGGAGCACACGGGGAAATGTTCAACATCAATAATCTGTGGAGAAATCAAAATCACAATGAGATCCAGCTTCACACACATCATGGGGGCTACCATCAAAGAAACAGAAAACACCAGTGCTCCTGAGAATGTGAAGGAACCAGAACTCTCATGCACTATGGGTTAGAATGCAAGTGGTGCAGACTCTATGGAAAACTGATTGGTGGTTCCTCAAATTATCAAAAGTAGATTTACATGATCTTTCAATTCGACTTCTCGGCAAACACCTATAAAACATTGCAAGAATGAGCTTGGAGAGATATTTATACACACACAATCAATCCAGGTTTGTTTATTATACTCAAGGGTACATTGAGGAAGAATTTTTTAAAATTTTTTAGCTCTGCATCATAGTTATACATATGCATGGAATATAGTTTGTTCCACTTCAGTCTCTAGAACTTGCCCATTCCCTCCCCTGATAACTAGCTCTGTTTCCCTTCTTCTTGTCTTCTGGTTTTCCTTCCATGCACATATAGTTTTCTTAACTAGTGCTTTACAAACATACATAAAGATAACATTCACTGTGGTCTCTTCATATAAGTGCATTGGATAGTTTGGTCAAATTCATTCCACTACTTCAGCCTTTTCTTAACCCAAGGAAGAATATTTTACATGTAGCATATGATGGAATATTATTTGGTCTGAAAAAGAAGGAAATTCTGGCCTATGCTAGAACAGGGATGAAACTTGAGAATGCTAACTAAAGGAATATATACTGTATGATACTACTTATATGAGGTACAGCACACAGAGAAATTGAAATAAAACAGAGAGGAGAACAGTGATTTTGTAGGGCATGAGGAAAATCGACAATTATAGTCTAATAAATAAGCTTCAGTTTGGCAATATGAAAAAATTTCTATGGCTGCATGCTGGTATCAGAAGAATGGCAAAATAAGTGAACTGAACACTACTGATGTGCCTTTCCAAGTAGTTAACTTGGTAAAATTTTGCTGTATTTGATCACATATAAAAAAATTAAATTCCTTTTATTTATTTCAACATAAATAAAAATCAAAGTTCTCCACTAGTAGAACTGATCAGTAAGAGATGTGAAAGGATTGTTCAGGTTGAAAGGATGAATCACTCACTCAGTCCTGCCAAGAAATGATCAATTACAATGAGGGTAGCTCCTCGGGAAAAATTATAGCCAGTATCATTGTACATTTAGTTTTTTTCTTTTATTTTTTTATTTGTTTTAATTAGTTACAAATGACAGTGCAATGATCTTGACATATCATACATTTGAATCAGATGGGATATAATTTCTCATTTTTCTGAGTGTACAGGTTGCAGAATTGCATTGGTCATGCAGTCATGTATATACCCACAGCAATAATAATGTCTATTTTATTCTGCTGTTCTTCCATTCCCACCTTCCCCTCCCTTCCCCTCCCATTACTTCTCCCTACCAAATCTAATGTGACCCACTTCTTTTTTTTTCCCTCACATTGTCATACCTGTATTCTATATAACAAAGGGAGTCTCCTTCCCTCTTCCATGCAATTCCCTTTCTCCCTCCTTTTCCCTCCCACCTCTCTTCCCTATTAGAGGTAATTTTTTTTTCTCATGCTCTTCATCCCTATCCCATTTTGAGTCACCTCCCTTATATCAGAGAACACATTCGGCATTTGTTTTTTCTGTGTGTGTGTGGGGGGGTGGGGATTGGCTAACTTCACTTAGCATAATCTGCTCTAATGCCATCCATTTCCCTGGAAATGCCATGATCTTGTTATTTTTTAGTGCTGAGTAATATTCTATTGTGTATAAATGCCACTTTTTTTTTAATCCATTCATCCATTGAAGGGCATCTAGGTTGGCTCCACAGTCTACCTATTGTGAATTGTCCTGCTATAAACATTGATGTGGCTATGTCCCTGTAGTATGCCATTTTTAGGTCTTTTGAGTATAGTCTGAGAAGAGGAATAGCTGGGTCAAATGGTGGTTCCATTCCCAGTTTTCCAAGGAACCTCCATATTACTTTCCAAATTGGCTGCACCAATTTGCAGTCCCACCAGCAATGTATGAGTGTACCTCCCCCCCCTTCCCCATCCTCACCAGCACTTGTTGTTGTTGGACTTCATAATGGCTGCCATTATTACTGGAGTTAGATGGTATCTTAAGAGTAGTTTTAATTTGCATTTCTCTGATTGCTAGTGATAGTGAGCATTTTTTCGTGTATTTGTTGATTGTTTATTCTTCTGAGAAGTGTCTGTTCAAGTCGTTGGCCCATTTGTTGATTGAGTTATTTGTTTTTTGTTGTTTAACTTTTTGAGTTCTTTGTATACCTCAGAGATTAGAGTTCTATCTGATGTGTGAGGGGTAAAAATTTGTTCCCAGGATGTAGGCTCCCTATTCACTTCACATATTATTTCTCTTGCTGAGAAAAACCTTTTTAGTTTGAATTCATCCCATTTGTTGATTCTTGGTTTTAATTCTTGTGCTATAGGTGTCTTATTAAGGAACTTGTGCTTAATCTCACGTGATGGAGATTATGGCCTACTTTTTCTTCTATTAATTGCAGAGTCTCTGGTTTGATTCCTAGATCCTTGATCCATTTTGAGTTAACTTTTGTGCATGGTGAGAGATAGAGATTCAATTTCATTTTGTTGCATATGGATTTCCAGTTCTCCCAGCACCATTTGTTGAAGATGCTATCATTTCTCCATTGCATGCTTTTAGCATCTTTGTCTAATATAAGGTAGTTGTAATTTTGTGGGTTGGTTTCTGTGTCCTCTATTCTGTACCATTGGTCTACCAGCCTGTTTTGGTGCCAGTACCATGCTGTTTTTGTTACTATTGCTCTGTAGTATAGTTTAAGATCTGGTATAGTGATACCACCTGTTTCACTCTTCCTGCTTAGAATTGCTTTAGCTATTCTGGGTCTCTTATTTTTCCAGATGAATTTCATAATTGGTTTTTCTATTTTATGTTAGGAATGACATTAGGATTTTAATCAGAATCACATTGAATCTGTAGAGTGCCACAGTCTGGCTGGGCACAAATGCCGCAGTCTGGCTGGGCACACAATCACGAGCCACCACACAGCTTGTAGATTCAAACAGCAACTCTTTATTCCCGAACTCACACCAGCCATCTACAATCATGTTCTGGGGAAATCCACGTTCTCTGCCCAAATCCACTACCACTGGGCTTCTGTCTCCCAAAAAAATACTGTCTGAATCCCGTGAGAACTCAAGGGGAACTCAGGCAGCAGGATACGCCCTATTCCCAGCAGGAATAATCTTAAACCTTAAACCTGGAACCTAAACCGGGAATGCCCTAAACTCGGATCCACCTTGGTCCTTGAGCAAGGTCACCTACATGCAATGTCACTGCAAAATGTCCTATTTCCACGAGTCCTTCCACTAAGCAACATGGGGTACGCTGGCAAGGAAATTGTCATACCTACTTGGCTAATGGCTCCCAGCATCTCCCCCCTTCTGATTAATTAAACAACAAGCAATGTGGCTTAAGGACCATGCCTGGTAGGTTGTCCAATTCAACATATGGTTCTTACCCGTCATGGGAAAAACTGACCTTTAGGCGTCAGCCTCCTGTCTTAGGTTGATACCCCTGCAATTGGATCATACCCGTCACTGACTACCGGTCCAGCATACAGCCATACTTGTGGATAGGTCTATGCACCAGTGGGGGGGTGAGGTTCTTTGTCTCACCTCTGTTGGCCCCCAAATTTGGCCTTGGTGCCAGTGGGGGAGTGAGGTTAATGTGGCTTAAGGACTGTGCCTGGTAGGTTGTCCAATTCAACATATGGTTCTTACCCGTCATCGGAAAACTGACCTTTAGGCGTCAGCCTCCTGTCTTAGGTTGATACCACTGCAATTGGATCATACCCGTCACTGACTACTGGTCCAGCATATAGCCATTGGCCCCCAAATTTTAGACCATCACTAGGAAAAGGGAGGAGGATACAGAAATGCCACGACACCAAGCCAATTGACGGCTCCTTGGGAAAAATTGCATCACTGGTGACACCATCAGCAAAGATATGCCAGCACTACCACAATTAACATGGGGTGCACTGGCAAGGAAATAAAAATTGCATCACTGGTGACACCATCAGTAAAGATATGCCAGCATTACCACAATTCGCTGCACAAAACGATAGTTACATAGTCCAGGCAAGTTCTGCAAGCAGTTCAAAGCAGAGGAATCTATCAATATGTCCATTTCCTCCCCAAATCCGTTTCCTCCCAAAGTAAGTTGACTCCTTGATTGAGCATTACTTGTTGAGTTATATTCATTGATGCATCAGTTTATACAGTTTACTGTGATAGCTATCATAGAAGCTGTAGTTTGGTTTTATCTTTGTCTTCACCGGCACTGGGATGAAGATAGGAATTCTGGCAATGATGCTAAAGAGACATTATCCTGAAAAAAATTATTAAATATAATGAAAAGGAAAGGTGAAAGTAAACAAACAGATCTGTTAACCTACTTTAAAAACAATCCTTAACAGCTTTTTACCTAATTTAAATTAGTAAACAAACAGATCTGTTAACCACCTTTAAAAACAATCCTTAACAGCTGTTTACCTAATTTAAATTAAACCATTTAAATCACGTGAATAAAAAAAAAATAATAATAATTCGGATCCAATTTTTCATGAGCGCTCCTCATATAAGAAATATGGACATACGCACATACAGACATACAACACAAAACACAAGAGTGTACACAAACGTACAACACATAAGAAAATAGTAAAGGCCTTGTAGCTTTACCTAGGTGAAATCTCCATTGCAATGTTTAAAAACTCCACAGTCAAAAAATAAAACTGATCAGAAAAACATTAACCTAGGTTTGTATGAGCTCAAAAAATAAAAATAGAACCTTATGATGTAGAAAAATGCAATAATAAAATAGCTATTGAAAAAAGCATCCTGGTTAATCACTGTCGCAGATGTAAGAATGGCCAAGCTGGAGTTCTGGATATCAGCTGTTATGGATTTGAGTCAAATCATCTTCTTTTCGATCTGTAGAAATTGTTTTAGTTAATCTCTCTGGAAAAACACAAACAGAGCCCCGACTCCAGACAATCACTGGGTCAGGACCTTTCCATTGTCCTGTTAGAATATTTTTCCAAAGTACTTTAGGCTTATGTACATTTTTTGGATACATATGCCTTTCCGCAGCACTAAGTCCTGATGAATCCAAATTTAAAAAGTTTAGAGTAAAAAGCGTTATTTTAAGTTTATCTTTGGGGGATATATACCCCCTTCCAATTCCCTCTTTTTGCTTTAATAAGTATGTTTTAATAGTTTGATGAGCTCTTTCAACTATGCCTTGTCCCTGTGGATTGTATGGGATTCCTGTTATATGAGTAATACCAAATGATGAGCAAAATTGTTTAAAAGAAGTAGAGGTATAGCCAGGACCATTATTGGTTTTTAACTGTTTAGGAACGCCCACAGTGGCAAAATTTTGTAAGCAATGAGCTATAACATCTTTAGTTTTTTCTCCGGCATGAAGGGAGCCCATCAAAAATCCGGAAGAAGTATCGACTGTAACATGTAAATATTTTAATTTTCCAAATTCTGGCAAGTGTGTGACGTCCATCTGCCAAATATGGTTAGGTATCAGTCCTCTAGGATTGACTCAAAGATTAACTTGTGGTAAAAATGTCACACAATTTTGACATTGTTTTATTATATGTCTGGCTTGTTCCTTAGTTATTTTAAAATGCTTTTGTAAAGTATTAGCATTAACATGAAACCTTTTATGAAAATTTGTAGCTTCTTCAAATGTAGAGAAAATATGTATGTCATGTGTAGTTTTATCTGCTAGATCATTGCCTAAACTAAGGGCTCCAGGCAATCCTGTATGTGCCCTAATATGTCCTATAAAGAATGGATCTTTTCTGTCCCAGATTAGACTTTGTATAGTGGAAAACAAAGAGAAAACAGTAGAAGAAGGGGAAATCCTACCAGCATCTTCAAGAGATACTATAGCATTAACTACATACTGACTATCAGAAAATAAATTAAATACAGAATCTTTAAACATCAAAAAAGCTTGTAAAACTGCATTAAGCTCTAACTTTTGAGCTGATTGTTTGGGTACTAAAAATGTAAAAGTTCGATCTGGGGTAACTACTGCTGCTGTACCATTATTAGACCCATCAGTCAATATATTTGGAGCATTCATGATAGGTGTTTTTCTTGTCATTTTAGGAAAAACTACAGGATGCTTAGACCAAAAAGACAACAAAGGATTAGATGTTAAATGATTATCAAATGAAACATTAGATTTACACATGATTATTGCCCAAGTATTTAACTCATTAGCTAACTCATCAATTTGATCCATAGTATATGGAGTAATAATTTTATTGGGAGAAATTCCAAACACTCCCTTTGCTGCTTTTATTCCTTTGAGTATTAATTGTCCTACAGCCTCAGGATACCTAGTAAGAATAGTGTTAGGAGAATAAGATAAATGTATCCACAATAATGGACCTTCTTGCCAAAATACTCCTGTAGGAATATTTTTTGTTGGTAGTACAATAAATAATAAAGGCAAACTTATATCAATTCTATCCAAATGTATATTTTCCATATATGTTTCAATAATTTTTAATGCCTTTCTTGCTTTGGAGTTAACATGCGGGGTGAATTTGGATCTGATGGACCTTTTAGAATATCAAATAAAGGTCCCAACTCTCCTGTTGGTATACCTAGATAAGGCCTTATCCAATTTATGTCTCCCAATAACTTTTGAAAGTCGTTAAGTGATTTGAGTTGATCTACTCGTATTTGAATTTTTGGTGGACGGACCATGGTTGAGGATAATAGAACTCCTTAATAATTAATTGGAAAATTTAATTGTACTTTATCTATTGCTATCTCTAGATTATAATTTTTTAACAAGTTTGTAAGTGTGGCATAACATTCCAGCAATATGTTTTTATCTTTATGTGCCAATAATACATCATCCATATAGTGAAATATTTGTAGTTCAGGATTTTGATTTCTAAGTGGCTGGATTGCTTTGTTAACATATATTTGACACATAGTTGGACTGTTAGCCATCCCTTGAGGGAGTACTTTCCATTCATATCTCTGATCAGGACCTTCATGATTTAATGCAGGGATAGTAAATGCAAAACGTGGACTATCCTCGGGATGAATTGGAATTGAAAAAAAACAATCTTTAATATCTATAGCTAAAACATGCCAGGTTTTTGGCAAAGCAGACAATTGAGGAATCCCTGATTGAGCAGGTCCCATAATAACCATCTCATTATTAATGGCTCTTAAATCTTGCAATAATCTCCATTTACCAGATTTCTTTTTGATGACAAAAATGGGAGTATTATGGGGAGATACAGAAGGTTGTATATGTCCTTCTGCTAATTGTTGTTTGACCAGGTCATGGGCTGCTTGTATCTTTTCTTTAGTCAGGGGCCACTGAGGAACCCATACTGGTCTTTCTGATTTCCAAGTAATTTTTATTGTCTCAGTGGCCCTTTCTGAAAATCCAACCCATGTCTTTCTGTTCCTTGATCTATTTGTATTGGTGCTGCTATACCTTGTTCTTGTTTTTCTAATCTTTTTCCTTTCCTATAACCTTGTCTAGTCGTAATAGTGGGTGCATTTTGGTTGATGTTATTTGTTAATGTCAAACCTAATTGATCTAGGACATCTCGTCCCCATAAATTTATAGGAAGATGATCCAATACATATGGCTGTATAGTTCCTTCACATCCTTCAGGATCCTTCCAATCTAATATCATAGAACTTCTATGGGGATTAGTCGCCACTCCTAGGCCTCAAAGCGTTTGAGTGGCTTGTTGTAATGGCCAATGTTTTGGCCATTCTTGACGAGATATGATGCTAAGGTCAGCTCCTGTGTCCAGTAGCCCATTAAACTCATGACCTTGAATATTTAGTTTTAGCATTGGGCGAGAATCTAAATTTAAAGACAACATAGCCCAATCTACACCTGTGGAGCCTAATCCCCTGGAACCTCTTTCTACACTATGACTAGGAAATTTATTATGTAGGCTGGGTATTATTAACAACTGTGCTATTCTATCTCCAGGTGAAATTACTGATATACCTCTTGGAGAACTAGCTATAATTTTTATTTCACCTACATAATCAGGATCAATTACCCCAGGACTTATCATAAGTCCTTTTAATGTAGATGAACTGCGTCCTAATAATAAGCCTACTGTTCCTTGGGGAAGAGGTCGTTTTACTCCTGTGGGAATGATTTGAACTCCCATCTCTGGAGTTAATACTGCTCTGGTAGAGGCGCAGATGTGCAACCCTGCGCTCCCTCGGGTTTGTCTGATGAGGGATTTAATGGACAATGTGTCCTGGGCACTACCCTGATGGTGTTGCTGGGTTCCTCCACTGCCCCGTAGATTTGTGGTTGTGGGCCCCGGAGCATTGGGCCCCCCTGTCCGTTTTTTGGCAATGGAGCCTGATGCCTTTCTCCAGATATCGTGGATAAATACCTGGTCTTTGTCCGTTTTTTGATAAGGGAGTACCCTCTATGGTGGTTTGAGAACGGCATTCATTAGCCCAATGTCTCCCTCTATGGCATCGTGGGCAAATACCCGGTATTCTATTCCTTTGATACCTACTTTTGTTAAACCCTCCTCCTATGGGGCAATTCCTTTTAAAATGTCCTGTTTGTTCACAATCATAGCATGTTTTTGGCCTGGCATCTAAAGCCTATTGTACTGCAGCTGCCAAGGCTTGCCCTTGTTCATTAATATCTCTACATAATTTAATATATGTGTTTAAATCTTCATGTCTCCATGGTCTAATAACCTCTCTGCAGCAATGATTTGCTTGGTCATAAGCCAGTTGTTTTATTAATGGCATTGCTTGTTCTGTATCCCCCAAAATTTTGGCAGCCGTTTGAATTAGCCTATCTACAAAGTCAGCGTAAGGTTCATTAGCTCTCTGTATTACCTTAGATAGCTGACCTTGTAAATCTCCATGTCCTTGTAAAGTCTTCCATGCCCTAACTGCGTCTTCAGCAATTTGTGCATATATAGCAGGATCATATTCAATTTGTTGCCGTTGACCCTCATAAGGTCCTTTTCCTAACAACATATCTAGATTTCTTTGAGGGTAACCGGCTGCTGCATTTCACCTAGCTGTCTCCGCGCAAAATTCCTCATTGGCAACCTTCCATAACAAATATTGTCCTCCATTTAGTACAGATTTACACATGCTAGCCCAATCTGCTGGCGTCATGTCCAAGTTAGTAATGGACTCAACCATGCTTACCGTGAAGGGAGCTTGGGGACCATAGGTTGTTACAGCCTCCTTTAACTGTTTCACTGTTTTAAAATCTAAAGCATGGTGAATTCGCTGCCCTCCTGCCTGTTCAAGTACAGGGCATGCTAATCTTTGAGGTCCTGTCTCAGGATCCCATTTATCAACTACGGGGTTTGAGGGCCACTCAGCTGTCTCCATCGGTGGGGGTGTTGGTTGAATTACACCCTCTTGTGATAAAACGGAGTTAGTAACAGCCTCCTGTTGTGGTCTTTTTCCTAACAACCCCTTTTCCTTTAAATTTTCTTCCTCTGTCTGACTAGCTCGAGAGACCTTCTCTTTTGCTTGATCTAAAATGTCTTTCTCCATGGTCTGAACCTCTAACAATTTACTTAACATCTTTTTGGTTTGTTTTTTACTAATTTCTAATCTACTATAAAGATAACGCAACCCAATAAGATAACACAAAACAAAACCGAAACTGAATGAAACAAAAAAGGAATAAAAAATCGTTGTATCAATTTTCTCTTCCTCGGGGCCGACAAACTTCAAACCTTTAGTCAACCATTTTTTCCAGTTTGCCTGAGAAATTTCTAGGGATAGGCAGCTTGAAAAAAAAAAAACAAGATAAATCAAAACAAGAACGCACTTTTTTTTTTGAAATGGTCACCCATTCTTTTGCTCTTCCTCAGGGACGAGCAATTTCACTTACCTCCAAGCTTCAGACGTTCCCCGTATGAGCCACCAAATACTGCAGTCTGGCTGGGCACAAATGCCGCAGTCTGGCTGGGCACACAATCACGAGCCACCACACAGCTTGTAGATTCAAACAGCAACTCTTTATTCCCGAACTCACACCAGCCGTCTACAATCACGTTCTGGGGAAATCCACATTCTCTGCCCAAATCCACTACCACTGGGCTTCTGTCTCCCAAAAAATACTGTCTGAATCCTGTGAGAACTCAAGGGGAACTCAGGCAGCAGGATACGCCCTATTCCCAGCAGGAATAATCTTAAACCTTAAACCTGGAACCTAAACCGGGAACGCCCTAAACTCGGATCCACCTTGGTCCTTGAGCAAGGTCACCTACATGCAATGTCACTGCAAAATGTCCTATTTCCATGAGTCCTTCCACTAAGCAACATGGGGTATGCTGGCAAGGAAATTGTCATGCCTACTTGGCTAATGGCTCCCAGCAGTAGAG
The DNA here is from genome assembly GCF_047511675.1 of Marmota flaviventris. NCBI lineage: Eukaryota > Metazoa > Chordata > Mammalia > Rodentia > Sciuridae > Marmota > Marmota flaviventris. Next base: position 65,508,124 of record NC_092513.1, read on the forward strand.
TACATTTAGTTTTTCACTCCTCTCCTAATGTGACTGAGGTGCAACTATATAATAATTATAGAGCTCATAGGTTTGCCAGTGAATGTACACCAAGAGCTCAGGCATGTGCACACATAGGTCACCAACAGACCCAGGGTGTGAGGGGCCTGTGGGGACTTATACTTAGGGTCTTGGCCTTTGTCTTGGCAGAAGGAAAAACCCAAAGGAGGAAACAACAGGTGGATACACATAAACAACTCTCTCAGCAATAGTCCCTGGATTTATAAATTTCCCAGTAACTTTCTTCCTGAGTCAGTACCTTTGAACCATCCATAAGAGGAATGGCCATATCTCACATCTTAGAGGAAAAGCTACCCCAACCACTCCAGAGGGATCACCCCTCATTGGCTTCCATCCACCAGCCCAGGATCCTGGAAGACAGCACCACTCAAGCACAAGAGGCACATCCACCCACCAACAACTAAGGTAGCCAGATACCAGGTAAGGACGAGAAAACAAAAATCACTTTTGGAGCTGCAGATCAACAGGGACAAGGGTCAGTGCACATGAAAAAGGTTTGCCATCATCATTAATGTGCTCCTGCCACCCCTTATAGCCACAGACACACACATGCCACCTAGCCACAGAGATCACCCAGGTACTGACAGACATGCAGCTACAATCTATATTTTTCCAAATGTAGGCTTATACATTCCCATATACTCTACACTCCCTAAAATATGTGCACATGATATCACCAAACACTGAGTTTGCACACACAGACAGACACAAACACACACACACACACAAAAATCTACCTGTTAACAAAAGTCACACAAACCAAGTACTAAATTTTTGGGAAAAATCACACAGACTTGATTCTCAAGAGAAATACACACTCAATAAACATAAGTAATATTGCTTCATCCCCAACATACACAAAAATCCCTTAAAACCTTCCCAAGATTGAATACAACCAGGTACAACTTAATTATAAAAATGTAACATCCATAACCCTAAAGGACATAGGCACAACCCCAACATACACACATAAACATGACTCTACATCCCCCAAATCATTTGATCTGCAAACACTTATTCCCAAACACACATAAAGTTTCCTAGGCCTTCTCCAAGTGTACACATCAATGAGTCAACTACAATCTAGCTATCAGCATTTCCCAAATACAAACGTAACACATGTGTGGCCCGAATACATATATTTTACCACTGAATTCTCTAATCTCACATCTTCCCAATCAAACAAACAAATAAAATACATATATTCACAAAAACACTCCATTCAAACACTCCTCTTAATAACTAACCACAAGTCCCACCATGCAATAAATACCATATATACTGTCAGTACCCAAGCCTCCTCACTCGTATTCTCATATAAACATAACTCCTATATTCCCACTGTGGAAACAAACACCAGCTACTTCCAGCTCAAGAATGAATACATAGCCATTACATATCCTAAATGCATTCACAGCCCTAGATTACACAAGCTTGAGAACTCAGATGTCTGTCTGAATCTACATATCCACAGTACTCTCACAGACCCAAAAGCACATGCAGCCACTCAGTCACTAAGAACAGGTATGTACAGGACCGCTCATATCTCCTAATGTACACAGTCACAAGCCCACAACACTGTGGAACTCTGAAAATCCTCAATTGCATAAACTTCCTATCTGCCAAAATGCTTGACTGTATACCCAGAGTCCTTCATGCCCAAATCTAAAACAAATACACACCAAAACCCAATTAAATCACAATCAATGATCTTTCTTACAAAGTCTCATAATTCCAGTCACCTCCAAGAAACACTTAAAATAGATATGAAGTAGGACAGAAGAGGGTGGACACCAGAGGAATTTTCAGGAAGCAGGTTTACTGGCTGTAGTTCACCTATCCAGAGTATGGTTCATGCCTAAAACATTCTCTGGAAAGATATTTTGGAAATATTTTGAACTTTATATCCCATGGCAGGTGGGGGCTTGAAGGTTCACTTGACAAGTGCTTTTCATTCTATCTGATAGTTCAGACACAGGTTTCACAAGTTTTTACCAAGAAAACAGAGACAATATCTTTTGTACAACAAGTTTACAGATTTTAACTTTACCACACCTTTTGTGTGTAAATCTGGCATTTACAAGAAGGAGGATGCTACCAAGCACAATAACCTCTTCAGACATGCTGTTGATCTGACAAGAGGAGAGGCTTAATTATGGCAAGAGTCTTTTGGATGAGGGTATTTGGTGTGTTTCAGATACATATAACCTCATACCCTAGAAAAACACATACCAGTCACTATTACCCAAAATGCAATCACACAAACTCTCCCTCAATAACTGAGTAGATTCGGGCCAAACAAATGTACTTATTAACATATGACATCAATTTCTATTCTCAAATGAAAACATATACAATCACCTCACAAAGGATACCCCTTCATTCCCAAGAACAACACGATCATCTCAAAGCCCTAAATAAGACATACACAGCAGTCCCTCTTTAGACATTATCAACAGAAACTGTACACCTCCATGGGCCACGTACACATAACTCCTAACACCCCAACACCCTTAATCCCATTCTCTCCAAATCTCTGTACACCAAAGAGTATGTCTCAAAATTCTCACCTAGGCACCATGAACATACATAAACATTCTAAGATCTGAAAATGCATAGATCCAACACTGAGTGGTAAAATAACATCCTAGCTGTTCTCAAATGCATGCACAGGTTCACAATAGGCCACAATGCCCCAAACACCTACAGAACCAGCAATAACACCCAAACACACATTCTTCTAGAAAGGCACTGACCCAAGAAATCACTCAGACACAATCTTTACACATGACAATCAAACACTCACACATAAGATAATTCATGATGTCCTGTTTCATGTTCTTTCATACCTCTATACATGAAACACACAAGAACACAAAGTCCTAGTGCTAGAAGCCCAAGTTCACAAACACACACACAAAGACACAAAGACATACACACACACACACACACACACACACACACAAACACACAGGATAGGATACCCCATACACAGTCTGAACACAGACACATCCAATTAGCAATTTGTTCAATGCTATTGATCTTCTAACATTGCAGATAAAAGTGGAGGGATGAAAATGCATATTCCAAGCACACACCTTAGTGTTGAAAATATAAGAGAATAGAAAAATGCAAAGCAGAGAGCACATTCCCTCCTATAAAACAAAATGTTCTTAACATTCATCAATGAGTGCTCAATATGAAGAAAACATTTCAAGTAGAAAGAGAGCCTTCTCAGGTAAATATTCTTCAGAGGAAGCTACTCTGGGACACTGAAGGGGTACCTAAAGGAGAGAATCATCCCAAATAGACCCTTTTGAGTACACACTGTCAGCCCAGACAGATGTCTCCTAGCTGGGAGGCCACACCATGTGCGATGTGTGTTCCCATGCCAGGCCAAGGCTTGTTCACCTGGGGTCCCTTTAGCCACATCCACTCCTAATTCTGAATGGGGTCTACAGTGCTCTCACACAAGAGGTCACAGACATCCTTACATGACCCAATTATAAACTGGGTACATTACTGTCATGTCTGTTCCTCAAAAGTTGAGTGAAGGAAGTATCAGCTGCTCCCTGCTACTTAGAAACAGAGGAGGTGGGTTTGGTTAGAGGATTTTGACAGAAGCTGTCCTAATCACTTTCCAACACTGTGACAATTTACCTGAGATCAACACTTTCAAAGAACCAGAGATTTATTTTGGCTCATGATTTCAGAGGTTACATTCTATGATTGCTTGGGCCTCTTCCCTCTGGACCTGTGGCAAGGCAGAACATCTGGAAGAGACTATGTTCTGCTCACCTCACGAGAACTGGGAAGCAAAGAGAAACAGAATAGAAAACAGAATAGAGACAGAAATGCACAGAGGTGCCAGTACCCCTTTAGGTGCACATCCCCAATGAATTAATTTCATCAACTGAGCCCCACTTTCTAAAAGCTTCCCACACCTCCCAATAGTGCCATCAGGTGGGAAACACAGGTATAATAGGTGAATATTTGGGAGAAACTAAAGATCGATACCAGAATATCTACCCCTTGTCCCCAAAAGCTCATGTCTGTCTCACAGGAAAAAAGAAGCATTCAGTCCATCTAAAAGAGTTCACCAATCTCAACAGTGCCTTCCTTTCTCAATAGTCCTCATCCCAAGTCTCCTCTGAGACTCATGAGATCACAGTAATGCTGAACCCTAAATTAAAAGTTTTTTTCCTCCACTCTCTTCTTTTTGATTTACAAACATAGCTTTCTTTCTCCCCACACCCTCACTCTATCATAATGACTAACCATAGAATTAGTTAAAAGTACTAACCCTTGCACTGGGCACTTCTCCTTGATAGTTCACAGGAAATGTCCAAATGAAAAGATATGGTCAGACTGTAGAGCAGAGACTGACTAGAAGGGAAACCAGATGCTCACATCTTCAGAATGCAAGCATCTAAACAATCATGTTATCTTAGATTCACAGATCCAGATGGCTCATTGTCCACTGGACCCAGAAAAAAACCATACAACCCCATATCCTCTAAAGGACATTCTGTCAACACTAGTGAACTGCCCTTGTGCCCACCTGCCCAAGACTGAGAGAACATGACATGACACACTGTGTACATTTCACTCAACAGCACTAAGCACGATGAAACCAGGAGCTAGCCATTCATTTCTGACAAGCTGGATTGTTGAAAAATGAAGCCTTTCTTCTCTCACCTCTCTGGCTGTCTCAGGCAGAGCAAAGCAGCACAAACATTTTATAGTTGTTGTGATGTGTCCCTGATGCCCCACTCACAATGCTTGTGCAATCTGTAAGATATGAACACATTGTTGCCTGAAGATATTTACTTCATGCAGATGCCTGTTCATAAAAATGGTGCACACAAACACAATAGAAGTATGCTAGTAAATAATCCAGAGGTAGGTAAGAAAGTCTTGACTTTTAGTGTACAAAGTATATTTATCTCAAGACTAACTTCAACCTAACAACCCAATGCTTCTGAACACCAAATTGAAAGGGATGAGCAGCATCAGCTACCATAGCTGGTTACTGGCAGCTGCAGTATACAAAAAAATATATGCACAAAATTTACCTGCCCTAGGGTGCTAACTTGAATTCCAATCCCAAATACACAAACAAAATTGCATTAACACCTCCAGATAAAAATACACCTCATGGCTTCTGAGCAGATGAACATCTGACATCTCCATCCCAAACACACAGAAACACCACCTGTTACTACATGAATTTTTGGAGAAAAATACCCTATTCATACTAAATATTCAAGCACATTCCTACAAGTATTCATATAGGTACAACATCAGTTGGACACATCCCTGTACAACAAATACACTGCTCATATATACCCAATGAATATCTTACAGGCACAGACTCTGGAAAACCAAAAGTATACAACCAGTCATCTCTTGAACTACACAAAACAGACCCACATGAAATCCCACAGTTCTAAAATATACACATTCCATAACATCCAAAGATACAATATATTTCCAAGCACACAATGAACCTCTCACATCTGCCAGAGTACACATCACAAGAGCCCAATGAATTCAAAACACACTCAGACACCAACAATTTATACTTCTCAAATGCATGAGACTAAACATAATTATATACCAGGACCACACATTCTATGAACATCACCCAAATCATCAAGAATTACATGCCACAATAAACACAAAACACAATTCCCGAGAATCCTGTATACACAAATTCTAAATACACACATCCACAAATCCATGAACATACACCTAATCACTCGGGTGCCTACATACAAAACACAAAGATGCTCGTCTTGCGTGCAATCAGACAGGGAGTTCAATACCAGAACACACGAAAAATCATGCACACATTAATCTCTATCTATGGATCAATATATACATAATTTCTGAACAGGAAAGGAGAGAAAGACACATAAATATATCCAAATCATGAATATAGAAAGTCTTTAAAACACTACACAGTATTCCACATCTCCAGAATGCAACTTGCCAACCTGACCAGCCAAACATTCCTGTCCACACCTAGAAATGACACAGCATTCTCCAAAGAAATACATTTTGAATACTCCTAGCAACCTCATTACCAATGAAGAAATTTATAGAATTCAACCATCCATTTACAAATCCACAAACCAATTTGCATGCCTGAGACACAAAAAATATCTCAAGTATATCATCTAAAATACACATAAGCTCACTTACAAAATCCAAATTATAATGGGCGAGTAAAACACATTTTGTTTTTACTCAAATGCTAACAAATTACTATATCACGTATCCCTAAAACATATAAACAAAATGCCCATAACCTCCATATATATGCACAATGTCACCTCTTCATCACATACCAGTTACAAATAACTTTGTATTTGAGGAAGTTACAAATAACTTCCTCACCTCTCAGTTACAAATAACTTTCTACTTCATACATATATGGCCCCAGAAAGCAGACATCAACTGCCATGTCACTTAAGCAAACATACTAATTTACACCTAAATATTCTCCTTCTCACAACTATTACTGATACATGCAACACAAATACACCCACACACACCTGGTAGTAGTTAATACAAACTGAAGACACAAGTAACTCTCCATAGGCATCTAATTTCTACACAGTTATCCAATACATAAAAATATGCAAATATACTAAATTATACACAAAACATTACACTATCTTCATATACAAGTTCACACACTCCCAAATATGAATAACTCCTTGTCTATAAAAATGCAGAAACCTACCAACTCCACACCACACTTGAACAAATTCATCCTACTACTCCACAAAATTAGTAACTGACCAGCCTTCAAGCACGCAAGTACATATACATGAATAAAGAAAAGAAATTTTTTATAAAACCCCATATAACCAAGTATATCCCATATCTCAAGTATACAAATACCACTCCTCCATTTCCCAACAATATCAACCACATGGCAAACCCATAGATTTAGACCCAAACACATTTATTAACATAGCCCATACGCAAACACACATATTACACCCAAACATCCCAAGGTGCATTCATGAGCCTAAACAAATAAACAACAGCCCTCTAAATACACCAAACCCTGAACAGTCTCACAAAAAACATCATGAATTTCCCTTCGTCTCAAATAGCCACACAGACACCATCACACACACCGGTGAATACATATCAGATTTTCATGGGTAAGTTTAAAACAAAACAAACCCTAAATTTTGAATGCATATCAACATTTTAGGGAAACCAGCATTCCACAAAAAAAGAGTATAAAAAACACTGAAGCCCTCTGAATTCTTACCATCCCTCCAGGAAAAGCACAGCATCTCATTTTCTCATACAAATAACCACCCCATGATTTTATGCCCATGAAAATGAAAGGAAAACTTCCTGGCATCCAGGAATTCATATAAGGGCTGCCCAACAGCCCACCAATACCACATAAGAGCATATCGCCAATTTCACTGCACAATACATGAGAAACACAAAAATTGATAAGAAAATATGAATCTTTTTATTGCAAAATGCCTTTTGGTCAAATGGCTCTCTTATAATAATTATAATCAAAGAAACATCACGAAAGAACAAATAAGCCCTTCACCTAATGAAAATCCAATTCTCTTAGCTTATACCTGCCCTGTCTTTCACAGATTATCTGCACACTATAAACCCAGCTAGAAATGCACAAGATGCTCCACCTTCTTGTAAACTCCTAGTCCAAAGTTATGGGAGAAGGTCAGACCTGAAAAGATGCTTGCCAGAAATGTTGACCATGACAGGCATGGTGATGCACACCTGTAATCCCAGCACCTTCGGAGGCTGAGGCAGGAGAATCGAGAGTTCAAAGCCAGCCTCAGCAACAATGAGGAACTAAGCAACTCATTGAGACTCTGTCTCTAAATAAAAGACAAACTAGAGCTGGGGGTGTGGCTCAGTGGCCAAGTGCTCCTGAGTTAAATCCCCAGTAACCATGACCCCCAAAATAACAGAAAAAGAAATGTTGACCACAACAAAACCTGTGGTGAGCCATTCTAATTAGACCGTGGTCGCCATTACAAGATGGCGCTGGCTCCGCTGTGGTCTGTAACAAACAACTCCTTATTTGGGAGAGTTGGCGCATGGTTTTTCACCACCCTATGAGAAAGCTCCACGTGGCAGCTTTGCATTGGGGCTTGAGATGCTTTATTAAGGCTGGGAGGGGCATCCGAGGGAGAGAAGAAGAAATATCAAGGGCCTGAATAAACTGCTGAAAGAAGATTCCTGAGTTGCGTCTTCCTTGTGGGCAAGGGGTCGCGACAAGTGGTGCCGAGACCCGGGAACCAGAACTTTCAGCAGTCAGGGGTGGTGCACCGGTTAGTCCCAGGTAAGTGGGATCCGCGACCAAAGCGGGGTTAGTCCCTAGTAAGTGGGATCCGCGACCAAAGGGGGATAGTCCCTGGTAAGTGGGATCCGCGACCAAAGTGGGGCAGCTCTTCTGAAAATACAGAGAGAGCCTTACATTTTATTGCAGCTGCACTGTGTACTTTCGCTTTTACTTTCGCTTTTGTTTTCTGTGTTTTTCTTGTTGTATTTCGCTTTTGTTTTTTGTGCTTCTTTTGTTGTTGTGTCATGGGTGCCGCATCTTCAAGTCCGCTTCTCCTGGCCCTAGATGGCCTGTTACATTCCAAGGGCCTGGAAGTGAAACATAGTACTTTACAGAGATTTTTACAGAAGATAGATATCGCTGCACCGTGGTTTGCATTTTCGGGCAGCCTTATTGTACCTAGTTGGGATAAATTAGGCAAAGATCTTGACTTTGCTTCTGAGCAGGGCATATTAGAGGGTGGGGTGATACCCCTTTGGAAAATGGTCCGTAGTTGCCTTACAGATGGCAGATGTCAGGAAGCACTTACTAAAGGACAGGAAGTTCTAGAGCAATTACATGAGGAGAAATCAGAGACAGCAGGAAGTGAGGTGCCTCAGGAGGATGGGAGTGTGCGGAGCGTGAAGCAGGGGAGGAGACGATTGTCTCCGGCAAGAAGTGAGATATCTCAGAAGGATGGGAGTATGCAGAGCGTGAAGCAGGGGAGGAGACGATTGTATCCAGATCTTAGTACACTGCGCACACCCCCATGTGAAAGTGGGTCAGAGGAGGAGGTAGATGAGGAGGAAGAGCTCGGGAGGCTGTCTCGTCAGCTAGAGAGTTTGGCTGTAGGAGAAGGGAACAAAAATAAACAGGGGCTCAAGAAAAACGATCCCCCGGATCCACCGCCGTATGATGGGGGTGTTTCGGGGAGAGCTTTCCATGCCCAAACATGGAGGGCTGTTAACGCTGAGATGGGTCTTGTTTATCCAGTTTTTCAGGATAACAACAGGGGAAGATTCCATGAACCCTTAGATTTTAAAATTGTGAAGACCCTGGCGGAGTCCGTGCGCACTTATGGGGTGGATGCCGCTTTCACACTAACTCAGGTGGAGAGTCTGTCTAGATACTGCATGACTCCCTCTGATTGGGCTAGCCTTGTTCGGGCTTGTGTTTCCCCGGGTAAATATTTGGACTGGAGAGCATTTGTGCTAGAGGGCACAATAGAGCAGGCCGCCCAAAACCATGCAGCGGGACACCCCCATTGGGACAAGGATATGCTTTTGGGGCAGGGTAGATTTGCAAATCAACAGACAGGATTTCCTCCTGAGGTATATGATCAAATTAACAGCATTTGCATTCGGGCATGGAAGTCACTTCCAAATAGAGGAGAGGTGTCTGGTAATTTGACCAAGATTCTACAAGGCCCTACAGAACCCTTTTCAGATTTTGTAGCAAGGATGGTGGATGCCGCTGGAAAGATTTTTGGGGATCCTGATAGAGCCATGCCCTTTATCAAGCAATTGGTTTTTGAGCAATGTACCAAGGAATGTAAAGCAGCAATCACTCCTTATAAAAATAAGGGCATAGAAGCATGGATGAAAGTGTGTAGGGAGATTGGAGGACCTTTAACTAATGCAGGTCTTGCAGCCGCTGTCCTTCGGATTGCAAAAGGGGGCAGTCCTGGTGCTGGAACATGCTTCCATTGTGGTCAACCCGGTCATTTCAGACGTGAATGTCCCCAAAAAGACAAGTTTACTAGACCTCCTTACGGTGGCCCTTCCAATGGCCCTCGTCAACCGGGGCTATGCCCAAAATGTAAAAAGGGGAGGCATTGGGCAAAAGAGTGTAGATCAGTGAAGGACATCCATGGACAGCCTATTTCAGCTGGGCCAAAAAACGGCCGAAGGGGCCCCCGACCCCAGGGCCCACAAATATATGGGGCATTGGAGAATGTCACACCCGAACCCGAGACATGGCCATCTCTACACCATCCCATGAGACGCGGAGAGCCACTACAGGTGCCGCGGGATTGGACCTCTGTTCCACCTCCAGACTCGTATTAACACCTAAGATGGGAGTCCAATTGGTGGAAACTGAGTTCAAAGGGCCTTTACCACCTGGCACTGTAGGTTTGCTGATTGGACGTGCATCCTCTATTTTACAAGGTCTTCATGTCTTTCCCGGAGTCATTAGCCCTGATACTGTAGGGGCAGTAAAGGTTATGGTGGAGGCTCCAAAGGGCATTGTGTCTATCTCCCCAGGGGATCGGATTGCTCAATTATTAATTTTGCCTAGTTTACATAATCACTTCCCTGCTGAGTCAAGGTCACGGATGGGAAGTGAGATTGGAACCACCGGAGGGAATTGTGCCTATTTGTCACTAGATATGAGCAATCGCCCCACTTTGGAATTAAGCATAGAAGGTAAATCTATTGTGGGATTGCTGGATACAGGAGCAGACCGTAGTATCATAGCCTTTAAGGACTGGTCTAAGGGATGGCCAGTGCAGACTTCTGATCAATCCCTGAGAGGACTTGGATATGCCCAAGCCCCTCAAATCAGCTGTAGACATCTATCTTGGAAGGACCCGGAAGGGCACAATGGCACCTTTCAACCTTATGTACTTGATTTACCTATCTCTTTATGGGGCCGTGATCTGATGAAAGACATGGGGTTCACTCTTAGTAATGACTATTCCCCAGTGTCTCAACAAATTATGCAAAATATGGGGTATAGGCCAGGTCTAGGACTAGGAAAACACTTCCAGGGGCATAGGCATCCTGTGCAAGGTCATCAAAAGCTTAACAGATTTGGTCTGGGTTTTTCCTAGGGGCCACTGGGGCTCAAATACCCATAACATGGCTCACCGAGGAGCCTGTTTGGGTGCCTCAGTGGCCTCTTCCCTCGGTTAAATTGGCAGCAGCCCATAATTTAGTCAAAGAACAACTTGACTTGGGTCACATCCAACCTTCTACTTCTCCATGGAATACTCCCATATTTGTTATTAAGAAAAAATCAGGAAAGTGGCGCCTACTGCATGATTTACGAGCAGTTAATGCTCAAATGCAACTTATGGGGCCCATTCAAAGAGGGCTGCCTCTGCTCTCCTCTGTTCCTCAGGGCTGGCATATTATTGCTATTGACATTAAAGACTGTTTCTTTTCTATTCCTTTGCATCCTAAAGACTCACAGCGTTTTGCCTTCACCCTTCCCTCGTGTAACCACGAGGAACCAGATCTAAGGTTTGAGTGGGTAGTGTTGCCGCAGGGAATGGCTAATAGTCCCACGATGTGCCAGATGTATGTGGGGAAGGCACTCGCACCTCTCAGACATAAGTATTCCTCCATCAAGATCATTCATTATATGGATGATGTGTTATTGGCCGCTAAGCTAGAGCAGACAGTTAATGAGGCCTATAAAGAATTAGTAAAGCTGTTAGCTCAATATGGGCTACATATTGCACCTGAAAAGGTTCAAACGGGGAATTCTATTGAGTATTTGGGAGCGATAATTGGGTATGACAAATTAAAACCACAAAAAATCACCATAAGAACTCAAGATCTCCAAACTCTAAATGATTTTCAAAAACTGCTGGGAGATATTAATTGGATAAGGGGATATTTACATATTCCTAATAGTGTGCTCCAGCCTTTGTATGCTACCCTTAAGGGTGATCCAGATCTTGCTTCTCCTCGTAGCCTCACCAAAGAGGCTAGAGCGGCCCTTATAACAGTAGAAGAAGCCATACAACATGCTACTTTATGCAGGCTCCAGAGTGATAAACCTTTCCAGTTATGTGTGCTTGCCACTATGCGGCAGCCTACTGGAGTACTGTGGCAAGATGGGCCTTTATTATGGATCCACCCACATGTATCCCCAGGAAAATCCTTAGAATATTATCCTGATGCTGTTGCAGCATTAGCACTTAAAGGGATTCAACAAAGCATTCAATTTTTCGGACAATCACCTTCTTCTCTTATTATACCCTATACTAAAGCTCAACTTAATGTTTTGTGTGCTACTCTTGACAACTGGGCTATTTTATGTTGCTCGTTTCAAGGGGATATTGATAATCATTACCCTTCCCATCCATTACTCCATTTTGTTAAAGAACATCCCATCATTTTCCCTAAGGTAACTTCACCCAATCCAATTCCGGGGGCTGTTAATATTTTTACTGATGGTTCCAAGTCTGGAATGGGAGCTTATGTAATTAATGATTCTCCCCCTGTTCAGCATCAATTTGCTCCTGGAAATCCACAATGGGTGGAACTGCAAATTGTTATTGAGGTTTTTAAACAATGTTCTTTTCCTTTTAATCTTATTTCGGACTCCATCTATGTGGTACAAGCACTAAAAGTCCTGGAGGCCGTGGGAGCTATTAGTAATGCCCACAATGTATCTGCTTATTTTAATCAGCTTCAACAGCTTATCTGTAACCGCACTGCTCCTTTTTATCCAATGCACATCCGGGCTCACACCTCTCTTCCTGGTCCGTTATCACAGGGTAATGCCTGTGCGGACTCAGCCACTAGAGGTCAGTTGATATGCTTGGCTTCCTCCTTAGAGGGGGCTAAATTATTTCACAAAATTTCCATGTTAATGCTTTAACGCTGTGCAGGCGTTTTTCTATTTCAAGAGCGGATGCTCGTCAGATAGTATTACAATGTCCCCATTGTGTCACATTTCTTCATCCCCCTACTTATGGAGTGAACCCACGGGGATTGAAGCCATTGGTTGTCTGGCAAATGGATGTGACGCACATACCTGACTTTGGTAACCTCAAGTATGTACATGTTTCTGTTGATACGTGCTCTGGAGTTATTCATGCTTCTGCTTTATCGGGAGAAAAGGCACGTAATGTTATTACTCATTGCCTAGAAGCATGGGCAGCATGGGGTGCTCCTGCATCCCTTAAGACTGATAATGGACCTGCTTATACTGGCAGACAATTTACATCATTTTGCTCTACCATGGGAGTGCAACTTACTCATGGTCTGCCTTACAATCCTCAAGGACAAGGCATTGTTGAGCGTGCTCATCGCACCTTAAAGGAAACTTTACAAAAACAGAAAGGGGGAATAGGAGCTGAACACACTCCTAAAGAACGCCTGTCCTTAGCTCTCTTTACCATTAATTTTTTGAATTTGGATATTCATGGCCGCTCTGTGGCCGATAGACATGTGTCCCCTCAGCCCTCTGTGATTGGCTATGTTAAGTGGAAAGATGTTCTTACGGGCCAATGGAATGGCCCCGACCCCGTGCTGACATGGGCGCTAGGATCTGTATGTGTTTTTCCCCAGGATCGCACGGAACCGTTGTGGGTCCCTGAACGCCTGACAAGAAGAGTTTTGACATCAACCGACCAGCAACAAGAGATACCACAGCAATCCCGTGATGAGGATCTTCACTCTGCTACGTGCTCTGGTTCTGGTGCTGGTGCCGATGGCACAGACGACACCAATGCAGTGGTGGGCAGTGGCACGGGCTTGGCCAATGCCGATGCCAGTTTTACTGCCATTGCACGCAGATGGGTTTCCACACTAGTGCTTTTCTATCGCCTTAAAGTCCGTGCCTTTCTTTCAGGGTGCTGTCAACTTGTTTGTTGATATTAACAGCCACAGTTCAGCCTCAGCTATCCCCCTTCGTCCACCATCGTCACGATACAGGATGCGAGGCAAGGCACTGCACTTGAGTGATCCTTGACGTGGACCTCAAGGAGAGCATGTCCTATTGCATGCGGGTTAGACGCGTCCACGCCCCGCCCCACGAAAAAAGGCGTCGGCTGATATGGCCTCGGATCTGGGGAAGGGCCCTCCTTAGGACTGAGCCATACTATGCAGCCACTTCTGCACAGTGGGATAGGACCTCTACTCTCGCCTGTATTGTTTTAAGAAAACAGAAAGGGGGAACTGTGGTGAGCTGTTCTAATTAGACCGTGGTCGCCATTACAAGATGGCGCTGGCTCCGCTGTGGTCTGTAACAAACAACTCCTTATTTGGGAGAGTTGGCGCATGGTTTTTCACCACCCTATGAGAAAGCTCCACGTGGCAGCTTTGCATTGGGGCTTGAGATGCTTTATTAAGGCTGGGAGGGGCATCCGAGGGAGAGAAGAAGAAATATCAAGGGCCTGAATAAACTGCTGAAAGAAGATTCCTGAGTTGCGTCTTCCTTGCGGGCAAGGGGTCGCGACAAAAACCCACAAACCACTCTAATCAAGAATTTTAACAGAGAAACTTTGATCACTTAAGTCTTGTTTAGACCTACTGGACTGGAACTCTTGGTGACATACATGAATAAGATAAGACATACACAGCCCACACTCCAGAAGAGGCTACTTTTCTGAAACACTAGACAACTGATGCACCCACCTAGGACCATCATATGTTCCTTTGAGCCTACCATCTTCCATTCCATCAGGCCAGCTTGTTGCTAATAAAGCTCATTCTCTCTACTTCTCAAGTCATTGACTCTATTGGGATACAGTGAGAAAAACACACACATGACGTAAAATGCTCAACAAAAACTAGCAAATTTTCTCCTGAAATTCTTTCATTTCAAAACTGTATATGCTAGGGGCTGGGCCTGGGGCTGGGGTTCAGTGGTAGAGAACTTGCCTAGCTTATGTAAGGCACCGGATTCTATTCTTAGCATCACACAAAAATAAATAAATAAAGGAATTGTTTGCATCTACAACTGAAAATTTATATATATATACTAGCTTTTAACCCTCTTGTACACAGTTCTCACAGCCCCTAAATTTACACATATAAACCTAAACATATAAACCTAAATACTCTGAACATACATAAAAAACTCCCACAATCCTGAACACAAACACACATTTGTTTTTTCCTTCCTCAGAATGGAAATGAAAGTAATGAATTTGAGCTGAACAGAAGTAGACTATATTGGATACTGACATCTGCAACTTCGATCTATTATCAATGAAGGGACTTTTTTACCAATTTCTGGAAATGCTGCTGGAAACGACCTTGACTGTCAGCTCCCTTGACATCTGCATCAGCTATAGAGAGCACCCTCAAGAGCTCTTACAACTTTCTAGGGAGGTTTCATGGATAAATGGGTAATAAAAAGCTGAGCACACCCCTAATGACAATATTAATCCTCCACTGACACAAGAGGCTAGCTGAGACTGTTTGGGGGCCTGGGTCATATTTCAACTTCTCCTCAGCCTTATTATGCTCTCTTTGAATATTTAAACAAACAAAAATGAACAAACAAACAAAAAACTTGCTTACAAAACTGTCTCAGGGACTGAACTTCAAGGAACACAACATAAGACAGCATTCTTTGATTCTTTCAATGATTACTCATTAAGCACCAAGAGACACTGAAAGACCATCTCTCTTATGGATATTTCACCCCACAGAAGAAAATAGACAATAAACAAACATATGTATTATGGATTCACACATGGAGTTTTTGGAGAGAATCAGTAAGCAATTAAATTAAAGGACAGGGTCTCTACAGAAAGAAGGGAAGGGCTACAAATATAGGCTTGAGGAAAAGTGCAAATGGAAGAATACATTGCCTGGTACAAAATGATTTCAATTTCTGTGGTTTTCTCTTCACTTGATACCTGCTATCTGATCTTATGGTGTGCATTCATTTTGGGGAGTACTAGTTACCTAGTGAACTGATATTGTAGACTAACAAACACTGGGAAATTCAGCAATTCAAAGTGATATGCATTTATCCTCTCAGGCATGGCATCTGAGGGTCAGTATTAGGGATGGCTCTGCCAGACAGCTCTCCTTCCCCAGTCTGGCCTCACTCAAGTGATAGGGACATGCAGCTCTCCCAAGGCCATATCCTCCAGCAATCAAACTCATGATGTCCTCTTGTCAATGATAGAAAAGAAAGAGGAGGACTCCAAGCAAGGTAGGTCAGACAGCAAGCCCAGAGCCACGATGGAAGGGAGGCTGTGTTGGGACACATGGTGCAGGGTAGAGATGCACTGAGGTCAGGAACTAAGTCATTTCTGCTACTCCCTCAACTAGGTGTAGACTCTGAGGAACAAATTTTACCCAAGAGCAAGTTATCATACTTGAACTTTTGGAAAGTCAAAAATACACCCTCCTATATCTCTTTTTCATTCTTCATTGCTTACTTAATGTAGACACTGAAGGATACTCTGGAGGATCTGAAGTCAATGGGTCTGCTACCTGTCCCTGAGGTATCAATCCTACATGAGACAGATGCTAAACTCAATGTTCTTATGAGGGAGAGGTAGAAGTTGGGGCTTTAAGAGTAAGAGCAGGGATCCCAT
This sequence comes from Marmota flaviventris, assembly GCF_047511675.1. NCBI lineage: Eukaryota > Metazoa > Chordata > Mammalia > Rodentia > Sciuridae > Marmota > Marmota flaviventris. The sequence continues at coordinate 65,524,815 of NC_092513.1, forward strand.
GTTCCCCATGGGCCATGGAATACATGCTGATGCACTGATATGTATGGAAACGGGGGGTGTATTAAGGAGATGACAGTTATATTCTGGATGGACCAATAAACAGGATACCAAACATTTTTGGCAATTACTGAAAACACACCATTCACTGCCCCAAGCACTTTACACATTAACTCTAATCTTCACAATCTTGTAGAGTTAGCTTTATTTTTCTAATTTTATAGAAAAGTAAGCTGAGGCTCAGAGAGGTTAAGACACTTGAGCAAAGCCACTTGCCCAAGGGTCAGTGCATCACTGAACACTGTGATAAATGTGTTTAGTGGTACCAGTTTGGTAGTGAAATTTAAGAATGGTGGGATAGTTACATCCCTGTAAACTAGAAGTCAAGGCTCTTCTGCCTACTCCTAAAGAATATCTTACTAGCATACCTCTAGTGTGTGTGTGTGTGTGTATGAGGGTTGGGGAGGCACATGGTAGCTGAGGCACAGATTTTGCAGGCTTTTGACAGCTCAACCCATGAAACCAGGTGTCTCTGCCAACCAGCTGTGTCCCAGAGAAGCCAACAGACCCTGTAACTGCCCAGCTGCTTATCAGAGCATTCTGCATGGTGAGAACATCTCCCATCTCACTTCATGTCAAAGAAATCACACAACTTTATGACTTCTGCGCATCATGTAGCCAATGCTATGAACATTCTGCTCTCCATAGCTATCTGCCCACCATACGAAGCCATTTCATGGCCTAGATGCCAGGACCACACAAATGGTGAAGAATTATGTTCCTGCTTCAGAAACAGACCTCACTGAATCTGTCCCCACAAAGAGGAACCGAAATCAGCATTTATGAGGATTCTGTGGCCCTGAAAAGAAAGTCAACTAACCCAGCTTGGATCAATGCAGTATCTTGGCATAGACACAAGGGTCCATAACCCCTGATGCCCAACTCACAGTACATGTAGAGACTCCAAATAGACTGTTGCCTGAATGTGTTTACTTCACACAAACATGTACGCATACATACTGAACACACACACACACTTACTCATGCACACGTTAGAGGTGTGCCAGTAAATATTTAGTAAGATATCCTCCAGGAGAGGAAAGCAATACTTCACTTTTTTAAAAACAAAATATTTATTTTTGTTGTAGTTGGACACAATACCCCTACTCCATTCATTTATTTCTATGTGGTGTTGAGGATCGAACCCAAGGCCTCACACATGCTAGGCAAGTGCTCTAGTGCTGAGCCACAACTCCAGCCCCCATGCCTTCACATTTAATTTATGTGCTCTAACCACCCTGCCATGACTAATTTCAGCCTACCAACCTGATGCCACTGAACACAGAACTAGACAGATTTGAGCACCATCAGCCATCACAAGCTAGTGCCAGCCAGCTCCAGCCCATATATGAATATGTGCACACAGTCCACCTGTACCCCAAGTAGGAACTTCAACTCCAACCCCAAATGTACAAATGAAACTACATCACATATCTCTAAGATACACTCCTCATAAGACCTGCACAGACACAGATCTATGAAACAGGGAACAGGATAAGTAGGTGTCAGTGGGTCCTGGGTTAGCAGGCTACTTGTGAGCTGCTCTTAGTTAAAAAAATATATCTGCAGTTTCAGGCCTCCTACTCAACCATAAATATCCTACTAGCATCTGACTGGACAAAACAGTATTCTACCTAACTACATAGCAACTGCAATCTTGAGCAAGCTCAGGCTAGTTCCTCATGCAGATGCTCCAGAGACATTCCTAACCCTAATTTTCACCTTTTTACTTATTGAGGCTTATTACCACATGTACGTATACACCCATTGGTTGCATAAGTAGATGCTAATGAAACTGAGCAGGGTTCCACAAAAGACCTCCCAAATCAAGAGAATCCCCTTCATATTCAACCCCTGCTTATAAATATTATTTCCCCTGAACATTATAAGCCACCAACCATCTGACTGGGAGGCTACTTGGCCTCTAAGTATGGCCAACTCAGCCTTTTGAGTGTGTACTTTTGCTTTGCAATCAAGCTCTTTCATTTTCTCTAAAATCTGGGCCTTAAATTCTTCTCTGCCAAGAAACCTGAAGGTTTGAGTAGAGGATCCTACATTTCTGAAGACATTCTCACACCCTTCACTGGTGACACATGTACCATCAACACATAGACAAATTACCAGTCTCTACCTAAAATAGAAAACCCTAGTACCCTGAATGTTCACGTCATTCCTATAACTATACACACACATACACATGCGCTAGATACAAACATACAATAGACACACTGTCCATATGCACACTGTGAAAATACTATGGGCACAGACTCCAGAAAACCACCTAGCATACACAAGTTGTCTCATACAACACCCCCAGCCAAGACTGAAGGGAGCCTGGCCTGCCTTTGGGACCTCCCACCCCCACCCCCGTCCATGCTTCCAGTAAGAAACAGTTCTGCAGATAATTATAGGTCTGGGCAACCTCTGAAAACCCCATTCCTTGAATTTGCCTGTAGTAAATTTCTTGATTTACTGTCCTTTGCATATTACTGCATAAGGAGAGCTCTCCCAATAGATACGGATACTCAAATGTTCTCTCTAAAAGTTTTTCTTCTTCTACATTTAATGAAGACTTGGCAATGTCCACCAATTTCAGCAGATAGCAAATTGATCCTCTTCTTTTTCTCCTACATGGCATACTTTTAGCTGGAAATTTTTTGAATGTGTACCATGGATTCACATGACCTTGGAACACATTGAAAAAAAAATACACTCCCTTGATGCTCTCTCTGGGGATTTGGGTAATTAATATCACTCTAAATATAATGGCAAAGACATGTCACAGGTGACACTGCCAAAGGCCCAGAACTAAGGGCTCTACAGGAGGCAGACAGGGCCTTTAGCCATTGGGCCAATGTTCCTAATTAAGCGCACATCCCTGTTCAGAAATCTTTTTGTTTCATGGTAGGGCAGAAGGACAATTCATGGCTTCATCTCATGGCCTCATTGCATGAATTGGATTTGAGCTAGTTGGATTATATGCATCTGGGGTCTAGCATTTTGAAACAGTGCAAAACTGATTGCATGGGGGTATGAAGCTCATTAGCAAAGCACTGATTACAGAGTTTTCAAGGGCCATGAAATTTATCTCAGTCTACCAAATCAGCCTTGCTTCAAAAATATACTCTCCATCATTAGTTACAGTATACCATTATTTTAAAAAAGAAAAAAAACTATGGAATGAGGAGAAGACATGTTTTTCCATATTGCACTATTATTTCACTGATTCAGGAAAAAAAAAAACCTGCCAGCTATAATATCAATGACATGAATGTGGGCATTAATTAGAAGACTTGACAAGTGAAATAAGAATGAAAGAAGCTTGTTTTCAGTTCCTGAGTATCAAGGATTGCCCCTCTGTTCCTTTGAAAAGGCTTATAACAAGATGTTGAATATTTCATGAACACCAAAGTGTGCACTTTACAGACATGGTGGGATGAAAAACCATTATATTCATAGAATGCAAGCCACACCCTACAGTTGAAAGTATTGGCTGTTTATACCCATGATCTTGTGGCTGATGAGAGCCTGCTCACTGGCCCTGCCTAGCAGGGGGAGAAAACAAAGATGATAGGAGAGGCATTGGAATAGAGGGGCACCTGTCACGCCACTCTCCTGTGCATTTGAGAAACTATTTCAAAATGGCCCAGAGGCACACACCACTTGTGTCACTACTGAACAACTTGACGGGAACTTGAGGTTCTTCTATACCTGCCAGAGGTCTTCATGGAATGTCTGCCCAGCCCCCACCCAGGCCTGCTGCCCTCATCCCCTCCCCCACTGCAGAATGTCTGGATCCAACATTCCACTGGGGTTTACATTCAAACTTTGCCCAGCTTTACTCAGTTGGATCCTGAGCATCTGCTGTAGCCAGGTCACTCTCTGGGTCCTGTGTTGATGTTTCCCACTCTGGAGACTGCGAGACTCTGGGTCCAGTGTCCTAGCCTTTAGAAGGAGGTGAGCCTGGAGGACAAGGGTTTGTTTTTTGACTGCTGGTCACTCCTTAAATACTTGGAAATTTGAATGGAGTGCTTCCTCCATGTGAGTAGAAGTAGAGGAAGGAAAGACCTCAAGAGGACACACTTGACATGGCTGGGGAAGCCCAAGGAAGACTGATACTGCCCATTGGGGGGGGGGAGGACTCCTAAGACATAGATCCAGACAACACACGGAAAGTACACGGGGACAGCAGAAAGGAGAGAGGCCAAGGGATTGTGTCCTTGTAGAATGGATACAGGTCACTGCATGGATTTTAGGCAGAGATGGTATCACAGTGCTGGGCAGTTTGGGCTCCCTGAGGAGGGGAGAGGCTGAGACCTGTGTCCATTCTTCAGACACATGGAAGCTGCTTGGGATATCATTGTGAGGGGTTCAACTGAAGGGTCTCAGATCATAAGTAAGCAGTGATGAGAAATGTTCTTAGCAAGAAAACTGGTCCAGTTGAGTTCTCGATGACCACAGATGCAGTGTGATATACTCTCTGTTGGTGAGTCTGCAGGGCACTCCAACTGCCGCAGCCCAGGGCATCTTGCCAATTCCTGCCCAGGAAAACTTCTCCTTCCATTCAAACAGCTGGTGTCCTTGATTCCTGAAGGTTAGGAAGCCCAGAAAACCTCAACCAACATAGATTTGGGGCCCTGTGAGGTCTTTTGAATTGTTATCGCTTTCATGGAAAGAGGAGTTCTTTCAGAGCTTCTTGGTGTTGGCCACTCTCTGTGGTGTAGACTCAGCCCTTTATTCATATTGGCAGGAAGATTTCTCTCAGGAAGATCTTTTTTGGTACTCCATGAAAAGGGAGCACATGGGGGGTGTCCTTCTTCCAGCATCAGGTTTGATGAATTCTGGGTTCTTTCCAAGAGAGGAAGGAGAATAGCACCCAGTTAGGAAGGGGGCCTACTCATATTGTCACCTGAATAGCACCCAGTTAGGCAGGGATCCTGATCAATATGTGCAAGCATGGAAGTGCGGTGGACCTTGCATTCCTTGACTACACTCTGCATGACGTCCTGGTGAACAGGGATGTGCTCCAGACAACCTGGCCACACCTGGCAGCTGGTGCAGGCCTGGTTCTCTGTGATATTTTCCTTCTTGTGTTTGGGAGCTCAAAGGAAAAGGACCGCAGGATGGCTCCAATTCTCAGGCCCAGTACCAACATGACCAGTGGCTGTGAAAATCTCTGAAATGCCCCAATCTTCACCATTCCATCGCCTTCCATGATCCTCAGCAGCCATTGCTGGTGAGGGCAGGGGAGGGTCTCAGGGAACCGAGTGTCTTTCACACAGACCTCTTCCCTGGGACCAGAGCTTATGTGTCATGGCAGGGACCAATGAACATTGGGGACATGGCAGGCCAGAATCTGTCCCCAATTTAGTATTTACTGTGGGAAATTCTTGGAGAAGCACCCACATTCTGAGCAGGATGTGCTTCTGGGTGACCTTCAGGGTTCCTCAGCCTCTAGATATAAAGATATTTTATTCAGGGGCTTTTTTGTTTGTTTGTGCAAGTCTAGGAAAGAAGGGGAAGGGCATACAAGGAGTGTAAGCAATAGGAAGAATGAGGAAGTGATGGAGCCATAATCTTTAGGACCTGTCACCTTCACAAATGACCTTGGAGTGCCTAGAACTGCCCACTAGAAGGTCCCTGACCCTGTTGGTGAGCATAGGGAAGGGCATGGTGCCATTGAACAGTCAAACTTATCCACTGATAGGGAGTCACCTAGGAGGCCAATGGAGTGTCTGCAAAGAATGCACAAGGGGCCTCTCAGAGGCAGGGAAACTGAGGTTTCACAGTCCAAAGACAGCGTTCAGGGAATCCTGGTGCACTGGAAACGAGTTTTCTCTGGGTAGAATTATGACAAAGGGAACACAGCATGAAATTTACTCAGGGACATTTGCAAACTGCAGTTTCCCTCCCCACAGAGCCCTGAGCTGTGAGTTATGTGTAGGATGGACCTCATTCTGAGGCTATCCCATCTGGTCATGGCCTCAGCACTGGAGAAGCAAACAAAACCCTGTAGAGGGTCCAAAGTCAGTTCCATCACAGTTCCTAGGAGGACTTGAAGGTTAGGGATTCCTGGAGTCTGTCGAGTGGATGTAGAGATGGGGGGATGCATGTGGGGAATGGAAGGAAAGAGGAAGGGAAAGGCAGATAGCTGGGAGGGTTAGATGCCCAGGGCCCCAGGATCATGGTGGCAGGTCCAGGCAGGCCAGGCACCACGGACTTTCTGGGTCCATGTTGCTGAGTGAGGAAAGGGCATGACCCCCAGAGAAGTTTGGGAATCATTAGAGGAGCCTCCCAAGGGCCAGGAAGAGAAGGGTCCCAAGCGCATGAAGCCAAAAACTAAGGCCTGGGAGGGCCTAGGACCTGCAGGGGACCTGGAGCCAGCACCTGGGGACAGCTGGGAGGAGCTGGGCTGTAGACTCTCACAGGTATCCTGGAGGTCGAGGCCTGCGGGAAGCTGAAGCCCTGCCCTTCCTTCTCTCCCAGGCAGCCATCACTCGCTCCTCACCCGCCTCCCTCCAGGCACCACAGGGAAGGGTGCCGCTCCCTCTCAGGGCCTTGGGAGCCCTGCTGCGGCTCCATCCCATCTTTCCATACTCCCTCAGGCTGGGCAGCTGCCTTCCTCTTCACAGATGTGGGGCCAGAGACCCATGGGTGCCTCCTCACCTGTGTCCCTCAATCCTTCCACCCCAGTGCACGAAGCCCGGGCACCGAGCCAGGCTGAGGTGCCTTCTAGGTCCCAGCACAGGAGTGAGGTGCATGGGATGGCGGGACCCAGAGGAAGCTCCTATCAGCTCAGTGCCAGCTCCATCCCTGGGGGACCAGGGCCAAGGGCTGGCTGACTGCAGACTCCCTGGCCTGACTCTGGTGGCACTGGCACCAGGGTGTCTCTGGAGAGACTGAAGGATGAACAGACAGCTCTCCATGTGGAGACAGGCCCCAGGAGCCAGAAGTACCCTATAGCCCTGTGCAAGGAGAACTGTGAGACTCTCACAGGCCTTGTGTCTCCAGGGCTGCCTGAGCCAGGGCTGCATCCTGGCATTTCTGGGGGCTCCACTGATGTGTCCGAGGAGTATGTGGAAGGAAAGGGTTAAGGACCACAGAACACGTTAATTTACATGCAGAGTCTCCAGACTTTCATGCTGACAACCCGGGGTCTGTGCAAGCCAATCAATATTATATGAAGACATCTCCTGCCAGCATGGAGGGACAGCAGGCAGGGGCTCCAGGCTTCCTTTGCCAAGGAGAGAGTGGGGGGCACAGGCCTTCATGGCCCTGGGCATCTCCGCGCCAGTGCCACCTATCCTGAGGGAGGCTAATCTCCCCTCCTTCCTCCAGATGTGAGCTGACAATGGAAGGGAGTTTTCCTACCATCCAGCTCCTCCAGGTCACTGGTACCCACACAGGGAGTCCTGCGCACAAAGTGTGCACGGGTGGACGCCCAAGTGCATCTTGGTTCCAGCAGGCATGCAGCTCCAGCAGCCCTGAGAGCTCTCCTGGGCAGACGTGCCCTGGACAGGGCACAGTGAACTGTGCTGGTGTCTCATGTCCCCAGAGGCCCAGACCCTGCGGTGGAGGCCACATGCCTCTCCTCTGCCTGTCTGTGGGCCCCACCTGTCCCCTCCAGAGATGCCTTGGCCCTGCACCTCCCTGGCTCTTCACCAGACCTTCAGGGGCAGGGGAAGACCTGCTCAGCCCCTGTCCCTTCCACCACCACCAGCCTGGCCTGCATCCCCCTGTCAAAAGGAAGTCACTGGAACCCAGTGCACAGCCCCCCACTCCGTGAGAAGCACACAGCTAGCACAGGGCACAGGAGCAGGGGAGCCCGGGCACCCTGGAGTGGAGCTGTTCATCTGGGGCTTCGAGGTGGGTTGGGGTCTTGGAGTGAGAGGGGCAGCCATAGGAAGACCCACCATCTGGGCAAGAAACATGAGACTCTGGGCACATCAGGAAGGGTGGGAACCCTGGGCGTGGGGGACAGCCTGGAGTATGGTGAGGGTCCCAAGAGGGCCAGCTAGTGGGATGAGGAGCTCCTTGTTGGAGTAAGAACCTGTAAGTGTAGTCACCTGAGAAGTAAGTTGCTTTTAAGGAGACCAGGTACCTGAAGCAGGTGAGCTACAAGGGCCCTCGGCCTGAGCTCAAGTCCCTGTTCACCAGCTGCTGCAGGTGGGCCCTGGGGGGCAGGGAGAGGGCGGGCCTCCCTGGAAAGACCCTGGGCAGAGACTTGAGAGGGTGCTCCTCAGAATTGGGATCGAGTGGTGTCAGGCTACCCACCCCTGAGGATATGTGGGGACAATGGTTGGGGCTTGCCTAGAATTGGGGTCGGGCCACCAGGTCCCCTGTAGAGCTCGCCCTGTACTATGCTGAGACAGGTCAGGAGCTGGGCCTCCATTTCCCTGATGGGAGCACATTCACAGACCCTCTGGGCTCTGGCTCTGGGGTGGGGAGGGTGAGAGCAGTCCTGGGCCCCAGGTCCCTGGAGCACCCCCTCCCTTCAAAGGCCAACAGAAACTCAGTGCTGGAGGGGTCTTAGTAGGAGCAGGTGGGCACTCCCTCCATCAGGCCCCCAAATGGGCTCCCCAGCCATTGCCTGGCACTGGAGGCCCCACACCTGAGCAGCAGGACCTTCCCAGGGCCTGCCTCACGACATCTGACCATCCTGATCATGTGGTCCCCGAATAGCAGCAACCCAAGTTCATTTGCCTAGGCACGTGGTGCAGGAGGCCCTCTAGGACCCTGTGTCTAGTTCTTCCCGGCCCCTTGACCCAGCCCCCTCATCCTGTCCTGTCCTCCTGAAGGGCAGCAGGGGGCAGACAGGGCAGGTCCTCATCCCTGGTCTGTCACCCTTCACTCACTCATTCATCCCTTCATCCAACAGCCCTTCTCAGCCCTTCTGGAACATGCAGCTGCCCCATGTGGCCCACAGGGAAGGGTAGACAGAACCCAAGCTTGTTTTATGGAGGAAGGAACAGAGGTGGAGGCCTGTATTCCTCCCTGTTCCCAGGACTCATCTGACTCCAGAATATTTTGTAGCCCTGGCCTGATCTTCTCTTCACGTGATGCCCAGGGACAGAGAGCTCCCAGAAGGGCTCTGGGGCTTGGCTTGCTGCACTCTGGGCCCTGCATTGTCCTGGGTTCTTCTCCAGATGCTGGGGATACCTGGAGAGGCCAGTCAGTGTCTGGAGGAAGGTGTTGGCTGCAGAGCCCCGCAGCGCTTTTGCCAGTTTCTTGCCTGAAGGAAGGGCACCACTCAGCCAAGCCTCATCCAGGTACTGGCTAAAGCCTTGTATTAGTCTGTTTTCTGTTCCTGTAACAGAATACCTGAGGCTGGGGACTTCATGGAATAAGGAGTTTGTTTAACTTATAGTTCTATTTGTTTTGGGTATGGCACAGGTATCAGTTGACTCTGATGAGGACCCTATGGTGGAAGGCTTCACAAAGCAGGAGCTGGTGCAGGAGGGGACATGACAGGGTGAGCCAGGAGCCAGGGAGAGAGGAGGGGCCAGGCCTGCTCTCTGGCACCCCCTCCCCTGAACTAACAGGTCCCTGGAGAACTCCAGCAGTGCTTCCAGGAAACCCAGTGGCCACATGACCGGTCCCACTCCTGAGCAGTCCCACCACATCCAGAAGGCACAATGGGGACCACACTGCCACACACGAAACTTTATGGAGACAGACTGGGGCAAACCAGTGGGCCTGCTCCCCATGGACCCTGCTCCCCCAGGGCGGGCTCCCCCTGGACCTGCTCCTACAGGGACCTACTCCCCCTGGCCCTGATTCCCCTGATCCTGGTATCCCTGGGTCCTGCTCCCCCTAGCCCTGCTATCCTTCGGCACTGTTCACCCTGGCCCTGCCCCCCAAGGCCATGGTCCCCCTGGGTCCTGCATCCACTGAGCCCTGCTCCCCCGGGTCTTGCTCCCCACTGGGCACTGCTCTTCCTAGGCCCTGCTTCCCCCGGCCCTGCTCCCTGGACCCTGTTCCCACTAGGTCCCGCTCCCCCTGGGCCCTGTACTCCAGGGCCCTGCTCCCCCTGGCCCTAAACCCCCTGGCCCTACTCCCCCTGGCCCTGCTCCCCTGGGCCCTGCTCCCTCTAGCCCTGCTCCCCCTGGGCCCTGTTCCCCTGGGCCCTGCTCCCCCTAGCCCTGCTCCCATGGGCCCAGCTCCCCCTGGGCCCTGCTCCCTAGGGCCCTGTTCCCCATGGCACTGCTACCCTGGGCTCTGTTCCTCCTGGGCCCTGATCCACCAGGAACTACTCACCTGGGCTCTGCTCCCCCTGGCCCAGCTCTCCCTGGGCCCTGCTCCCCTGGACCCTGCTCCCCTGGGGCCTTGCTCCCTGTGGGCCCTGCTCCCCCTGGCCCTGATCCCCTGGGCCCTGCCACTCCTGGGCCCTGCTCCCCTGGCCCTGCTTCCCCTGGCTTTGCTCCCCCTGGGCCCTGCTCCCCCTGGGCCCTCCCTCAGGGCCCTGCTTCCCCTGGTCTTTCTCCCCTGGGCCCTGCACCCCCTGGCCTAGGTCACATGGACCCAGCTCCCCCTTGGCCCTGCTCCCCCTGGCCCTGCTCCTCCTGACCCTACTCCCCTGGGTCCTATTCCCCCTGGTCCTGCTCCCCATGGTCCTGCTCCTTCTGGCCCTGCTCCCCCTGGTCCTGCATCTCCGGGCCCTGCTCCCTGTGGCCTTGCTCTCCCCACTGTTCCCCTGGGCCCTGCTGCCCTTGGACCCTGCTCTCAATACCCCTGCTCCCCTGGGCTCTGGTCCCCCTGGCCATGCTCCCACACGGCCCTGCTCCCCTGGGCTCTGGTCCCCTTGGCCCTACTCCCTTGGGCCCTGCTCCCCTGTGTTCTGCTCTCCCTGGCCCTGCTCCCCTGGGCTATGCTCTCTCTGGTCCTGCTCCCCTTGGGCCCTGCTCTTCCTGGCCCTGCTCCCCTGGGCTATGCTCCCTGCTGGGTTCCGCTCCCCTTGGACCCTGCTCCCCCTTGATCCTGCTCTCCTGGGCCCTGCTCCCCCTGAGTTATGCTCTCCCTGGTCCTGTTCCCCTGGGCTCCGCTCTCCATTGTTATGTTCCCCCTGGGCCCTGCTTTCCCTGGGCCCGCTCCACCTTGTCCCTGCTCCCACTGGACCCTGCTCCCCCTGGTCCTGCTTCCCTGGGCTCTGCTCCCCCTGGCTCTGCTCCCCCTATCTCTGTGCCTTGCTCCCCCTACCCCTGCTCGCCCCGGGCCCTGTTCCCCCTGGTCCTGCTCTCCCTGGGCCCTTGTACCCCTTTCCCTTTTCCCGCTGTCCCTGCTTCGTATGTCCCTGCTCCCCTGGGCCCTATTCTACCTGGCCTGGCTCCTCATGGGACCTGCTCCCCCTGGCCCTGCTCCTCTGGGCCCTGCTACCCATGGTTCTGTTCCCCTGGGGCCCCAGCTTCCCTGGGCCGTGCTCCCACTGGGCCCTGCTCCCCCTGGCCCTGCTCCCTCTGGCCCTGCTCCCCCTATCCCTGCTCCCCCTACACCTGCACCTCTGTGCCTTGCTCCCCTACCGCTGCTACCCCTGGGCCCTGCTCCCCCTAGTCCTGCTCTCCGGAGCCCTGCTCCCCCTGGTAATGTTATTCCTGGGCTCTTGTCTCCCTGGCCCTTTTCTGCTGGCCCTGCTTCACATGTCCCTCCTCCCCTGGGTCCTATTCTACCTGGCCAGCTCCCCATGGGACCTGTTCACTCTGGACCTGCTCCCCCTGGTTCTGCTCCCCCTGGTTCTGCTCCCCCTGGTTCTGCTTCCCCTGGGACCTGGTTTCCCTGGGCCCGCTCCCCCTGAGCCCTTCTCCCACTAGGCCCTGCTCACCCAAGCCTTGCTCCCCTAGGCTCTGCTTCCTCTGGGCCTCCTCCCCTACCCCTGATCCCCCTACTCCTGCTCACCCTGGGCCCTGATCCCCCTGGTCCTGCTCCCCCAGGCCCTGCTCCCCCCTGGGCTTCATTCCCCCTGGGCCCTGCTCCCCCTGGCCTTGCTCTGCCTGGTCCTGCTTCCCTGGGCCCCTCTTGCCCTGGCCCTGCTCCCCCTGGCCCTGTTTCCCCTGGCCCTCCTCCCCTGGCTCTGTTCCCCTTGGCACTGCTCCCCTGGGCCCTACTCCCCCTGGGCCCTGCTCTTCCTGGCACTGCTCCTCTGGGACCTAATGCCCCCTGGCTCTGCTGCCAGGGCCCTGCTCCCGCTGGTTCTGCTCCTCCTGCCCCCCGGTCACCCTGGGACCCGTTGCCCCTGGGCCCTGCTCCCCCTGGGCCCTACTACCTCTGGTCTTGCTTCCCTGGGCCCTGTTCCCACTGGCCCTCCTCCCCCTGGCCCCGCTCCCCCTGGCCTTCCTCTGGGCCCTGCTTCCCCATGGTCTCAGCTCCTTATGAACCCTGATCCCCCTTGGCCCTGCTGCCCTGGGACCTGCTCTCCTGGGCCCAGCTTCCCCTGGCCCTGCTCCCCTGGGCCCTTCTCTCCCTGGCCCCTGATCACCATGGTCTGGCTCCCCATGGGCCCTGCTCCTCCTGGCCTTGCTCCCTTGGGCCCTGCTCCCCCATGGGCTCCACTCCTCCTGGCCCTGCTCCCTCTGGGCTCTGCTCACCCTGGGCCCTGCTCCCCTTAGCCCTGATCCCCCTGGTCCTGCTTCACCGAGCTCCACTCCCTCTGGCCATTCTCCCCCTGGCACTGTTCCCCTGGGTCCTGCTCCCCTGGGCCTGGATCCCTCTGGTTCTGCTTTCTAGGGCCCTGCTCCCCCTAGCCCTTCTCCTTAGCAGCCTTGCTCTTCCTGGCCCTAATCCCCTGGCCATACTCCCCCTGGCACTGCTCCCCTGGGCCCTGCTCTCTTGGGCCCTGCATTACCTGGCCCTGCTGCCCTGGGCCCTGCTGCTCCTGGGCCGTACTTTTCTGCACCCTGCTCCCCCTGAGCTCTGCTCTCCCTGGTCTTGCTCCCCATAAGCCCTGCTCTCCCGGGTGCTTTCCCCCGGATCCATGCTTGTCCGGAGCCCTGCTCCCCCTGGCTGTTTCCCCTTGCCCTGCTTCCCCTGGGCCTGCACTGCTGGGACCTGATCCTCCTGGTACTGCTCTCCCTGGGCCCTTCTCCACATGGCCCTCTTCTACTTGGATCTGCTCCCACTGTCTCTGCTCCCCTGGGCCCTTCTTGCCCTGTAACTTGCTCTCCCTGGCCCTGATCCCCTAGGCCCGGCACCCCCTGTGTCCTGCTTCCCCCTGCCCTGCTGCCCCTGGGCCTGCTCCCCTGGGCCCTGCTTGCCCTAGTACTGCTCTCCCTGGGCCTTTCTCCACCTTGCCCTGCTCCACCTCGCCCTTTTCTCCCTAGCTCAGCTCCCCCTGGCTCTGCTCCTCTAGGCCCTGCTACCCTGGGCCCTGCTCCCTCTGGTCCTGCTTTCCTGGACCTAGCTCCCCCTTGGCCTTGCTCCCCCGGTCCTGTTTCCTGGGCTCTACTCCCTATGGAACTGTCCCCCTGGCCCTCCTCTCCTAGGTCCTGCTTCCCTGTGCCCTGCTATTCCAAACTCTGCTCCCCTGGGCCATGCACCTCCAACCGCTGCTCCCCATGGGACCTGCTCCCCTGGGCCTGCACTCCGGGGCCCTGCACCCCCTGGTACTTCTCTCCCTGGGCCCTTCTACCCTTAGCCCTTTTCCCCCTGGCCCCACTCCCCATGGCCCTGATCCCCTGGGCCCTACTCCCTATGGACTCTGCACTCCCTAGCCCTGCTCCCCTGGGCCCTGCTCTCCTGGGCCATGCTCTCCCTGACACTGTTCCCCATTGGCCCTGCTCCTTGGCCCTGCTCCCCCTGGCCCTACTCCCTATGGACTCTGCACTCCCTAGCCCTGCTCTCCTGGGCCCTGCTCCCCCTAGTCCTCTTCTCCCTGGGCCCTGCTCCACCTCATCTTGCTCCCCCTGGACCCTGCTCTGCCTGTCGGTGCTTCCCTGGGCCCTACTCACTCCAGTCCTGCTCCATTGTGTCCTGATCCCCCGGGTTCTGCTCCTCCTGGGCCTTGATTCCCCTGGACCCAGTTCCTCCTCGGCCCTGTGCCCCCTGGCCCCTTTCTCCCTGGCTTTGCTCCCCCTCGCTCTGCTCCCCTGGGTCCTGACCCTATGGGACCTGCTCTCCCTGGCCCTTCTCCCCTGGGCCCTGCTCCCCCTTGCCCTTGCTCCCCCTGGTCCTGCTTCCCAGGGCCCCGCTCCCTGTCGCCCTGCTCCCACTGACCCAGCTCTCCTGGGCCCTGCTCCTCCTGGGCCCTGCACTTCTGTGCCCTGCTCCCAGTGGGCCCTTCTCCCCCTGGGCCCTGCTGCCCCTGGTCTGGCTCCCCATGGGCCCTGCTCCTCCTGGCCCTGCTCCCTTGGGCCCTGCTCCCCCTGGGACCTGCTCCCCCTTAGCCGTGCTCCCCCTGGTCCTCCTTCACTGAGCCCCATTCCCTCTGGCCATGCTCCCCCTGGCACTGTTCCCCTGGGTCATGCTCTCCTGGGCCTGGCTCCCTCTGGTCCTGCTTTCCAGGGCCCTGCTCCCCCTGGCCCTTCTCCCTATGGGCCTTGCTCTTTCTGGCCCTAATCCCCAGGCCCTGCTCCTCCTGGCCCTGCTCCCCTGGACCCTCCTCCCCTTGGCCCTGCTCCCTGGACCCTAGTTCCCATGGTTCTGCTGCCCCTGGGCCCTGTTTTCCCTGGTCCCCACTCCCCCTGTTCCCTGATCCCCCTGGACCCTGCTCCCCATGGGCCCTACTCCCCTGGTCCTGCTCCCCCTGGCCCTACTCCCTGTGGGTTCTCTCCCCCTAGCCCTGATCTCCTGGGCCCTGATCCCCGTGGTCCTCCTCCCGGTGGTCCCTGCTACCCCTGTTCCTGCTCCCCCCGGACCCTGCTCCCCTGACCTTGCTCCCTTGGGCCCTACTCCCCCCGGTCTTATTCCCATGGACCCTGCTCCACCTGGTTCTTCTCCCCCTGTGCACTGGTTTCTGTGGGCCCCGCTCCCCCTGGGTCCTGCTCCCCCTGGTCCTGCTTCCCTGGTCCTTGCTTCCCCTGGCCCTGCTTCCCCCGGCCCTCCCCCCTGGCCCTGCTGCCCCAGGCCCTCCTACCCTGGTTCTGCTCCCCCTGGGCTCCACTCCTTCTGGGCCCAGCTCCTCCTGGGCCCTACTCCCCCTGGTCCTGCTTCCTTGCACCTCGCTCCCCCTGGCCCTGATCCCCGTGACCCTGTTCCCTCTGTTCCTGCTTTCATGGGCCCTGCTCCCCCTGGCACTGCTTTCCTCAGCCCTATTCCCCCTGGGCCCTTCTTTCCCTGGGCCCTGCTCCCCCTGGCATTGCTCCCCATGGGCCCTGCTCCCCTGGCCCTGCTGTCCTTCGTCCCTGCTCCACCTGGTCCTGCTACCCCTGGGCCCTGCTCACCTGGGCCCTGTTCCCCTGGGCTCTGCTCCCCCTTGGCCCTTGTTTACCTGTGCCCTGCTACTCCTGGGCCCTGCTCCCCCTGGGCCCTGCTCCCCCTGGTCCTGCTCCCCATTGACCCTGCTACCCTGGGCCCTACTTCCTCCAGTCCTGCTCCCTTGGGCCCTGCTCCCCCTGGCCCTGATCCCCTGGGCCCTACTTTCCTGGGACCTGCTTCACCTGGCCCTGCTTCCCTGGTCTCTTCTCCCCCTGGCCCTGCTCCCCCTGGCCCTTTTATCCTGGCTCTGCTCAGTGGGTCCTGCTCCACTGGTACCTTCTCTTCCTGGCCCTGTTCCCTTGGGCCCTGCTCCCCCTGTGTCCTGCTCCCCCAGGCCATGCTGCCCTGGGCCCTGCTCCCCCTTGGACCTGCTCTCCCTAGTCCTGCTTCCACAGGCCCCGCTCCCTCTGGCCTTGCTCCCCCTGACCCTTTTCTCCCTGGCCCTGCTCCCTGGTCCTGCTTCCCTGGGCCCTGCTTCCCCTGGCCCTCTTCCCCTGACACTGCTCCCCAGGCCCTGCTTCCCCAGGCCCTCTCCCCCAGTCCCTGCTCCCCTCTGGCCCTGATTCCCCAGGCCCTGCTCCCCCTAGTCCTGCTCACCTTGGGTTCTGCTCCCTCTGGGCCGAGCTCCTCCTAGGAACTGATCCCCCTGTTCCTGCTTCCCTGCTCCTAACTCCCCCTGGACCTGCTCACCCTGGACCTGCTTCCCTGCACCTCATTCCCTTGGCCCTGTTCCCCCTGACCCTGCTCCCCTGGACCCTGCTCCCTATGGGCCCTGCTCCCCATGGGCCGTGCTCTTACTGGCCCTAACCCTGGCCATCCTCCCCCTGGCCCTACTCACCTGGGCCCTGCTCTCCTGGGCCCTGCTTCCCCTGGCCGTACTCCCCTGCTGTGTTCCCCTTGGCCCTGCTCCCCTGGGATCTACTCCCCCTGGGCCCATCTCCTCCTGGACCCTGCTCCCCCTCGTTTGTTCCCCATGGTCCCTGGTCCCCCGGGCGCTTCTCCCCCTGTTCCCTGCTTCTCCCGGGCCCTACTCCCCATGGCCCTTCTTCCCCTGGGCCTGCTTCCCCGGGCCCTGCTACCCTTGGTACTGCTCTCCCTGGGCCCTTCTGCCCCTGGCCCTGCTACCCCTGGCCCTTTTCTCCCTGGCTCTGCTCCCCTGGGCCCTGCTCCTCTGGCACCCGCTCTCCCTGGCCCTGCTCCCGCTGTGTCCTGCTCCCCCTGGCCCTGCTCCCCTGGGCCCTGCTCCTCCTGGGCCCTGCTCCCCTGCACCCTTCTCCCCTTGGGCCCTGCTCCCCATGGTCTTGCTCCACATGGGCCATGCTACCCCGGGCCTAGCTCACCCTGTTACCTGCTTCTCCTGGGCCCTTCTCCCCCTGGCCCTGCTCCCCTTGGCCCTTTTCTCCCTGGATCTGCTCCCCTGGGCCCTGCTCCTCTGGCACCTGCTCTCCCTGGCCCTTCTCCCCTTGGCCTTGCTCCCAGTGTCCTGCTCATACTGGTCCTGCCCTCCCGGGCCCTGCTCCTCCTGGACCTGCTCCCCTGGGCCCTGCTCCCACCTGGCCATGCTCCCTGGGCTTTGATCCCCCTGGTTATGCTCCCCATGGGCCCTCGTTTCCCTGTGCCCCACTTTCCCTGGGCCCTGCTTCCCCTGGGCCCTGCTGGCCCTGGTCCTGCTCACCATCAGCCCTGCTCCCGTGGCTCTGTTCTCCCTGGCCCTACTCCCTGTGGGTGCTGTTCCCTCTAGCCTTGCTCTCCTGGGCCCTGCTCTCTGTAGGCCTACTCTCCCTGGGCCCTGCTGCACCTGGTCCTACTCCTCCTGGACCCTG
The DNA here is from genome assembly GCF_047511675.1 of Marmota flaviventris. Lineage (NCBI taxonomy): Eukaryota > Metazoa > Chordata > Mammalia > Rodentia > Sciuridae > Marmota > Marmota flaviventris. Next base: position 65,542,097 of record NC_092513.1, read on the forward strand.
CTCCCCCAGTCCTGCTCCCCTGGCCCTTGCTCTCCCTGGGCTCCACTCCACCTGGCCCTGCTGCCCCTTGGCCCTTCTCCCCCTGGCCCTGCTTACACTTGCCTTTTTCTCTTGGATCTGCTCCCCCTGGTTCTGCTCCCGTGTGCCTTTCTCCCCTGGGACCTGCTCTCCCTGGCCCTGCTCCCTTGTTCCCCCGTGACCCTGCTCCCCTGGTCCTGCTTCCCTGAGCCCCGCTCCCCCTGGCCCTGCTCCCCGTGGCCCTGTTTCCCATGTGTCCTACTTTCCCTGAACTCTGCTCCTCCTTGCCCTGCTCCCCTGGGTCCTGTTCCCTGGGCCCTGCTCCCACCTGTGCTTTGTGGTGCTGGGTGCTGCTCCCCCTTTGCCCTTCTCCCCCTGGCCCCTTTTCCCACTGGCCCTGCTCCTCCTGGCCCTTTTCTCCTTGCCCTGCTCCCTTAGGACCTGCTCTCCCTTACCCTGGTCCCCTGGGCCCTCCTCCCCTGGGTCCTGCTCCCCCTGTGTTCTGCTCCCTCTGGCCCTGCTCCCCCCGGGGCTCCAATCCCTCTGAGCCCTGATTTCCCTTGTCCCTGCTCCCCCTGGTCCTGCTTCCCCAGGCCCCACTCCCTCTGGCCCTGCTCCCCTTGATCCTGTTCCCCCTGGCCCTGCTCCCCTGGGACCTGTTTTCCCTGTGTCCTGCTCCACCTGATCCTGCTCCCCCGGGCCCTGCTCCTCCTTGCCCTGCTCCCTTGAGCCCTGTTCCCTGGGCCCTGCTCCTACCTGTGCTTCACTACCCCTGGGTGCTGTTCCCCCTTGAATCTTCTCCCCGTGACCCCTTCTCCCCCTGGACCTGCTCCCCCTGGCCCTTTTCTCCTGGCTCTGCTCCCCTGGGCCCTGCTCCCTGGAACCAGCTCTCCCTGGCCCTGCTCCCTTGGGTCCTACTACTGCTGGGTCCTTGTTCCCCTGGCCCTGCTCCCCCTGTGTCCAGCTCCCCCTGGCCTTGTTCCCCTGGGTTGATCTCCCTCTGGACCTGCTTGCCCTGGGCCTTGCTCCCCCTAGCCCTGCTTTCCTGGGCCCTGCTCCCCCCTGGGCTCCACTCCCCCTGAGCCCTGGTTTCCCTAGGCCTCACTCCCTCTGGCCCTGCTCCCCCTGGCCCTGTTCCCCTCGCCCTGTTCCTCTGGGGCCTGCATCCTGCACCCCCTGGTTTTTCTGCTCCTGGGCCCTGATTTCCCTGTGCCCCCTTCCCCTGGGCCCTGCTCCCCCTTTCCATGCTCCCTATGGGCCCTGCTCCTACTGGCCATAATACCCTGGCCCTTCTCCCCCTAGCCCTACTCCCCTGGGCCCTGCTCTTCCTGGCCATTTTCCCCTTGGGCCCTCTTCCCCCTGGTGCTGCACTCCCTTGGCCCTTCTCCCTCTGGCCCTTTTCCCCCTGCCACCCTCACCCTGATCTTTCTCCCCTGGGCCCTGCTCTTCCTGGCCCTGCTCCCCTAGCACTGCTCCCTCTGGCCCTACTCCCTGTGGGCTCTTCCCCCGCTAGCCCTTGTCTCCTGGGCCCTGCTCCCTCTGGTCCTCCACTCCCTTGGCCTTGCTCCACCATATCTTGCTCCCCCCGGGTCCTGCTCTCCTGGGCCCTACTCCCCCCAGTCCTGCTCCCATGGGCCCTTCTTCCCCTGGTTATGCTCCTCCTGGGCCCTGGTACCCCTGGGTCCTCCTCCCTCTGGACCAGTTCCCTTGGCCCTGCTCACACCGGTTCTGCTCCCCCTGGGCTCCACTCCCCTTGGGCCCAGCTCCCCCTGGGCCCTGCTGCCCCTTGGCCCTTCTCCTCCTGGCTCCTTCTCGCCCTGGCCCTGCTCCGCCTGGCCTTTTTTATCCTGGATCTACTCCCCTGTGCCTTGCTCCCCTGGGACCTGCTCTCCCTGGCCCTGCTCCCCTGGGACCTACTCCTGCTGGGTCCTTCTCCCCTGGCCCTGCTTCCCTGGGCACTGCTCCCCCTGTGTCTTGCTTCCCCAGGCCCTGAACCCCCTGGCCCAACTCCCTGTGGGCTCTGCTTGCCCTAGCCCTGCTCTCCTGGGCCCTGCTTCCCTTGGTCCTCCACTCCCTGGGCCCTGCTTCATCTGGTCCTATGCCCCCCAGGTCCTGCTGTCCTGACCCTGCTCCCCTGGGCCCTACTTCCCCCAGTCCTGCTCCCCTGGGCCCTGCTTCCCCTGGTTCTGCTCCTCCTGGGCCCTGGTTCCCCTGGGCCCCACTCCCCATGTACCCTGCTCCACCTGGTCCTGCTTCCTCTGGCCCTCCTCCCCCAGGCCCTGCTCCCACTCATCCTGTTCCCCCAGGCCTGCTTCTCCTATTTCTGCTCCCCCAGGGCTCTGCTCCCCCTGGGCCCAATTCTACCTGGGTCCTCCTCCCCATGGTCCTGCTTCCCTGTGCCTCATTGCCCCTGGCCGTGTTCCCCCTGACCCTGCTCCCCTTGGCCCTGTTCTCCATGGGTCCTGCTCCTCGCGGCCCTGCTTCCCCTGGCCCTCCTCCCCTGGGTTCTGCTCCACCTGGGCCCTGCTCTGGTGGGCCCAGCTCCCACTGCCCCTCCTCCCCCTGGGCCTGCTCCTCTGGGCCCTGATTTCCCTGGTACTTCTTTCCCTGGGTCCTTATCCCCCTGGCACTTTTTCCCTGGGCCATGCTCCCCCTGCATTCTGCTCCTCTGGACTCTGCTCCCTGTGTCCTGCTCTCCCTGGCCAAGCTCCCCTGGGCTCTGTTCCCTCTGGTCCTCTTCCACTTGGGCCCTGCTCCCCCCGGGGCTCCACTCCCCCTCGGCCTTTGTCCCCCTTGGCCCTGCTCCCTTGGTCCTCCTTCCCCAGGGACGGCTCCCCCTGGCCCTGCTCCCCCTGGCCCTGTTTCCCCTGGATCTGCTCCCCTGAGCACTGCTCCCGCGGGTCCTGCTTCCCTTGGGCCCTACTACTCCTGGCCCCTGCTCCCCACTGGGCTTCGCTCCCCCTGGACCTGCTCCCCCTTGACCCTGCTCTCCTGGTCCTGCTTCCCTGGGCCCTGCTCCCCCCTGGGCTCCAATCCCTCTGAGCCCTGATTTCCCTTGTCCCTGCTGCCCCTGGCCCTGCTCCTCCTGGCCCTGCTCCCCCTGGGACCTGTTCCCCCTATCCCTGCTCCCTGTTCCTCCTGGGTCCTTCTCCCACTACTCCTGCCATGGCCCTGCTCTCTCTGGACCTACTCCCCGTGGGCTCTGCTCCCCATAGCCCTGTTCTCAAGGGCCATGCTCCCCCTGGTCCTCCACTCCCTGGGCCCTGCTCCACCTGGTCCTGCTCCCCTGGACCCTACTCAACCCAGTTCTGCTCCCCTGGGCCCTGCTTCCCCTGGTTCTGCATCTCCTGGGCTCTGCTCCCCCTGGGCCCCGCTCCCAATGGGCTCTCTTCCACCTGGTACTGATTTCCTGGCCCTGCTCCCCCAGGTCCTGCTCCCTCTCATCCTGCTCCCCAAGGCCTGCTCCTCCTGTTTCTGCTTCCCCCTGGGCCCAGTTCCCCCTGGGTCCTGCCCACCCCTGGTCCCGCTTCCCTGTGCCTCATTCTCCCTGGGCCTGTTCCTCCTGGCACTGCTTTCCTGGGCCCTGCTCCCCATGGGTCCTGCTCCACCTGGTCCTGCTCCCCACCCCCATGCCCTACTCCCCTAGCACTGCTCCCCATGGGCCCTGTTCCCCTGGGCCCTTCTTCCCCTGCCCTGCTCCCCTGGGCCCTGCTTCCCCACGCCCTGCTCCTCCTGACCCTGCTCACCATGGGCCCTGCTTCTCCTGGCCCCTGCTTCCCCTTGCCCTGTTCCCCTGGGCCCTGCTCCCCTGGGCCCTGCTCCCGTGGCCCAGCTCCACCTGGTCCTGATAACCATGGCCCTGCTCCCCATGGGCCCTACTCTCCTGGGCCCTGCTTCTTCTGGCCCTGCTCCCCCTGGTCTTGCTCCCCATGAGACTTGCTCCCCATGAGACCTGCTCCCCACCTCAAACTTAACCATCCACCTACTCCCAGCCAGTGCCCATGACCTGGTCCAACATTGTCTGTGAAGCAGCCTTTTTCAAGCCTCCTAACAATGTTGGAAAAAAATATGAAGTTCTCATAATAGTCTTGGTTGCTAAGGCTTTCACTATGCACTGTGAGATTCTGGGTAAGTCACAGATTCTGCAACTGAGTAAGCAGGCTAGATTCTATTTGGTTAACCAACATAACAATTTCCATCTTTTACTTACCTTCTCTTGAGACACTAATTTGCCTCAGAATAACATTAGCTCAGACAACAAAAATTTGTGACTTACCCTCCGAGATAGAGTCACAAGAGAATCAACCAAAAGGACTTTTTGGGCCTTGGAAACCAGCACTTAAAAAAACACCAGGGGCATTTTATAGGGGTTGAGTTTTATAAAATAAAACTTCATTCTGTACCTGCAAATAAAAGTTTTTAAAACACTCTTCAGAAATCTTCAAAATACACTATATTCTTAATTTATTAAAATATCAGTCCACTTATGAAATGTAAGAAAAAAATAGAAAAATAGAACAAAAAATCCTATGTTTTGTGTTTACAAGTAAAATAAATAAGCAACAATAATAACAACAAAACTGACAATAAACAAGAATTGTGATGCTTTTGTACCTGAAATTTGAAGATTCAATGAGAAATCAGAAAAAAAAAACAGTTAACTTTCTCTTAAATTGATAGTCACTTGTGAAGAATTGGAACAGAGTGAAACAAGGTTCTTCACTCTAAAGGTAGTACTGACATTTCTTCTCAATTTTTTTATTCCCCAAATGAAGCAATTAGCTCAATGTATAAAACAATTTTTTATTCTCAGTAAAGGAGCATCTATTACATGCCAAAATTAAAACCCAATTACAAAACTTTTTGACTAAAGAAGCCTACACAGTTTTCACCTAAACAAATTTGCTCAATAAGTTGACTAAATTCTAAGATGCTTATTAAAAAAAAAAAAAAAAAAAACATAAATTTGAAATGACAGAATTGCCCAAAAGGAAAATAAGACAGTGTACTTATAAAATTTGTTCTTCTCACTGTAATACATTTTTAAACTATTTTTTTCTTTTAAAATTTCCTTTAATTAATTATACTCAACATTGGAATGCTTTTATGTACTCTGAAATATTAAACATACATGAGATATACTTTCTAATTCTTCTCATTGTTCATGTTGTAGAATCTCATTGGTCTTGAAATCATATATTTTTAAAGTAATGATATCTGCTTCAATCTACTATTCTTTCTATCCCCATATCCTTTCTCCTTTCTTCACTCCCCTCTATCTCATCTAAAGTAACTATATTCTTCCAAGGATGCCTTCCTCCCTTAATGTGAATTAGCCTCAATATATTAGTGAAAACATTTGGCCTTTGTTTTTTTGAGATGGGCTTATTTGATTGAGGATGATGTTATTCACGCCCACCCATATATTGGCAAATATCATAAATTTGTTGCTTTTAAGCAGAGTAAAATTCCATTGAATATATATAACACATTATCCAGGACAGCTTTGTTGGTTGCACCGTTTAGCTACGGTGAACTGAGCTTCTAAAAACATTGACATGGCTGCATCACTGCAGTATGCTGATTTTAATTTTTTGGCTTTAAATCCAGAAGTAAAATACCTGGATAAAATGGTGATTTCATTCAAATTTTCTGGAGAATCTCCATATTCCTATCCATAGTGGTTGCACCAATTTGCAGTCCCACAGGCATTGCATGATTGTACGTTTTCCCCACATCTTTGCCAACATTTATTGTTGCCTGTATTCTTGATGATTGCCCTTTTGACTAGGAGTGAGAGAAAATCTTAGTGTTGTTCTGATTTGCATTCCTTTAATTCCTAAAGATGTTGAAACTTTCTTCATGAACTTATTGATCAACTGTATTTCTTCTGTGAAATCAAATTAATTTCTGAATATATTGTCATTAAAATCATTCTTATATTCCCTGAACAAGTCATAAAATCAGTGTATTATAAACATTAAAAGAGTAATTCATATATTAGGTGTTCCATGAGTTACAAGCAATTAAAAAACACAAAATTTAAATGACAAAAGATTTTAAATCAGAAAACACATATTTTGGAAAAATTAGTTCAGTGTATCTCAAAGAGAATTTTTAAGATATTTGAGGTTCATGGCATATTAGTAATTCATAAAAAAAATTCTGGAAATTCTCAGTTAAGAGAGGCATAAGCAAATACATACGCACATACAATTAAAATTTCTATGATACTTAGTGCTAAAATTTAGCATTTAACGGAACATTTGCATATTCAAATACATTTCAATCAAAACCAATGCTTTTCACATTAAGTAGTATCAACCCAACAGCCACATATTTCACAATAAACTTTTGAAGTAGTAATTGAAGATTTAGAAATCAACGTTTATTTTTATCTTCCTGTATATCCCTCACATCAGTCTTCATTTACAAGTAGGTACAAAAGGCAGAAATGATTAAAATGCAATGTAAGGAAATATTGGACTCCGAGTAATTTTAGTTTAATTACAATGCCTAAAAAAATTAAGATCAATGTTCCACTATTTACCAAACAGTATCCTCTTTTTATCTGTTACCTAAAAATTTCACAAAAATGTAATTCAATACATGGCAATTTTAATATATTGAGAACAACGCACTGTCATATAGTAACAAAACTCATGCACTACAGAACAAAATGTTTGGGCATGTGACTCAGTGGTATAGGTTTGTATAGAATGGAAGATCTCTGGGTTCAATCTCTTCTAACAACAACAAAAATGCAGATTAAAAATTCTGAGTCCTATAATTTTGAGGAAATTATCTAGAGTAAAATGAAATTTCATCTACTTTTCAAAACTTGAGTGTATTTTTGTTTTTTAATTTGATATTTTTATATATATATGATTATCTTTTCAGGGCTGAGCTATCTGCACTATGCTGATACTTAAAAATTTCTTTGTTTCTATCATATCAACTAATAATGCCAAGTAAATTTTAAGTAACTCTTAAAAGAAGGTCATTTTCCCTATGTATACAGAAATTCTCTCTGATGATTCTCACATTCAAAAATATATGGACAACAATGATGTTGCTGTACTTCTCTGTTGAGAGCCACAGCCGAAGGGGCCCCAGCAAACTTCCAGCTGCCAGCAATCCAGCTGCTGGCTGATGATTGGCTCACAGCGGCCCCAGCAACATCTAGCTGATTGGCTCCTCGGCCCCAGCAACATCTAGCTGATTGGCTCCTCTGCGGTGATGCTCATTGGACTGTTTCCCTGCCCTTTCAGACCACGGAGCTGCTCATTGGGGGACTTTTTGGCTCTGCCCACGTGACCCAGCCAATCGGCCTCAAGAGCAGGAGGATTGTGGGAGGAGGAAAGAAGCTTGTGTGGGAGAGAGAGGCTTGTGGAAAGCCGGTGGTGGCAGTTGAGGCTCTGAGGATTTTTCCTGAGAGGCTGTTTTGTTTGGCGTGTTTGGTTCTAAAAATAAAGTTAGTTTCTTTTGACAAGTGGCTTCTGATTGTGCCCAGCCAGACTGCGGCATTTGGTGGCTCGCACGGGGAGCGACTGAGGGTAAGTGAACTGCTCGCCCCTGAGGGCAGGGCAAGAGGATGGGTAGCCATTTTAAGATTCTTCTTTTGTTATTTTGTTTCACTTTTGTTTTAAGTTGCCTGTCCCTGGAGATGTGTAAGATGGAAGAGAAACCGCTCACATCTGAGGAACAGATAGGGAGAAAGGACGGATGGACATTTCAGGAGGCTATTATAATGATTTTGTGTTGTTTCAATTTTGTTTCACTCTGTTTCAGTTTTGTTAGGCGTCATCTTGTTGGGTTGTATTATAGTAGAAATACGGGATCAGAAATTAGTAAAAAACAAACTGAAAGAGTGTTAAGTAAATTGTTAGAGGAAGGAGGCATCCCAGTAAAATCAATAGCAGTCAGGGCATACGTTGATACAATACAAAAATGTAGCCCATGGCTTTTTAAGGAGGAGTTGTTAAATATATCACAATGGAACCATCATGGTGAAGATTTAAAAAGAATAGAAAAGAAAAGCCCAGGGACTCTGCCAGTTGGCACATTGCCATTGTGGACGTTCATATCTTGTTTGCTTAGTCCAAAGCCTTCAGTTCAGACAATGGTAGAGGAAGGAGAAGACATATTGATTCAAGTAAAAGAGAAGGTCTCTCAAGTTAGTCAGACAGAGGAAAAGATTCAAAGAGAAGGCCTCTCAAGCTAGTCAGACAGAGAAAGAAAGTGTAAAACAGAAAAAGCCATCAGGGGGAAAGTTACAACAGGAGACTGCTACTAACACCTTTCTATCACCAGAGGACGTAAGTGTCCAACTAACAAGGCCACCTCCATATGCTGGGAGGTCCCCAACCCCCGCAGTTGATAGTTGGGATCCTGAGACAAGATCTCAAATATTAACATGCCCTGTATTTGAGGCAGGAGGGCAGCGATTTTACCAAGTTTTAAATTTCAAAACAGTGAAGCAGCTAAAAGAGGCTGTAACAACCTATGGTCCTCAAGCACCCTTCACTGTAAGCATGGTCGAATCCATTAACAACTTGAACATGACGCCAGCAGATTGGGCTAATATGTGTAAAGCTGTGCTAAATGGAGGACAATACCTGTTATGGAAGGTTGCCAATGAGGAATTTTGCAAGGAGACGGCTAGGCGAAATGCAGCAGCTGGTTATCCTCAGAGAAATCTAGATATGTTGTTAGGAAAGGGACCTTATGAGGATCAGCAGCAACAAATTGCATATGATCCTGGCGTATACGCACAAATTGCTGCAGATGCAATTAAGGCATGGAAGACTTTACAAGGACATGGAGGTTTACAAGGTCAATTATCTAAGGTAATACAAGGAGCTAATGAACCTTATGCTGAATTTGTAGATAGGCTTATTCAAACAGCTACCAGAGTTTTTGGGAATACAGAACAAGCAATGCCATTACTAAAACACCTGGCTTATGAGCAAGCGAATCGTTGGTGCAGAGATATCATTAGACCATGGAAACATGAAGATTTAAACACATATATTAAATTATGTAGAGACATTAATGAACAAGAGCAAGTCGTGGCAGCTGCAGTAAAACAGGCTTTGGATGCCAGAGACATTAATGAACAAGGGCAAATTGTGGCAGCTGCAGTAAAACAGGCTTTAGATGCCAGGCCAAGAACATGCTACAATTGTGAACAAACAGGACATTTTAAAAGGAATTGCCCCATTGGAGGAGGGTTTAACAAAACTAGGTATCAAAGGAGTAGAATACCAGGTATTTGCCCACGATGCCGTAGAGGGAGACATTGGGCTAATGAATGCCGTTCTCAAACCACCATAGAGGGTACTCCACTATCAAAAAACGAACAAGGACCAGGTGTTTATCCACGATATCGTGGAGAAAGGCATCGGGCTCCATTGCCAAAAAACGGACAGGAGGGCCCAATGCTCCGGGGCCCAAAACCACAAATATACGGAGCACTGGAGGAACCCAGCAACCCCATCAGGGTAGTGCCCAGGACACATTGTCCATCAGATCCCTCATCAGACAAACCAGAGGGAGTGCAGGGTTGGACATCTGCGCCTCTGCCAGAGCAGTACTAACTCCAGAGATGGGAGTTCAAATCATTCCCACAGGGGTGAAAGGACCTCTTCCCAAAGGAACAGTAGGCTTATTATTGGGACGCAGCTCTTCTACTCTAAAAGGACTTATGATAAGTCCTGGGGTAATTGATCCCGATTATGAAGGTGAAATAAAAATTATAGCCAGTTCTCCAAAGGGTATATCAGTAATTTCACCAGGAGATAGAATAGCACAGTTACTAATAATACCCAGCCTACATGATAAATTTTCCAGTCGTACTGTAGAAAGAGGTTCCAAGGGATTAGGCTCCACAGGTATAGATTGGGCTATGCTTTCTTTAAATTTAGATTCTCGCCCCATGCTAAAACTAAATATTCAAGAACATGAATTTAATGGGCTACTTGATACAGGTGCAGACCTTAGCATCATCTCTCGTCAAGAATGGCCAAAACATTGGCCATTACAACAAGCCACTCAAACGCTTCGAGGCCTAGGAGTGGCAACTAATCCCCATAGAAGTGCAATGGTATTAGATTGGAAGGATCCTGAAGGATGTGAAGGAACTATACAGCCATATGTATTGGATCATCTTCCCGTAAATTTATGGGGACGAGATGTCCTAGATCAATTAGGTTTGACATTAACAAATAACATCAACCAAAATGCACCCACTATTACGACTAGACAAGGTTATAGGAAAGGAAAAAGATTAGAAAAACAAGAACAAGGTATAGCAGCACCAATACAAATAGATCAAGGAACAGAAAGACATGGGTTGGATTTTCAGAAAGGGCCACTGAGACAATAAAAATTACTTGGAAATCAGAAAGACCAGTATGGGTTCCTCAGTGGCCCCTGACTAAAGAAAAGATACAAGCAGCCCATGACCTGGTCAAACAACAATTAGCAGAAGGACATATACAACCTTCTGTATCTCCCCATAATACTCCCATTTTTGTCATCAAAAAGAAATCTGGTAAATGGAGATTATTGCAAGATTTAAGAGCCATTAATAATGAGATGGTTATTATGGGACCTGCTCAATCAGGGATTCCTCAATTGTCTGCTTTGCCAAAACCTGGTATGTTTTAGTTATAGATATTAAAGATTGTTTTTTTTCAATTCCAATTCATCCTGAGGATAGTCCACGTTTTGCATTTACTATCCCTGCACTGAATCATGAAGGTCCTGATCAGAGATATGAATGGAAAGTACTCCCTCAAGGGATGGCTAACAGCCCAACTATGTGTCAAATTTATGTTAACAAAGCAATCCAGCCACTTAGAAATCAAAATCCTGAACTACAAATATTTCACTATATGGATGATGTATTATTAGCACACAAAGATAAAAACACATTGCTAGAATGTTATGCCACACTTACAAACTTATTAAAAAATTATAATCTAGAGATAGCAATAGATAAAGTACAATTAAATTTTCCAATTAATTATTTAGGAGTTCTATTATCCTCAACCATGGTCCGTCCACCAAAAATTCAAATACGAGTAGATCAACTCAAATCACTTAATGACTTTCAAAAGTTATTAGGAGACATAAATTGGATAAGGCCTTATTTAGGTATACCAACAGGAGAGTTGGGACCTTTATTTGATATCCTAAAAGGTCCATCAGATCCAAATTCACCCCGAATGTTAACGCCTGAAGCAAGAAAGGCATTAAAAATCATTGAAACATATATGGAAAATATGCATTTGGATAGAATTGATATAAGTTTGCCTTTATCATTTATTGTACTACCAACAAAAAATATTCCTACAGGAGTATTTTGGCAAGAAGGTCCATTATTATGGATACATTTATCTTATTCTCCTAACACTATTCTTACTAGGTATCCTGAGGCTGTAGGACAATTAATACTCAAAGGAATAAAAGCAGCAAAGGGAGTGTTTGGAATTTCTCCCAATAAAATTATTACTCCATATACTATGAATCAAATTGATGAGTTAGCTAATGAGTTAAATACTTGGGCAATAATCATGTGCAAATCTAATGTTTCATTTGATAACCACTTACCATCTAATCCTTTATTGTCTTTTTGGTCATTGCATCCTGTAATTTTTCCAAAAATGACAAGAAAAACACCTATCATGAATGCTCCAAATATATTCACTGATGGGACAAATAATGGTACAGCAGCAGTAGTTACCCCTGATCAAACTTTTACATTTTTAGTACCCAAACAATCAGCTCAAAAGGTAGAGCTTAATGCAGTTTTACAAGCTTTTGTGATGTTTAAAGATTCCGTATTTAATTTATTTTCTGATAGTCAGTATGTAGTTAATGCTATAGTATCTCTTGAAGATGCTGGTAGGATTTCCCCTTCTTCTACTGTTTTCTCTTTGCTTTCCACTATACAAAGTCTAATCTGGGACAGAAAAGATCCATTCTTTATAGGACATATCAGGGCACATACAGGATTGCCTGGAGCCCTTAGTTTGGGCAATGATTTAGCAGATAAAACTACACATGACATACATATTTTGTCTACACTAGAAGAAGCTATAAATTTTCATAAAAAGTTCCATGTCAATGCTAATACTTTACAAAAGCGTTTTAAAATAACTAAGGAACAAGCTAGACAAATAATAAAACAATGTCAAAATTGTGTGACCTTTTTACCACAAGTTAATCTTGGAGTCAATCCTAGAGGATTGATACCTAACCATATTTGGCAGATGGATGTCACACACTTGCCAGAATTTGGAAAATTAAAATATTTGCATGTTACAGTTGATACTTCTTCTGGATTTTTGATGGGCTCCCTTCATGCCGGAGAAAAAACTAAAGATGTTATAGCTCATTGCTTACAAAATTTTGCCACTGTGGGTGTTCCAAAACAGTTAAAAACAGATAATGCCCCTGGTTATACTTCTACCTCTTTTAAACAATTTTGCTCAACATTTGGCATTACTCATATAACAGGAATCCCATACAATCCACAGGGACAAGGCATAGTTGAAAGAGCTCATCAAACTATTAAAATGTACTTATTAAAGCAAAAAGAAGGAATTGGGAAGGGGTATATATTCCCCAAAGATAAACTTAAAATAACCCTTTTTACTCTAAACTTTTTAAATTTGGATTCATCAGGACTTAGTGCTGTGGAAAGGCATATGTGTCCAAAAAATGTGCATAAGCCCAAGGTACTTTGGAAGGATATTCTAACAGGACAATGGAAAGGTCCTGACCCAGTAATTGTCTGGAGTCGGGGGTCTGTTTGTGTGTTTCCACAGGGAGAACAGCAGCCGATTTGGATTCCAGAGAGATTAACCAAGGTCCTGACCCAGTGATTGTCTGGAGTCGGGGGTCTGTTTATGTGTTTCCACAGGGAGAACAGCAGCCGATTTGGATTCCAGAAAGATTAACTAAAGCGATTTCTACAGACCAAAAAGAAGATGATTTGTCTCAAATCCATAACAACTGATATCCAAAACTTCAGTTTGGCTATTCTTACATCTGCAACAGAACCAGGATGCTTTTTTCAATATCTATTTTATTATTGCCCTTTGCCATATCATGAAGTTCTATTTTGTTTTTTGAGCTCATACAGACCTAGGTTAATGTTTTGCTGATCAGTTCTATTTTTTGACTATAGAGTTTTTAAACATTGCAATGGAGATTTCACCTGTAAAAAGTTATAAGGCCTTTACTATAATGTTATGTGTTGTATGTATTCTATTATGTGTGCACACTTGTGTTTTGTGTTATATGTTTGAATGTACGTATGTCCATATATCATATATGATGAGCACTCATGATAAAATGGATCCAAATATTTTTTTTTCACGTGATTTATATGGTTTAATTTAAATTGGGTAAACAACTGTTGAGGATTGTTTTAATATGTAAACAAAAAAGAAGGTTAACAGATCTGTTTGTTTACTTTCACCTTTCCTTTTCATTATATTTAATAATTCTCTTAAAGATAATGTAAATTGTTAAGAAAATTGTTTTCTTTTAGTGCCTTCTGTAATGTTACATAATTTTTTCTTTAGCCATTATTGCCAGAATTCCTATCTTCATCCCAGTGCCGGTGAAGACAATGTAAATTGTTAAGAAAATTGTTTTCTTTTAGTGCCTTCTGTAATGTTACATAATTTTTTCTTTAGCCATTATTGCCAGAATTCCTATCTTCATCCCAGTGCTAGTGAAGTCAAAGATAAAACCAATCTACAGCTTCTACAATAGCCATCACTGAACTGCTTGCAGAACTTGCCTGGACACATTGTGAGCTCACCTGTATGCATTGTGAACTATCTGTTGGTGCAGCGACTTGTGGTAGTGTTGGGGTATTTTTGCTGATGATGTCACCGGTGGTACAATTTTTCAAAGGAGCCCTCAATTGGCTTAATGTCATGGCATTTTGCATCCTCCTCTACTAGTGATGGTCTAAAATTTGGGGGCCAACAGAGGTGAGGCAAAGAACCTCACCCCCCCACTGGTGCAAAGGCCTATCCACAAGTATAGCTGTATGCTGGACCGGTAGTCAGTGACGGGTATGATCCAATTGCAGTGGTACCAACCTAAGACAGGAGGCTGACGCCTAGAGGTCAGTTCATCCGATGACGGGTAAGGACCATATGTTGAATTGGACTGCCTAACAGACACGGTCCCTAAGCCACATGCTTGTTGTTTAAACAGAGAGGGGGAGATGTTGAGAGCCACAGCCGAAGGGGCCCCAGCAAACTTCCAGCTGCCAGCAATCCAGCTGCCGGCTGATGATTGGCTCACAGCGGCCCCAGCAACATCTAGCTGATTGGCTCCTCGGCCCCAGCAACATCTAGCTGATTGGCTCCTCTGCGGTGATGCTCATTGGACTGTTTCCCTGCCCTTTCAGACCACGGAGCTGCTCATTGGGGGACTTTTTGGCTCTGCCCACGTGACCCAGCCAATCGGCCTCAAGAGCAGGAGGATTGTGGGAGGTGGAAAGAAGCTTGTGTGGGAGAGAGAGGCTTGTGGAAAGCCGGTGGTGGCAGTTGAGGCTCTGAGGATTTTTCCTGAGAGGCTGTTTTGTTTGGCGTGTTTGGTTCTAAAAATAAAGTTAGTTTCTTTTGACAAGTGGCTTCTGATTGTGCCCAGCCAGACTGCGGCACTTCTCATATGTTAACATTTTTCTCAATACTAAACATTTTTCTGATATGTATGACATGCATGTTACAGGGTTTTCTACAGATAGTATATGCATTAGGATTGAATACAGTTTTTTAATAAAGCTCTGACATATTGTTGGCAAAAGTAGGACTTCTCTTCAATTCTAAATCTGTGGAGATTTGTAACATGTGGGCTTTTATTAAAATCATTGTCAATTATTCACATTTGTAGGATTTAATTGCTACTATAATCTTCTTGATGTATTTAAAAGGTTGACGTTTGATTGAAACCAAAAGATTGCAATCTAAAGTTTTTTTTTTCCAGTATGAATTTTCTGGAGATAAAAATGAATAAATAATTCTTACATTCTTTAGGTTTGCAAATATTCTTTATATTTGTATGGTTTCTCCCCAGTGTGAATTTTCTGGTTCATAATAAGGCTTTGCCTAAAAGTGAAAGCTTTGCCACATTCTCTCCAGTATTAATTCTCTGGTGAATAGTAAGAGTTGAGCTTTCTTTAAAAGCTTTGCCACATTCTTTATATTTGTATGGTTTCTCTTCACTGTGAATTCTCTAGTGCACAATAAGGTGTTGCTGACAATAAAAGCTTTGCCATATTCACTACATTTATATGGGTTCACTTCTGTATAAATTCTATGGTGAACAAAAAGGGTTGAACTTTTATTAAAAGCTTTGCCACATTCTTTACATTTGTATGACTCTTCTCCACTATGAATCCTCTGATGAATAATAAGTTTTTTAGCTTCTATTAAGTTTTGCAACATTCTTTAATTTTTATGGTTGCTCAAGAATGTGAATTCTCCGGTGCCCAATAAGGCTTCACCTAAAGGCGAAAGCTTTGCCACATTATTTACAATTGTGTGGCTTCTCTCCAGTATGAATTCTCTGGTGAATCATAAGTTTTGAACTTACATTAAAAGCTTTGCCACATTCTTGACAGAGGTAAGGTTTCTCTCCAGTGTGAATTCTCTGGTGCACAACAAGGTGCTGACTCACAGTAAAAGCTTTGCTACATTCTTCACACTTGTATGGCTTCTCTCCAGTATGAATTCTCTGGTGAATGTTAAGTTTTGACCTTACATTAAAAGATTTACCACATTCATTGCATTTGTAAGGTTTCTCTCCAGTGTGAATTCTCTGGTGCACAACAAGGTGTTGACTAACAGTAAAAGCTTTGCCACATTCTTTACATTTGTATGGCTTCTCTCCAGTATGAATTCTCTGGTGTATAATAAGTTTTGAATTTACATTAAAAGCTTTGCCACATTCTTCACATTTGTATGGCTTCTCTCCAGTGTGAATTTTGTGGTGCACAATAAGGTTTTGCCTAAAAGTAAAAGCTTTACCACATTCATTACATTTGTGTGGCTTCTCTCCAATATGAATTTTCTGGTGATCAGTAAGTTTTGAGGTTCTGTTAAAAGTTTTGCCACATTCTTTACATTTGTATGGCTTCTCTCCAGTGTGAATTCTCTGGTGCACAATCAAGCTTTCTCTACGAGTAAAAGCTTTGACACATTCTTTACATTTGTATGGCTTCTCTCCAGTATGAATTCTCTGGTGAATAATAAGTTTTGAACTTACATTAAAAGCTTTGCCACATTCTTCACATTTGTATGGTTTTTCTCCAGTATGAATTCTCTGGTGCACCACAAGACTTTGCCTAGCCGTAAAACCTTTGGAACATTCTTTACATTTATATGGCTTCTCTCCAATATGAATTCTCTGGTGTTGAGTAAGGCGTGATATTTCATTAAAAGCTTTGCCACATTCTTTGCATTTGTAAGGTTTCTCTTCAGTGTGAATACTCTGGTTCACAATAAGGTCTTCCCTAAAAGTAAAAGCTTGGCCACATTCTTTACATTTGTATGCCATGTCTCCAGTATAAATTCTCTGGTGTTCAGTAATACTTGGAGTTTTATTCAAAGCTGTTACACATTCCTTACATTTGTAATGCTTTTCTTGAATATGAAAAGTTAGGTGGAAAAATTCAGAGCATGGATTAAGAACTTCTTCCATTTTATCCTTATAAAGCTTTTTAAAATGATCACAAGGATGTTTCCTAGAATTTAAAAGAGGGTGAAATGTTTATGAGTTTCCGAATTTATATTAATTTACACACACACACACACACACACACACACACACACACACACACATATATATATATATATATATATATATATATATATATATATATTGCCAATTACTTAAGGTAAAGACCTGTCTACAAATCTTGAAATATTTATCATACATGTAGAACTCTCTGCAAGTATCTATATGCATATTTAGATAAAGCAATAGTTGGTAAGTACAAATCTCTCCACATTCATTACAATTCTTTGCATTAACAAAAAGAGTAACTGTTCATTGCAACTTCTTTTGTAAAGTAACAATTAAATTAATCAGTCAGAACTTTTTTAAAAATCTTTTTTCTACAGAAATATTTGTGGATGTTTACCCAATGGTACATTTCAAAGTATTCTAGTAATTCACTGAAGCATATAATAGATGCCAGAGCAAATTTCCCATTCTTTAGAGGAAGGATATGATTCCAAAAATGCTGTGCAGATAATTTAAAAGCCCACAGATTGTCAAAAGTGACTGGCATATGTGCAGTTGTTTCTCCCCAGTTCAGCTGATGCCCTGCATCACCACAATGCCACCAAACAATGATCTGGTAAAAATCTCTGTATGTAACTAGCTCACTGAAATGAGTCACAAGACACTTTGAACTTGTTGGGTGAATATTCCTTAGGATTCACAGATGACTAGGACTAGGACCTCAGAAAAACCTAAGAGCAACAGTATTAAGTTTACTGGGAACATGTGTAGGATCCAGGAAGTCTCTGGGTCTGACACTTGAAAAAATTATCCTGTTATGTATAAGAACAAATCTCATCCTACCACAAACCACAAATGCACAAGTATTCTTGGATTTCATCTCGGAGTCCTGTTGCTGTGGAAGATGAGACAGTGCATGTCAAGTACAGATGCTGGAAGACATCTCTGAAATATGTGTGAAACAAGAAAATCAACAAAATGGAAGCCATTATGCAGCAAAGCCTGGTATATTGGCACTCATAATGGCAATTCTGCTTGTTTGAGACTTCCCAATACATTTGATATCCCACCTATCTATGTTCAGCCCTGCATTGGAGATGGAATGACTCATTGGAGACACATAGTAACCTAGCATCTCAAGATGGGTGTGTCTTGCTAGGAAGTCAATCAACCTGTCTGCAGCAAGTCTCTTCTCATTAAAGTCTTATCCCTAACTTTGATATACTCTCCCTCAATTAAAAAAAAAAAAAAAAACACAACTAGCCATTTTCTAGTCATTGTGTTCCAGCTCCTATGTGGACTTGAGAATCTATGAGATGCTCCACCTCTTTCAAAAGTAATTTCTGGCTTGGTATCTTTATTTTTATATGCACTCATGTACATGCCATTAAAAGCTTTAAAAAAATAATGATTAATCATGATTTAACCAGTGTTTTCATTTCTTACATTAAAATGTAAATTTCTATTCAAATCACATTTTTAAAGCTGAGAAAACTGGTTGACTATTTAATTTCCCAAAGGCATTTTTAAGATACAGCTTCATAATAGCCTGTAAGCTTTTCACAATTATGTACTTTGATACATCTTCTTGCCTCTAAAAATCTTGTTTATTGTGACTGGTTTTACACAAAGTACTGGATAGTGAAAACTGTATAATTACCATTATGTAATTGAAAGTATTATTTTTAAAAAAGTGACTGCCATATATTATATGATAACATAACCTGATGACAGTTTAATTTTCATTATAAATATTGTCATGCATTTGCATTTTTGTTTTGTTCATTAAAAAATTTACTGACGTTCTCTCTCTCCAACTGTGTATAGTTTCCATACCTTCTCTGGATCAAATTTTGCAAAAAACATTTTATTTCCTGATCTTCTGAAAATTCTGAATTTTGCTGAGAAGACATACCTGAAAGAAATTAAAATAATACATTATCCACTTACTACACTATGGTGAATATATTCTGCAAATATATAAAACTCCATCAAATTTAGGGAAATAGCTAGAGAACAATAAGTACAATGTAAGGTCATTCTTAATCAAGAAACATGTAAAATTTACAACAGTATGCTGACAAAAGTTTGAAAACTTTGAAAATCATCTTGCAATTTCAAAGTGCCACATATGAAGATAAAACTCAAACAGCTAATGTTACCACAAAGATGTCAAATTACAGCATCTTGTTCAAGTTTTTCAGATTTCACATTTGACTCAAAATTTGCAGGAATGGGCTGGGAATATAGCTCAGTTGGTAGAGTGCATGCTAATTAGTTCATTAAAGTGAGTTTGATCCCCATCAACACACCCACACCCACAAATCAATGTTGCAGAAAAGTACTTTAACCATTAAATAATTTATTATGTCTTAGTAGGGAGTGTTACTTAGGATTGAACATAGGAGTGTTTTATCATTAAACTACCTCCACAGACCCTTATATATACTTTTTAAAAAATGTTTTGAGACAGGATGTCACAAAGATGCCGAAGATCATTTTAAACTTACAATCTTACTGTCACAGCTTCCCAAATGATACAGGCATTTATCACCCCACCTGACCTATTTTTGTTTATTTAGTAACTTCCATACATTATCCAAAATGACTATAATAATCTATTTAAGGAAGATTTCAAATGGAATAAAAGTAATAGCACATGCATAAAAAAAGGAAAAATCAGCTCAAGCAAAGATACAACATAACACTAGCAATTGAAAATTAGAAAACTGACATTTGTTAATTATCTAAGCAATGCCAAAAAAACTTGAAAGATGTTTATTAAACTAATTTGAAAGAGAAGATTGAATGCAATTCAGAAAAAAATTGCAAAAGAAAAAGTAGAACTATACTAGAAATATTCTTTAGGAAACAATATCAGATGAATTAGAAATGTGAAGAGAAAATATATCAAATATTAGAAAATCAATTAAAATATTTAAAGTAAGAAATTCATAAAGAAAATTTTAAAACTCATAAAAATATATGATGAGACTAAGAAATAGAGAGGTTTTATTTATAAAGATACTTCTATATGGTTAACATTTGATTTCTTAGCAGAAGAATTCCAGACAGAAATTAGAGTATATAGTCATGTGTACTTAAGGGAAAACAAATCAATATAGAATATTATATCCAGCAAGACTATTTTTGAACCTTAAGAAAAATACAGGCTTTCAAGATATACAAATGCTATTTTTTTTTTTTTTTTTTTTACTTCTAGACCTGGTCTTAAAAAAATCAATAAATACTAAATTTAGTCATTCCAATATAATAAATCTGTACAGAAACACAAATCATATAGTAATTGAAAGCTTTTGTGAAAAACCAAAATATTTATAAAAATAAATTCCATTTTACTGTCATTATGGTACATAAAACATTTAGTTTTGCTATGGAATTTGAAAGAATAAAGCATAAAAACTATCATAAATCTATACTAATAGGTAAAACATATAAAAGCAGCTTGACATCAGCTTGACAAGACATGTAAAGACACTGATTATTTTAGAGAATCAAAGTTAGTTCAGTTTAAAAATACAGTGTAAACTAAGTACTTTAATTTTTTGTTGTTATTTTTAGTTATGTATGACAGTAGAATGATCTTGACATAGCATACATACATTAAGTATAACTACCCATTCTTGTGGTTGTATATGATATGAAGTTACATGTGGAGAGTCACACTGAATGAACACATGTTTAAGTCTTGATGAACAAGGCTTTGACCAACCTCTATTATCTAGTGGCTTCAGCATTGCCCAGCTCAGATATCAAGACATGGCTTCAGAAGTAGGTATATATACTTGAGTTAAGTTACACTCACTTATTCCTTTATAATTCTACCCCTTTGCCCCTTTTTGGGATAGAATGGTGAAGGTGATCCTTCTCTCACTCTCTTGACAGGGTCACAGTGAAGATAAGTGCTGGCAAAGCTGCTCTCCCACTGTCTTGACAGGGTCACAGTAAGGTTGAATTCTGGCAAACCCACACTGGTTGGTAGGTAACTGAAACCATGACACCCTTTTTTATGTAATTGGGACTTTTCATTTTCATGCTCCTGTTCCTGACAGGAGGCATGAGTATGTTAAATGCTAAACCAAATTAAACTTCAGATAGCTAGAACATAACAGGTAGTTCATACCTAGCAGGCTGTTCTACTACCCCACAGTATACTGAGGACAAAACTGATAATGGACAACAATCATTCTCCAAAAGGTCATGAGAATTTCAGGCACCACATTGATTATATCAACTAAGAACCCAGGCCCATATTTCTGGCCCCTTAGAAAGCCTAATCATTAGGCTTATTACACAAAGCCCACCATATGTAGTTTCATCCTCAATTAAGGAAAGTTGTGTTATACACTTAGGAAAGTTAAGATATATAAAGATACATTCTTCTCTTTTCTATAAACTTTCTTTTACTTCACATAGGGATTTATGATGAGCATAGTTAATATTGGTATTAAGTGGACTGATGTATAGAACTTACTTTTTACTGAGAGAGATTACAAAGATATAAGAACTAGTGCACCTTGACTAAGAAACAAACTCTTTGAGAAAGCAGCTCAACCAGTTTCATGAGAATAAATGTAGGAATTAATTAAAGTAGCACTATAAGAAATATTTTTAGAAAAATGTTAGAAATATTATTCTATTTAGACTCTTGGGCTTAGAATTCTTAAGTTTTCAGTTGTATGGGTTTCATTAATGCTTTAAGAATGGTTTATAAACTTTAGGATATTTTAAGTATAATACAAGTGGATTTTTTATATGGAAATTTTAGATTAAAAATAAAGTGCAAGTATACTTTAAACTTAAAGGTTAATTAAAGGCTAGGAGACTTAGAGTCTAGTTATGTAGTTTGACATTATTTAATAAGAAACTAATATATCTTGGGGAAAATACTACATCCTGGAAAAATCTGAAACATGTAAATTAGTGACACATTTTATTGATGATTCTTTACCCTTAACAATTGATTAAACTAAAGGATACATCCTGGATAAATGTAAATTGATGTTACACTTTTCTATGCCCCTAATGATGGTTAAGGAAATGTCACATCTTGGCAAAGTTTTGAAATTGTATAATCAATGATGTATTCTGAATCCATAATGATGATAAAAATTGCAATAAAAGATGACCCAGAGAAAGCTGCATTAGAGCTCTCTCTCTGGAGATTGCTCTAATGGAACGACTCCTATCTCATCTTTTTCGTGGATGCCACTCATCCTTCAGGACTCCCTGGATCCTGCTAGGGCAGGATCCTAGCAATAGAATGTTCCATGGAAATTTCCTTTGTGTATCCCAGTCTCTTGCTCTGCTTTTGAAACCCACTCAATGCATGAGATGAGTGTGGCCTTCCTAGATGTCAATCAACCTGCTTACAGAAAGACATTACAAAGCTAGACTCAACCCCCTGAAACCTGACCTCTTGCCTCATTTCAATGGCTTCTCCCCAATGAAAGTGTTCAGCATGGCTCCTCACTCCTTTTTCCCATAGAACCCTAAAGTCAGAGGAACCATCACAGGACCCAAAGAATAAGGTATTTTTCTCAATCTCTGTTTGATTATTTCATGCCAATCCAGTTTTCCTGGGATGACCTTAAGTGTTTAGTCATAGGATGTGATAATTACACTGGTTGTGATTCATCTATGGACATCAGAAAGTTACTTTCAATTAATTTTCCATTTTTTAAATACTTTTAGTATAATCCCAATGTAATTACAAAGTAGATATAGAAGATAAAAACAGAAATAGAGAGGAATATAAATATCACCATAAAAGTCTTTGAATCACAAATTAAAACACACTATTAAATAGTAGACAAAAGTATAATGATCAACAAAAACTTCCAAAGTTACTATGGTAGTTTCTTTCTCATCAGGAATTTAAATACAAATGAACTATTATGAAACAATAATCAGAATGCAAACATAATGAGAAAGATTAAATGTAAAAATATGTTAATTATTTCAGATCTAAATATACAGAAGATTCTCTTTAGAACTAATGTCACAAATAGACTAAAACAATAATAGATGATTGGAATATTATATTCAAAAATCACAAAGATGGTAATAATTATATAAAAATAATTAGAGAAAATAGAATTTTATATAAAGATAAATGTTGCCATTCTCTGGAATACAACAGTAGTAAATATATGGTTAACTCAAATCATATTTTTCAAATACAAAAAGCAAACATTGAAATAACTCATCATTGAAAGCAAAAAAAAAAGTAATAGCATTCATTCCCAATTAATGCAAAGGAACAAAATAGCATTGGAATAGTACTCAGGAATTAGAACACTTAAACAACTATTATCAACCAATTAGGGTAAAAGAAGCAATCTTCTAAATAGTATAAGAAATATTGTCTTAAGGAGACCAAGTTAAAAGCACAAAACAGATGATAATAGTTATTAAAAATATTAAAATTGCTTTCTAACATAATGTAATTAATTGGAAATCAAAAGTGGATGTGATAACCAAAAACTCATAAATATGAGGTCAAAGCCAGTTATAGTAATTTAACAAGGCTCTAAGCAAATTAGAAAGAGGCAATCTCAAAATAAATTATAACAAGTGTTGTAGACCAGGGACAGTAGTAAACACCTGTAATCTCAGCTCTGTGATAGTTTGAGAGAGGAAGATTGGGAGTTCAATGGCAGTCTATGCAAACCTGAGGTGCTAAACAACTCAATTAGATAATGTCTCTAAGGAAAATACAAAATAGGGTTTTATCATGTTGTTTTGAGGGCAAGTGACCCTGATGTCAATCTCCAGTTCCCCAAAAATAAGGGCTGTGGGTGTGGCTCAGAGGTTAAGCAAATGATACAAAACACACACACACACAAAAAAAAAAAAAAAAAAAAACCCAAAGCAGTCTAAGAATTCTACATAATGCCAACCAAATGCTCAATACTATTTTTGCATAAATAAAAAAAGTTATTTTAAAAATTCTGTGTAGTATCCACGGTACATAAATAAGTAAACATATTAAAAAATTAAAAGTGTTTCCTCATATAAAAATAATACATACTTGTATGTTAACACAAATTTAGATGACGAAGCTATACATAACAAAATTGAGAGTACATAAATCAGTCCTCACATTGATGGTCAATTCAAAATATATTTACAGATCTATGCTTATTACAAAAATATTCAATAAAGATAAATGTGGAAAGCCAATCAAATGTTCTTTCACATGAGTATATGAAGGCAATTTTTGAATAGGATATAAAGTTTTGAAACTTAGCCGAGTGTGGTGGCACACACCTGTAATCCAGCAGCTTGGGTAGCTAAGACAGGAAGACCATGAGTTCAAAACCAGCCTCAACAATGGTGAGGCATTAAGCAACTCAGTGGGACCCTGTCTTTAAATAAAATACAAAACAGGGCTGGAGATGTGGTTCAGTGGTAAGAATGTCCCTGAGTTCAATCCTTGGTGCAAAAAATAAATTTTTTCAAACTTTATAAAGATAAGAAATTATATAGGACCTACAATTATCAGTCTTTAGGATAGTATGCTAAGTGAAATGAGTCATTCACAAAAAGACAAATACCATGTGATTCTACTTATGAGATATCTAATAGAGAAAAACATACAGGCCAAAAAGAATAAAATCACAAATGAAAAGGTGAGAGAAAAATGAGCACTTGTGTGGGGGAGAGATAAATTTTGCTTTTATGTGATTCAAATTTTCTAGGAATATAGTATAAAACAATGTGAATCAACACTACCTAACAGTACATTTAAAATATATAAGACAGTAAGTTATTCTATTTATTTGTTTTTAAGTGTTACCATATATAAAACTCACTGCCTTACATGTGTAACACAAGCCCTGAGCCATTAAGCTATAGCCCCAGCTCTAGAAATCTTTCTTTAAACCACATTTATGAGTTATACTTTTATACTCACTAGGAACAGGCATTTTGAATCACTGCTATTCATTACATGGCAAAAAAAATTCACAGAAAAATCTAGGTTAAGCATTCATAAAAAAGCTCTGATAAGAAAATCTGAATGAATAAATATTTGAATTATATTACAGAATTTATTCTTTGACTAAAATATTACATTAGTTTAAACTAGAGATATTCAGAAATATGCACAGATTTTTTAGGGAGCCCCCATGATCAATAGATGTCTGAGATTATGTAAATCCTCAGAGGTGTTAGGGAGTATTTTGTTGATTTGAATGTAGGGAGATCACTGGAGAACAACAAGTAGCTTAAGAATTGGGAAGCATGGCAAACATAGGGCAGGATATGTCTTTAATGAATGCAAAAGAAAGAAACCTAAGTTTAGAAACACGATTTCTGTTGGATTTTAGCTTCTTAATATTTTAAAATGAGACTTCCTTGTTGACATTTGGATGTCTTATCTGTATTCTTTGCTTCATGGACTTCTAATAGCATGGATATATGGCTACTGTCACTTTTCTCTGCAAATTCCAAGGTTATTGCTATGGGGAAAATAAATGACTAAGGATGACTTAAAGACAGGAAGACGTGCTTGCTGGAAAATGGAGTGCGGTTCATTTTGTTACATTTTTGGTAACTACTTATGTTTCTTAATGCTTACCTCATTAGGAAACAACAAAGAGGAGGTACCATAGAGGATTCTTGACAATTATTTTTCCAATTTTTATTTTTTATCTATGTATGTATATATGTATGTATGTATCTATCTATCTATTGAGAGAACCACTAAAATACTTTGGAAACATTTTCAATCTCCAGATTGTCAACACTACTTTGAAAAGATAGGTTAAACAAATTAAGAAATTAAATATTGGCCATGAATTAATAATTCTGAAGGACATTTATGCTCACCCACAAAGACCAGGTTTCTATAGATCTCTAGCATCACATCTCCATATAAAGTCTGCTGAACCGGGTCCAGACATTTCCATTCCTCTTCAGAGAAATCAATGGCCACATCCCTGAATGTTAATAGTTCCTGAAATAAAAAATAAATCAATAAATATCATGTCAACTATAAGATCATTGACAAAGTTTTTCATTTGACAGAAGTTGTGATGAGAGTTAGAAGAGCAGACTCTCAGTGAAGAAGTGGCCTCTGTCATTCAAAAAGCTTCTTTTTTGTGGTGCTGGAGATTGAAGCCAGGGCCTTGTGCATGCAAGACAAGCACACTACAAACTGAGCCATATTCCCAGCCCTAATAATTAGTTATAAGCAATGAAATTGGTGAATAAATTTGGTATAATAAAACCCAGAGAGCAACACATGTGAAACAAAACACTGAAGCAAAAAGTAATAAAAAATTCCAACATAATCCTAATGGATAAGTAACAGTTGCAATAAGTTACAGAATATTCAGAAGAAGCATCACAAAACAATTCAATGATATTTGAGATATACATTCCAAAATTATAAGTAATAACAAGACTCATACGACAGTGGTCATTTCTGTGTGTAGAAGACATGAGATCAGTGAGACACAAATTTCCAATGGCCCACATATTTATTTGAATGGTAATCTTTAAAGTTGTCTATATTCTCATTATTTATTTAATCATACCATATAACAAGTATTTTATTAAAAAATATTTTAACTTCTTCAGACCACAACACCACAACTCACTTTCCAAACAATAAAATAAATATTTTAACTAGCAGACTCTTACAAAACACTTAGTACTTGGGCACACTTGAATTATATGGCACAGAGTTATAAAAAATGAAAAAAGCAAATTAAGTGAATAGATTGTTAACCTCACAGTTCCTGACATATCAGATTGAACATTCCCAGATTTGTAGAACTACTCTTACTCTAAAACTGTATCTGCACATGGCTATTTTTGAAGATGCAAATGAGAAAATACTAAGCCAGAAAAGAAAAAAAAAATTCTAAAATGTACTTACACCATAAAGAACTCCCTGACAGTGGGAAAGTACTCCCTTTTTCAGGGTCTCAATTTTCACTAGTGAATAAACACATACCTAGAGTTAATTTAAGGTTCTGATCTTTGAGGTCTTCTTTCTGGAACAAACATTTATCTATTTATTTATTTATTTGTTTGTTTGTTTAATTATTTTAAATTAAGAATTTAACCAGGGTAACTCTACTACTGAGTTATATCAGAATATTTGTTTGTTTGTTTGTTTTAAATTTTAAGACAGAGACTTATCAAGTTGCTTAGGACCTTTCTAAATCACTGAGACTAGCCTCAAATTTGCCATCCTCCCACATCACTGGGATTACAGGTGTATGTCACCACACTTGACTATGCAACTACTTTTGATATTAAATGTGCATATTTGCAAAACAATCAATGTTCCAAAAATAGTTGACCTATAATTCAATTCTGATGCCCTTTAATACAGATAACACAACTTTGGGGTTCACTCCTAGAAAATTCAGTTTCACAAAGTGCCAGTTGCAAGCCCCAGAATAACATCTGTATTTATGATCAGTTTCCTATAAATTGGGGGGTCTCTATAATTACACACTGAAGTTACATCATCTGATAGAATTACTTCTGAAACAAAAAAGCACATTTTATTTATGTATACCAGATTTTTATGAAATACATAAATCAGGAAGGTGACAATAGAAAACTTTCATAGAACATAAAAACATCAGAAGATGAGGCACTACATAGGCCATTTTAGAAAATAGCTGGCTGAAGATATTATCTCCAATTTTTGTGTCCCACTATAGCAATAAAAAGCCCCCTTTCTCATTATGAGTTAGAAAATCTTCTCTATGTTAAATATGGTGATTCAGATACTTACTCTGCATATTCCCATTTTTTCCATCAAAAATATTCAGTTGAATGCTTTTACATTCAGTGTTCAGAACAAAATATTTGTGACAAAATGGAGCTTAAGTCTTGCCCCTATAAACCATTGAGCCATCTCATTTGAGACAAAACTAACACACAATTTTTTTTGTTAAAACTCCTAAGTATTGGTTGGCTTCATGGTAAAAGATTCTTTCATTTGAAATTTTGATTTATTTTTGATGCTGGGGCATTCTACAACTGAGATGCATCCCTAATACTTGTAATTTATTTTTTTCTTTTGATACAGGTTCTCGCTATGTTGCTCCAGTAAGCTAGAGCTACTGAACTTTCTACCTCAACCTCCATGTAGTTGTGATTACTGGCATGTCCTAATATGCCCAGCAAGATATGAATGTTCTACATTTCTTTGATCCATTCCCCTTTCACCTTTTTATTTGCTGTTCTTTCTAAAAACAAGCCCTTGACAGTCTAACATTTGAGATGCATCCATATCTTATATTTGATTATTTCCCAGTACTGCAATATATATTTAAGAAAAAAAGCCACTTATTACCCATATCTGAATTTTTCTAATCTGACAGTCTAGAAATAGCTCCACAATGATGAAAATTATAGCCACCAATAGAATTAAGAACTTAACCATTAATGATGTTCTTTTACAGAATGAATAATTGATCTTAGTTTGAATATAATTTTATTCTTAAATCTGCTTGTATCTTTTCTCTTTGGAAACATTCTTTATCTTTCTAATACTAGTATAAATTACATTTCATAGATAATGAGAATATTAGACTAAAATGAGACATTCTTCTTCCACCATCTTTTTTGCTTAAATATTCAATGACCACCCCAATGTCTTCCAATCTGCATGTAGTGAGTTTTCCCTTGGATACTTCTGAACACACTAGGATTTTTTTCCCTGATTATTTGATATAGATTACTCTCCTTTTAAATTGTGACACTTGATCATCTATCTTTCCTAGATGGGTAAGAGGAAAGAAGATATAGATCATCTTTGCCTTTCTCTTCAGTTGCAGAATCAATGTGGCTGACAAGCAATGTATTTCTGGGCATCTGAACCTAATATTTGAGAAAAATGATATTAATGTTCCAATATATGATCTATTTAGATGAAACATATACAGGATATTTCTGTAGTTCTAGAATAGCCAGCTAGTCCAACAAGGTGCTCCATTCCCCAAACTGCACCAGCCTACTAAAATGCTGAGATTATGGACATACATCTTTACAAGTGGCAGTAGGTGTAAGTACTTTTTACAGAGCTTCACATTATAATACTCATTTCCTCTCATGGGAAAGCACACACACACACACACACAAACAAACACAAATACACACATGCACACACAGGCCCAAATACAAATTTTTAAATTCCATCAAAACTCAGATTTAAAAAAATGAATTAAAATGCTGTTATTTGAAATGTACCACAGGGAAACATCTTTCATATAATGAATTAGCTGAGAAAAGATGGCATTTAGGAAAATCATGCTTATCATACATTTGGAAAAATGCACTAAAAATATGGGAAATGATAGAGAAACTAAAAAACCCATGGGCCACAGCTACTTCCAAACATGAATTATTTACATCAATCAGAAATCTCATGTCATGACACTATCCTTAACATTCATTCTAAAAGGGTTTGGACAAAAAGGTACAGAGTTAGTTTTAGGCCAGGCTGGGGTCACCAATCTGGCACAGGACAAAAAAGTAGTAGTATCCTGACTATCAATCCCATTATGTGGACTAGAGGTTGTAGAATATTGATCTCTCTCAAATTTGGACTATAGTTAAGAGATTAGAAAGCTGACATCAGCAGAGCCCAGGTATCCACACTCAGTTCTGACTACTATCATCACGCCCCTGTCTTCTGTTTCACAGTGCCCAGTTCTACAGACTTATCATTTCTACAAATTCTCTAGCTCCTAAAGGTCAGAGTGAAAGGGCCTGTGACAGAGCCATCTGGCATCACAAAACCTGAAAATAAACCCAAAGATTTTCCAGAGAGAAAGGTAAATGTCTCCCAGATTTTGGAACCTATCCTCTGTTCTTTGTTTGTTGACCCTAATCACTTCTGATTGCAAATATATATATATATATATATATATATATATATATATATATATATATATATATATATTTTTTTTTTTTTTTTTTTTTTTTTAATCTGAATAGGGGGAAAAAACCCACCAACATAATTTGAGCTCAGCCTGCAGGACCCAAGATTTGACAGGATCTTCATTATATTCCTTTTCAGACATAGCTTTCTATGTGCAAGAAGACCTAGATATAAAAGAGGAAATAAGTATTTAATGTTGAATATAATATTATGCCAATTATCATTGACAATAATATCAATGACAGATTAACAATTGCAAATGATATAGTGAGAATTACTAAACTTTTTTGGTTCCATAGTCTCCATACTTTGGTTTCATGAGGTTTGTTTTTTTTATTTGATTGGTTCTAGAGATACATTCCAGTGATGCATCACTGAGATATATCCCCAGTTGTTTTCGAAATTTATATCTTCTCAAGTTCTTTCTAACTCACTGAGGCAGGCCCAAAGCTGGTGATCTACTTGCTTTAGTCTCCTGTGTCACCAGAATTACAGGTATGCAACAACACATCTAGTTCATTTTTAGGAATTTTTTAAAGTGCAGATAGATTTTGGAAAAAGTAAAAAATCTTCTACAGCACCAAAGTTCAATAGACATAAAATGAAAAATATCTAACTAAACTTTTAGAAGTCATAAATAAAACGAATGAAATAAATCATAATAATTTATAAATAAATTACTATAATGGTTATAATTTGTTATCACAAATAATTTTTAAATGATAATAATTTAAATGTTATTAAAATGTTATTATATAAAAAATTATGATTATATTTTGTAAGAATATTATATTTTTAATCAAATGTATCCAAAATGTTATTGTTCTAATATAGGAACATCAAATACTGTTAGTTAGCTACATTTATTTTTTATTAAACTTTCAAATCTCCTAATACTTCTCAATACATATTGGCCACATTCCAAAAACTCATCACTCACATGTGGCAAATGGTTGCCACATTGCAACTATATATCTGAGGATTCTGATTCCCTGGACTGCATGATATTGAATGACTGAAACCCTCCTTTTCAACCAGAGGTGGGAAAACATGTCTTTCTTACCAATATTCCTCCTTTGAAACAAATAAGAAAGAAGTGATTTTTATTATACACAAGAGAGTGCTATGATATTAGAGTGCCCAAAGGCAGGCCATACTTCCCAACTGCTACCTGGCAAGATCAGTTGATCTTCAGATATTAAATAATGAACAAAGGATAATGCAAACCCAGAGGAAATGGTCCTCATATAATCAAATCTGTCTATACCTTGACACCATAATTTTTTTGTGAAGGAAAATATTATTATCTATCTATCTATCTATCTATCTATCTATCTATCTATCTATCTTGTTTGCCTCTGGGCCTTCACCCTAGTGATCTGGCTATGGTTGTCTGGTTCATTCTTTGTAGTAGAATATGCTGTGAGTTAAGGACTAATAACATTTTTATGTCTACATGCATTTCTGCATAGCTCAAAATCATTTAATAGTATTTTCAACATTAAATAAACAAAAATAAAATCACTTTTACTTGCATGCCTTCTTCTATTCAGTTAACTTGAAATCACCATGTATTAATTTTGGCATCCTGTTTGCATTTGATGTGTTTGTCGATTAGCTATCAAGTATTACAAACGGCCCCCAAACTGAATCATTAATTCTTAAAATGATAAGTTTAAGAGTAAGCCCTATTTAGACTGGGTTTAGCTGCATTATTCTAATTTCAGCAGAGATCCTTCAAGCATATGCTCTGCTATTTGACATGGTAACATTGTTTTTGGAAGAGAGATGGCTGTCCAATATGGTCTTTTAATTCTCATCCACACGATCTCTTATCCTTCAAAAGCCTAATATGAGCTTCTTCACCTTGAAATGGTGGGGTGTACAAAGACAAAAACAGAAAGGATTCAAGACCATTCAAGGCCAAGGCATAATACCCATACATTTTCATAATAACTATATTCTACTGGCTGTAGTATATAAACCACTTTTATTTATGTCATGGCAAACACATTCTGCCTGTCATTAAGAACAGCTATAAAAGAACATTGCCAATGGCCTGGATACAAAAAAATAAATAAATAGATAGATAGATAAATGATTAAAAATAATTTTACAATTTATACCTTTTTTTTCTTTCAGATGACATTTGTCTGACTACTGCAATTCATAAAATTTTACCAAATCACAGAGGCAAATCACGTTTAGACTCAGAATCTCTACTGCCTGCCTCAAATTATCAAAAAATTTGGTAGGCCACAACAATCATGCAATTTTTCTAGGAATTTAAGAAACTGAAGAATGACATCTCTGCAAAAGAAACATAATTCTTTTTAACTATATATCCCTTCACTACTTTTTACTATTAAAATATTTTTAAGAAAACACTCAAGTGTTTTGTTTTTGTTTTGTTTTATTGCTTGTTTGTTTAAATAGGGAATTATGAGTAAATAGACTCAGGACATATTTAAAAAATGAAGGCTAAATGATTTTTTTAAAAATTTCTCATCATAGCGTAATAGTAAAAATATGCATAACACACAGTATATCTGCATATTCTTTCATTTATTCATTAATTTATTTTTGGTATTTGTAGTCTACTTATGATTTTAATCTAGACTAAACTTAGACCTTTTTATGAAACAGTTTCTTAATATGAAATGAGAATAAGATAGATATAATGAGAAGACATTTTCTCCACCAGCAGTTTGTCTAAACACCTGAGTAAATAAGAAAATAATCCTTTTATTTTCTTCTCAACATGGCAAATCTGTTTTCCATAAACTCCCAACAGAAAGGCTAAAGTGGACAGATCCACATAGCACAATCAGAAACCACACAGAGTTAATGCATTTTCACCTGTGAACCAATGGTTCCAAGTTTTGGCTAAAGTGGACAGTCACCCGAAGGGCTCTTCAATTTCCAAATTTAAAATTGCATTAAAATGATGAAATCTATATCCCTGGAAAGAAACCCAGGCATCAATTTTTTTTAAAGATCTGAAAATAGCTGGGGTTGTGGCTCAGTGGTAACATGCTTCCCTAGCATACACGAAGCACTGTGTTCATTCCTCAGCACCATATAAATGTAAAATAAAGATATTGTGTTCACCTAAAACTAAAAAATAAATATTAAAAAAAATATTTGAAAATAAATTATCATGTTTTGCAAAACCCAAAACCACTGCTTTACAAAAACATCTTATGATAAATGAGTTGCAAAGACACATAAGATATGTTAGCCCCTCAGGCTAACCAAATTTGTCATTTAGGATTTTTTTTAACAACTATAAAAAGTACCTGTGATAACAATCTAACAAACAGAAAAATCTTATTTTGAATTAAAGTTCTAGAGATTCTTGTTGATAAGTGATTGGTATTACAGCTTTATGCTTGAGCACATTATGGCAGGAGCACATGGCAACAGAAAAGTAAAATAAGCTCCAGGTGTCGAAAATTCATTTCAAGTACATATTGTACAATGAAATAAACAATTCCCACTATGCCTTACCTTGTAAAGCTTTCACTAAATACAACACCTTGAGGACCAAGCATTTAATACATGGACCATTACAGGATATTTATCCAAACCAGAGCACCTGCATTGTATCATTGATATGCTTTGGATAAAATAATCTTTGATAGTCATTTATGGCCATTCAACTCAGTTAAAAATTTTGAGAATACACCAGGCACTGGGCAGAGCTCTAAGTTCCTTGTTCATGAACAACAGACTTGTAAAAAGAATTAATAATTGGAGAAAGTTAAGCAATGTGTTGTGGTGCATGCCATTAATCCTGGCAATGAAGGAGTCTGATACAGCTTGATTGCAAGTTCAATGACAGGCCTGGTAATATAGTAAAATTATACATATATATAGTGTAGGTTCACCCTACACTAAACCCACTTTGTAGCCAAAGGTTGGGACTCCCAGGTTAAACAGTTTGCACACAGGAGCAATTTAAAATTTCAGGTTTCACTTAGTATAGTACTATAGATATGGACGAAAATAGAGCTACAAATCAAACATGGTTGGTGCTAGAAGCTTGAATTTTCTATATATATATATATATATATATATATATATATATATATATATATATATAAATTTGCATGGTAAATTGATGCTTGCTTCCATCCCCAGCACTGAGAAAAAGAAATAAATGAATAAAAATTAATGTTTACCAAGTTGTGGCTGAAATGAAAAAACTTATGTCCAAATGTTAGAACATAGAATATTAAAATCCAAAGTGAACTAATTTGAGATTTCAACCAAATCACTAATTGTTGCTAGTATTCTGATATACATATTTCACAAACATAATTTTTAAAATTTACATTGAAGTACAATGCACATATAAAAACACACAAAGCATATATGTAAAGGTTCAGAAATTATCCAAAAGTGAACATAGTTTGAATCAGCCTTGCTCAGGACAGACTAAATCATTTTCTCTATCTATGATCCCCTAAAGCATAGAGGTTCTTAACAACTAGCATGGAAAAGCTTCAATATATAAATATAAAATGTATATAAATAAAGTAAACATTAAACCAGTTACCCAGATTCAATATCTGCTTATTACATGCCATTTTTATTTTTTCTACACTTCTAACCATACTGCAAAGTAGGCCAACCCCCTCCCCCCTGCTGTATATTTCTTTTCTGGTGAGGTCATATGTACATGTGTTTAATGTCACAGATATTAATTTACAGTTTTGACAAACAGAATGATAAAAACTTTCACTGCTTTTAAGCACTGAATATTTATATCATTCCAAGACAACTATTTTCTTTTACATGCAAATTTTGTTCCCAGAGGGATGGATATTTAGCCATATTTTTATTTTGCCTGACTTTATGCAATATAATTTTAAATGCTGTACAGTATCTGTGAGAGTCAATAAGCATATGTGTGTCAGTAATGTGTTTCTTTTTATTGATGACTGCTTTGTATTTTAAGGATGTACTACAAATTGTTCACTTCAATATTCAGGAACATTAGAGTTATTTCCTTTTTTGGACCATTAAGACTACTGGGACCATCAATATTCTTAAACAAATAACTATTCCACTCATCTTATTCTTCCCCAGTATTTCAATGACACAGTATTCCACTTTTATTGGTTGCTTTGAAGATTATAATTTTTATCTTGTCATATCTATTTAATTAGGGTCAATATTATATGAGTTTACTAAATATAAAATAAAAACCATATCAGACTATTTATTTTCTTGTATCCTTTTTGCAACTACTATAAATATTTATCTACACATTGCAGATTCCCAAATAACTGTATAATTTTTGTAAAATAATCATATATTATCATAAAACAAAGAGGAAAAAGTAATAATCATAAGATTGCTAATATGCCAGCCATAGTGGTATACACCTATATTTCCAGTAACTTTGGAGGATAAAGCAGGTGGATCAACAAGTACAAATACTTCCTCTGCTACTTAGCAAGGCTCTAAGCCAATCAGCAAAACCTTGTCTCTAATAAAAATTAAAATGGCTGAGGAAATCAGGATGTGGCTAAGTGCTTAAGTGTCCCTAGATTCAAACAATGGTACTATATAACAAATATGTGTGTTTGTGTGTGTGTGTGCGTGACACACGCACACACACACAGACACACACACACACACATATATAAAACTTAGGCAGTGTGGTAAAACTGGATAATGATATAGCATGTAATGAATTTAATAGGTAGTACTGAGAAATTATAATGTTATTAGTGACATTTTTGCTACAATATTAGTAAATATGTTGTTTTGGGTAAATTTTCATTCCTATGTGCCACATAATCATAAGTTAAAATTTTCAATGTCATTATTTATAAGCTTGGAAACCATTTAAAAAACAGGATATATTACTTGTTATATTGATTGTTGTATGTTATACAGGATATTTTGCTCTCAGTTTTTTAAAGTTTCAGAAAGCGAATTAAAGAATGATTTTAATGTCATTGAACACTACAAAATAAGGAGTATAGAGATCCCTTAATACCCCAGTGAGAATTCCAAGACCCATTCCAAATGAAAAACAGTTCTATGTGGACATACTGAATTTAAGTATTGACTCTCAATTTATTATCTAAAAATGAAAATACACTTTAGAGAATATTCAAGCAGAAATTCATAACATTAAACACATTCATCAGAAGCCCATGTTGGCTTTTCCATTTCATCAAATTTTTCCTTTTTTTACAGATTTCATTTTTGGTGACCTTAAAAATATCTACTTTTCAAGCTCTGTTATTTCTCATTTGGGGAAAGAACAAAATTAAAAAGCAAGAGACAAAAGGAAGCTACATTGTAAATATCTTACTTTGACCACATTAAAAACATTGGTGGGAATCTCACAAAACTACAATTTAGAAACAAAAAACAAGACCACCAAACAGACACAAATACATCCACTCAGCACAAGAAGTGAAAGAAACATGAACCAGCAAATTCCTTGTTCTCAATTAAGTAGAAGATAGAAGCAACAATGAAATCTGACAATCTTCAAAAATAAAAACATGTCTGATCAGGAAATTTTTCAGAATCAGCCCTATAGTTTTGAACATTCCAAGTAATAAATATATTCAAATATATTTTAGAACAAAATATTTTATAAAGAATAAGTAATGAGAAGTCAATTAAAGAATAGAGAGAATACTTCCTGAAGTCAAACCACATAGGTCACATTCTCAATAAGCAGTAGTTAATAAAATAAAATAAAATACTTAAGAATTTGCCTGACCAAGCTGTTGCTATTTGTGACTATACAGTAGGCAGGTTATAATCATATATAATTATAATTATATAACTATAATTTGCAAATATGTACACAACTTAGAAAACCACTATTTATATTTAATACCTACCACATTAGCAGGATTCACTTTGGTCACACATCAATTTAACTTGCAAAAAATCCCTAGAGATTCATATTTCTACTAAAGGGAATAATCACAAATATAGCAGCTTAAAATAATTAAAACTCATTTTTATAATTATGGATGTTTTCATTATCATAACACAGGATTAAAATCAAAGTGTTAGCAAAGCCACACTCCTTTCAGATGCTCTAGAATACAATCATTCTAGCTTTTAGTGGCTACTGGTATATTTTTCTGTGGTTGCAAATGTTTCCCTTCTCCTTGTGGTGATGCAGCCTTCAAAAGCATAAAGATAAACAAACTATCTTTTTATATATAGAACATAGTGTTGTCACAAAAGGTTATGACATTCAAATTGTTTAGAATCTGAAAACCATAGCAAGATAGATGGCAGATCCTTCACTGAGCTTATTCTTATTCTTGCACAGTGTATTTGACAGAATTACACAAAAGAAAATTTCATGCACAGTGGATGAAGAAAGAGAGGGGACACTGAGCCAGCAGAATAAAGCTAGATAGGTTCACATTCCACAAAAGTGAGAGAGATGGATAAAAAAGAGTGGCATTATACACTGTCTCAAAATGAAGAGCAGAGGACAGAACTATGTGCACAGTGCAGGTCTTATTTTTCTTTTTTCTTTGAAGGCTAGAAATTCTCCCAATCCCATGGATTTTTGGATTATTCCAATGAATAATCTATTCACACTTTCTGTCTGTTCTTGATCGGCCTCTTGCAATAAATGTGCATGGTACTTATTTGAAAACTGGGAAGGGCAAAACTACATACATTAGTTATCTCTGTTACTCAAATACTAAGACATTTTCCTTTATACTTCTATGGGTTTATATATCTGAAGATCATTTTTACATTTTTTTAGGTCAAAGAACACCCAGTCATCAAAACTAAAACATAAAGTGGGAGTAAATACTTGCAGAGTACATATGTAGCAAAAAGTTGATATGACAGAATGAATGACATGGTTATATTTGTGAGGGAAAAAAAGACATACCAAAAAAATTAAAGCAGTGTCAAAAATATTCTAAATGCACTTAACAAAGAAGGAAATATTCAACTGTTACATGAATATACAAAAAGGAGTGTAAATAACTACTAATAAAACAAGTTAATAATAAAGCCAATTCACTATTTGATACTCACCAAGAAGGAAAACATGAATAAAAAGGCAAAAGATCAAATAAGACTAAAATTACAAACATGTTAATTGATTAGAATTGTCATCTTCTGTTTGCCATGCCAAATTTTAGAGCCAGGTTGAAAATTTATTTGGTACTATCTACATAAATGTGGTACTATCTACATAGACATAACTTATAAGTCATCAATTCTACTTTTTCACACCAAAATATTCTTAGAATGTTACAACAGAGAGCTGCACCACTGCTTTCACCACCAAAGTAGACTGCATCTTTCACCATCTTCCACTGTCCATGTCCCTTAAGTCAGGGCCCTACTAACCAAGACTCCCATACACCTATGTCCAGCCACATAACAATGTCAGAGAATAGCATAAAGAATGTGGCATAGTTGAAAATCAAGGATCTGAAGGAGGTGACAGTGGAAGAAAAGGCAAACTGTACAGAGCAGAAAAAAATGGTTGTGAAAGACTAGGTGAATGGATCTTAGGAGGAAGAAGAAACTGCTGAGGATGAATTAGGTGAGAAAAAAGTGTATCCCAAGAGAGGGAAAACAGGTAATATTGTGACAGAATAATTTTATGCCAGTGGCTTCTTATACAAAAATTCCTAAAAAACCAAGATGTAGTTGTATAATGGTTTAATAAAACAAGTATGCCATACACCTGGCTCCCTGCTCATAGAGCTCTACCAGAGATGTAACACTCTTTCTTTTCTCTCAAGCCTTGAAATTTCTTTCTCTCAGACACTGCTCATCAAACATAAATTTGCTGTTGCTACACTTCCTGACCTGTTCTATCTGAGCTCCCTCAGATTTTCTCTAGTAACACATACCTACTTTTTTTTTCTTCAATCTATCCCACCAATCTTTATACCCAGGTAACCTCTCAAAACTGAACTCTTAATGCTACAACCCTGACATTTTGAGCTATACCTCTTTATTCTGACTCCTGGATCACCCTCAAATTTGCTCCACCAACAAAATATCAAGCATGATTGGTGTCTGATTTGGTTTCCTATATAATGAGTTACATATTCTACCCATTTTTGTATGTATGTATGAATAAGTAAATAAATAAATGGTCCCACTTCTGTTTTTTGTTTTGTTGTAACAAAGAATAATACTTTAAAACTAGTTAAAACAAAACCTCCAGGGAGACCAGAGGGTATGGTGAAAGCAAGAAGACATGAAACTATTCTCTGTAGCACCATTAATATTCTATTTCTTAATAAAAATAGTAGTTATGTAGTATGTTCCCATTGTAAAACTTAATTGATCTGTATAAGTTTGATAGTGGTCCAGTATTTGCCTTGTTAAATAAGATCAAATTCATTTCATGAAAGGTGGTAGGAAAGAGCATAAAAAGAGACTTTAAAAGAGTAGTAGAAAATACCTTGGGGTAATGGATAAATTAATTGATTATTA
The DNA here is from genome assembly GCF_047511675.1 of Marmota flaviventris. Lineage (NCBI taxonomy): Eukaryota > Metazoa > Chordata > Mammalia > Rodentia > Sciuridae > Marmota > Marmota flaviventris. Next base: position 65,581,305 of record NC_092513.1, read on the forward strand.
AACTGGTTTTATGAATGTGTTTGTATACCAAAAGATTAATGTATACACCTTAAATATGTACAATAATTAGGGCTAGGGATATAGCTTAGTTCGAAGAGCTCTTGCCTCATATGCACAATGCCCTGGGTTCAATCCCCAGAAGGACAGAAAAAAAAAATATGTATAGTAACTATATCAATAAACCTGAAAAAGTTGTCTTAAGTTGAATTTAAAAACAAATCACACTAGGGCTGGTGTTGTGGCTCAGTGGTAGAGCACTTGCCTAGCACATGTAAGGTCCTGGGTTCAATTCTCAGCATCATGTAAAAATAAATAAAATAAAGGTATTGTGTCCAACCAAAACTAAAAAAAAATTAAAAATAATACTATTATTAAGTGACAAATATAAAATTACTAATGAAGAATATATATGTATTTATAACTACATCTTCAAAACTCCCTCAATTTGAAGCCTCCAGCAGATCTTAATTCATAATGATAACATTTCATTTTGAGAGTTATGTCTCCTCTGACCTTGGGGAGTCAAAAAGCCTAGACAAGAGGTGTGGAATATACATTTTAATCTATGTTTCTTCCCCAAACCAATTAGAGGAGTGGCACTGCCCTCAGAAAGAGAAAGAAGACCAAACATGAAAGGGCCTAAAAGAAGATGATTGTTTCCCACCTGATGCTGGATGCAGATTTTTCCCAGATGTCAGATAGCATAAAAAGGAAGAGAGTTTCAGGAGTTGGAGGTCCCATTTCGGTATATCTTTACACAGCCTTGACTTTAGAACTTAAATCCATTAAAGACAAACATCTTATTTTGCAAATTTGCCTTTGATCTAATGCTTAGGCTGTGATATCTGTTTCTTCACTTGATATGAGGTACTATTAAAGTTTTAGCACTAATCTGATGTACACATGTCTGCATAAATTAACATAATCTCAATAACGCTCCGGAATTAAGTTAGAAGAAAATCTGTACCAATAAGACAACTGCGATTTTTCCAGAGAATTTTATCACAATATGTGACAGAATCCTGGTTTCCACTTATATAATTGGTGAATGACTTCTTCTAGATAGAGCTTATTAAATCATTATTGGGCTGGTTTATCAATTCATTCTGGACTTGTCTAGATTTCTGAGGAGGAAGGTGTTAGCTGATGACTTCTGAACTTCAGAGAGTTAGCTATCATCCTTCACATGTAGCACCTTGATTCTCTGCTTTGATAACTCTCTCTCTAATGTGGGCTCATTATTTTGGACACAGCAGGGTTTGGAAAGCAAAAGCAAAAAAAAAAAAAGAAGGTCTTTTGAATGTAACAGAGTATGCACTTTCATTGTTTCAGATTCCTATGAGCCATACAAAATAAAGAAATGCCAGGTGTGGTTGTGCACGCCTGTAATCCAAGAGGCTAAGGACACTAAGGCAGAAGGATCTGAGTTAAAAACCGGCCTCAGCAATGCTGAAGCACTAATCAGGAATGTATGTATATTGCTTCAGGTATATATATATATATATATACACATACATACATACATGCACACACACACATATATATATATATATATATATATATATATATATATATATATATATATACATATACATATACATATGCACAATATTATGATCTGAATTAATCAATACAATTAACAAGTTATAGATTATATATTTTAAAATACTGATTAATAAAATAGTAAGTATAGCCACAGTGACTCCATCTTTATGGTTCCCATGTAAAACTGATATATAAGCTGCTTTTAAGAATTATTTTTAAAAAAAGATATTCTGTGCCTCAAACATCTGAACCCAGGATATAAAACCACAACTGTGCTCTGACCCAGGATGTGGTTGTTTGACTATGCTCTGATAACTTATTTTTTCAGCCCCTATACTCTGCTTGCTTGCAATTTGCAGATCCCATAGAATGTAGTTTTCTTCCTTAAGTATTGGAACCACAAACAGCCTGGTACACTTCTGTCAGAAAGCCATTGGGGCATGAGAGAAGCATCCCTTGGCCAGGTAATAACGCTCTCTAATTTGCTTCAAATTTGGTCTTTGAGTGTTTTCTGAACAGTATCCTTATAACATGTATGTATTAGCTTTGTGTGGACCTTTATTTTTATTTAATATATGTATATGTGGTGCTGAGAATTGAACTCAGTACCTCACACATGCTCAGCAAGAACTAGACATGATGGTGTATATCTATGGTTTTTGTAATTTAGGATGCTGAGGCCAACCAAGACCCCTGGTCATGAGGGTGAATACTTAATTCCAGCATCTCAGAAGGTAAGGCAGAAAATTCTCAAGTTTAAAGTCAACCCCAGTAATTTAGTAAGTGCTTAAGCAACTTAGCCATTCCCTGTCACAAAAATAAATAATAAACTGTGCATGGTGGTGATGACTATAATTTCAGTGGTTTAGGAGATTGATCCATGAAGATTTCATGTTCAAATCAAACACCAGCAATTTAGAAAAGATAGAAACAACCTAGTGAGACCCTATCTCAAAATAAAACAAAAAAACCTGGGGATGTGGCTTAGTTGATATGCAGCATAACAGTACCTGGTACAAAAAATAAAACAACAACAACAAAAAAAATGGTTTGAATGTGACTTGGTGGTTAAGTGCTACTGGGTTTAATCCCTGGTACTAATAAAAGTACAAAACCAACTGGGCAACTTAGGCAGAGATAATATTGTGCAATGATAGAACACTTGTAGATTTAAATCCCAGTACTCAGAAAAACAAGAAGAAGAAGAAGAAAATAAAAGTTGTTTTGAATGGAGATAAAGACATACAACCATGGAAAATACATAAGATAATATATCTAGTGTAGGGAGAGAACTAGTAATTTCCTAAAGTCATGTTTACAATAATTTTTTTTAAAAGAATCAATTCCTTAGTTTAGTTGGTAGATACACAGAATTTACAAGTGAGAGTTACTCCTACATATTCAACAAGAAAAAAGTTAAATAAACTGAAAATGACTGAACCTATATAAGAACTGATTTCCATTGGTGAATAACGAATGTGACCTGCAAGAGACAATTCTGAAGCTTTTGATTTTATAACAAAAAAGTATAAATTGGGTAAAATTACATCAGGATTTTTTAACCAAGCCAAATTTTTGTTGTGTGTGAGTGATGAATAAAAATGTTAAACACTTCAGTCTGCACACAGTCCCCTATTCTTTTACACAGATTTCTTCAGAAAACCCAAAATACCTGTCAAAGAAGATCAGGAAGAATCCTGAGAATCTTTTCTACATGATGTGAGGTCTTTTTATTTTTCTGGTACTAAGGATATATAACCCACATATGCAGTTTTATATGTTGCATTAAATATCCATTAGAAAAGAAGAAAAATGTGTATTTCAATAGCCTTTTATAATTTTGTTTTTATCTTTACTTTTCCATAATTGCATGACAGAAGTTCTGAACAGATGCCATGTCTAACGTCTATGGGAGTGTGTACTGAGTAAAATTCCATGGGTATTTTCCTTCTATAGAGCAGTATGAAATATGGAATAAAGGTTATTAAGGGAGTCTCTGGAAGCCCTTCATCTGGCAAGAATCATTTAGTGATATAGGGGTGGAGCCCTCTGAGAAATGGAGATAGTGTGTAGACTCTACTTCAAATGTGAATTTATTTATTTATTTTTCAATCAAGACATAAAGTTTTCAGACTTATCATTCAGGACAGCAGACAATGAGTTTATTAGAGTGCTATAATATATTAAAAAGGACACACTCTAAAAGGAGATAGTGGGTCCTTAAATAGAGAAAAAAGACAGCATGCCTCTCCTGCACTCCAGTTTTATTGGGAATCTAAAAAAAAGTTTTCAAAGTCCTTCCCAGGTCCACTTTTTGACTTTTGACTGACAGCAGGATAATATCAAGCTCTCAAGTATCCACTGCCATGACAACTTTAGTTTAATTAAGCCCATGCTCACCATTTCTAATGGGATTCTTAAGCATAAAATCTTGCAAATTTTATGGTTAGTAGAAATTATTTTTATTTTCCTCATTTTCAGAATCTGGTCTGTGACAGGATCACAGAAGTCTCCCCTTCAGTACAACTTGGGTTACTCTTATGGACATTATATTGAGACTGAATTTTTCCTCAAGATAATAGATTGTTGAGAAAGAATGTAACATATTTTGTTCACTTAAGCCAGGCAGAACTGCAGGTAAATTGCTTCTTGGAAAAGAAAGTATGGGGTCAGCATGTTAGGTTTATTTTATAGATTTTCTCTTAACCACATGTTCCTATCACTCAAATTTGTCTGTCCCCTATCAATAACTAGTAAAAACTTTATTTATTTATTTTTTTGTTGTTGTTTTTTGTATTGAGACCAGGGTCACTCAACCACTGAGCTACCTCAAAACACCCTTTATATATTTTATTTAGAAACAGAGTCTTGCTAAGATGCTTAGTGGCTCATTGAGTTTCTTTGTGACTTCATAATTTGCTGAGGCTGGATTTGAAATTGTGATCCTCCTTTTTCAGGCTCCCAAGCTGCTGAGAATACAGACATGTGCCACCATGTCAAGCCTACTCATTATCCTGAATATAAATCAGTTATTTTACCATGTTCTGTGAATAATACAACAATAAAAATGTGTGTGCAGTGTTTTCTATAATATAATGACTCCAATTTCTTTAGATACATACCCAGAATTAATAATACTGGATCATATATAGCATTTTTTAAAATTTTTTTGAAGAATCTTAAAAACATTTTCAAAACCATTTTTTATTAAATTGGTATTTTCAAAAACATTTGAAAGAGTTTCATTATATCTATGCTCATATGCTCTGAATATCTATTATCTTTTAGATTTTTTTTACTTCTAAGTATACTTTTTATTTATTTATTTATAGTTGTAAATGAAAACAATATCTTTATTTTATTTATTTATTTTTATGTGGTGCTGGGAATAAAATCCAGTGCCTCACATGTGCTTGGTGAGCACTCTACCACTGAGCCACAACACCAGACCCTAACTTTTAGATATTTATCATAGTATTTCTGACAGCACTGTACAGGCTGCAGGAAATTTACTATCTGACTGATGAATTAAATTTCTGATGAAAGTTTGTTAGATTTCAGGCTGACAAAGCCAGAGGAAGAGGATGTGGTAAATCTTTTCTGGGCTGAAACATGGATCTGTGATATCTGACCCATTTTATGCACTAATGCTGTGAAAGTAGTTCTAAATAATGCAAATTCAGTTGTTTGCAATCAGCCCTTGGAGAACTGCACATGCTTAGTTACCTTTGCTTCTAGAGCTTAGAAGTTTAGCATATATTCCCTGAACAGAAGATGCTAAAGTTAGACACTCAGTTTATGGAAAAACATCTCCTGAAAACATTTGGTAGGCATGGAATTATTACTTGGGTGAGCAAGGGCAGATAAGGGGTCAACTCATACTTATTCTATCAATAGTTTGCTAAATTTTTCTCTATTAAACCTAGAATTGAAGCTAAAGAGAAGTTCACCTTTTAGCAGCAGTAGTTGGCAAAACACTGGCAAATCTCTTCTAGGAATAAACTGACACCTTTGCGATTTAACTGTTCTGCCTTAATTTCAGGTGACAAAACCCATGAAAACACTTACTTGGCCATAGGAGATCACCACATTTTATTTTGATACTTGTATATCACTTCTTTTCTAATCATTGGGTAAAATTAAGATGAAATCACAGAAAAATTTAGTGTCAGGGTATTTATGATTGCCAATCCCCCCTTATTCAAGGTGACACTGACTTTGGAATTTCATACCAAATGTGTGGCACTTTGTTCAACAATTATAGTGCCCAGGTGTACCCCAGCCTTTTCTACTCATTCAAAGGTAGGTATTGTTTTAATTGTCCAATGTATCTAAGTCAACTCATTTATTACTTTGTGAAAGAGAAACCCATAACTTGAGTAGATGTTTATTCAGTGTATCAGAAGATGGAGGAAGGGTCAGAAGCCTCATATTCTGCTATCTTTATGTCATGGTTTGGATGTGAGGTGTCCCCCAAAAGTTCACATGTGATACAATGCAATAAGGTTTGCAGAAAAAAGGATTGGGTTATAGCTTCAACCTAATCAGGGATTAATCCCTGAAGGAATTAACTGAGTGGTAACTGAGTGGTTGAGTATGGCTGGAGAAGGTGGTAATTGAGGGTGTGGCTTTGGGATTATATTTGTGTATATCCCAAAATCAGAGAGTCTCTCTCTGCTTCCTGATCACCCTTTTACCTGCTTCCTTCTGCACACTCTTTTGCCTTAATGTTCTACCTCACCTTCATCCCTGAGGAATGGAGCCAGCCTTCTATTGACAAAGACATCTGAAACTGTAAGTCTCAAAATAAACTTATCCCCCTCTACAATTTTTATTATCAGATCATTTAGTCACAGTGGTGAAAAAGTTGATTAAATTAAATTTCAACATCATCTAACTCTAACATATGCTTTTGTGAATTGTATAAACCCAGTACCATAACACATTCTGCACACTAACTTTCAGGAAACTCAGCCCCCAGCCCAAACATCTAATTTTAGATTGTATCATTTTATCCATTTATATCTAAGATCATTTTATTGCTGTTAACAATACAAAAATTTACATGCATATGGATTCATCTTTGTGTTTGGTTCACACTATGACTTTTTGATCTTTATTATTGTATTACAGTTTTATGATATACATCAGTATCACTTAATGATTGTACTACTTCATTTGCTTCTCTAAAGCAGAGGTTTGGGGGATATTTCGTATATACTTTTCTTCTGAGATAATTTTATTTATTTATTTATGTATTTTGCTTTAGTCTCTTCTTCCATTAAAAGACAATCATGCTGAAATTATGTTTGAAAATATTATAAGAAACACTGTTATCTTTACAAGGATGAGTTTTATCTAGAAACATCATGTGTGCAATTGAGTCTTTTATGTGTTTCTGTAAGTTTTTATTTTCTGGTAAATTTATGGTTTACATATTTTCCTGTAAACCATTTTTTCCATGTGTGAAGTAGTACACAAATGTGACATTTATATAATATTCATGTGGTGTTTTGTACTGTTTTTTATGCTAGATGTACTGTGACCAAAAATGTATCTGGGCCTTAGAAACCTGCTTTCTCATACATTGTATTTGTCTCTTCTTAAATGTGCGTTATTTTTTTCCTCCACACTCCAGACTTCAACTGTATGGACCAATACTGCTATGTTTATATGTGTCATTATGGTTTATAGGGGCAGTCATTCTATAAGTCAATGTTACTGGTGAGAAAGTATCATGTATCTTCAATAGCCACACAGTTTTCCAAACAGTTAGCAACTTATACTTAATATGTAGTTCATTAGATTTCTTTTATTTTACATTTCATCAATACTGCTAATGTATTTTTATGTATTTGATGTTTTTTTTTCATTTCTCTACTTTTTGTGGTGTTGGGGAGTGAACCCAGAGCCTAGTGTATGTGAGGCTATAGTTTAGTTGATATAACTCAGTTGTCAACTCAGCTATATCCCCAGCCCATTATTTTATCTTTTATTTCTCAAATTTCATAAGATATTGATTTTTTTTAATATTGAACACTTATATATCATCTATATAAAGGTTATTCAAGTTGCTTTCCTCTTCTTCTTTTGGAGTCATTACCTTTTTTTTTTATTAAAAGTTATTAGTTAAGGCTGAGGTGGTAGCTCAGTAGTGGAATTCTTACAGTTCATGGGTGGAGCACTGTGTCCATTTCTCAGCACTCTATATGGATAAATAAATAAAGCAAAGGTCCATCAAAAACTAAAAAAAAATTAAAAAATAATTAGTAATATGTGAGATAATTAGCTTATCTCATCTGTCACTTTGAACTCTTTCATGGCATCATTTGATGAATTGATTATTTAAATGCCCAATGTATGAATTTTTTAACATTTTTTTGGTGTAACTTTGAGTAGAAATAAGTCCCCCCTTGCTGAGTGGATCTAAGAACTGAAAAAATGAGTAACCTTTTATTCAAAACTAGGCCCTGGTCTGAATGTTATTTTGAGATAGTCTCAGTAAATTGTCCAGGTTCTCCTTGAAATTTCAGTCCTTTTGCCATAACTTTTCAAACAGGTGGTATTATGAGCATGTAGCATCACATTTACAATATAACTTTGTTTTTTATACCAAATATTAAATGTTTTATATTTACATATTTATTACATCTGAATGATTTATTATATGGAATTAAGCAAGAGTATAATAACATTTTGGGTTTTGTTGTTGTTGTTGTTTCCTTTTTTTTAGAAAAGATGTCATTTTTTCTGTTTCTCAGCATTGGAAATTCTCATTTATAATTATCTAATTGTAAGTGACTTTTTAAAGATTCTATATTTCCACAAATGTATTTATTCATAACATTATGAGGTGTACATTGATTTACTGAAGTATATAACACACAGTAATGTATGACATACTGATATTTTGGTCACTGAGGGACACTATGTGTAATGATATCTACAACCTATAGCCTAGACATGTAGTAATATACAATATAAATATCAGTACATAGTATGATGTTTGCAAAAATGGCAAAATCACTTTTGAGTGCATTTCTCAGAATGGATGTCTATCATTTAAAGAAGCACCTGTGTACACACACTATATATTACAAGTATAGATGTAATTAATATATGATTATTATATATCAAATTTACCAGAGCTCTTTCAGTTTTTTTTTCTTTTATTAAAGCACCAATATTTGGCATTACTGAAACACTTGGCATTAGTTCATTTTGATAATCTTTAAATTTTGTGGTTTTAAACTTAGGATTTTCTATACTCCCCTTTTTGTAGAATTTGCTTTTTCCAAACTATGAAAGTTTCGATGATTGGCTAATAAATTTTAGACACTTTTAAAATCTATTTCAGTCTGTATGTTGTTTTTTTTTTGGAGGGAGGGTGGAGTACCAGGAATTGAACACAGGGGCACTCAACCACTGAGCCAAATCCCCAGTCCTACTTTTTTTTTTTTTATTTTATTTAAAGACAGGGTCTCACTGAGTTGCTTAGTGCTTCATTTTTGCTGAGACTCTTTGAACTCACAATCCTCTTGCCTCAGCCTCCTGACCCTCTGGAATGATAGGTGTGTGCCACCATGCCCATCTCATTAGGATTCATTTCGGAAAAAAAAAAAAAACACTTTAACAGTACTAGTTGACGAAGAAAAATTTTAGCTATGACTAGGGAGAATGAAGGGGATAGTCAGAGAAAGAACATGAAGGGGTTCTTGGGACATTATTGTGTTCTGTTTCTTGATAGACAGTAGATACATGGTGCCTTCTCTTTATGGTGATTCAACAACTTATATAATTTTGGTATTTGTCCTCTCATTTTGCTCAAATTATCAAATTTATAAAATAAAAGTTTGGGAAAAAGCAAAATGGAGGAATTTAAAAGGGCATTAGTGTAAAGAGTACAAATATATATGTTAATTTTGTTTATTGTGCTGCTGGTTTAATGGATGGGCACATATATCAAAAGATAAAAGTATATACCTTAAATAGATATAGATTTAATATATGTCAATTAAACCTCCATAAGTTTATAAGAAAGTAGAAGGCATCTAAAGCAGAGTTTAAAAAAGAAACACAGGCTTAAATCAATAAATTAAAGAGAGGACTATGAATATATTAGCTAACCATCAGTCTTAATAGTTTGAAAAAGGCAAATTAAAATAAATAAATAAAGAAGAGTAGAGAGCTAGGCATTATTGTACACACCTGCAATCCCAGCAACTCAGGAGTCTCAGGCAGAAGGATCTCAAGTTCAAAGCAAGCCTCAGCAACTTTTAAAGTGCTAAATAATTCAGAGACCCTGTCTCTAAATAAAATACAAAATAGAGCTAGGGATGTAGCTTAGTATTTTAGTGACCCTGGGTTCAATTCCCAGTAAGAGATAGAGATAGAACATAATCTTAAGCAAAAGAGCAAATTTTATGAATATTAAAAATGAATATATCATAGAATCATCAATGTCAAATATTAGTCCTTTTATATAAGAAATGAAAGTGAGAAAACTCCAGTAAATGTGAGAAGTAAAAATAATGCTAATCATATTATGCACATGTAGGTATATATTTAATGACAATGATGTCTCTCTTAATGATGGTGATATATTCTAGAAAATGGATTATAAAATGATCCTATCATTTTACGAAAATATAGAGTATAATAATAAATATCTAGACGGTATAGACTACTACATAGCTAGGCTATATATGTTATAGCAATTATCATACATGAAGTGTATTACTGAAAACAAAATAATTATGCCACTGTAATTGACATTTGTGACTGTAAATCATGAAGTTGTAACTCTCAGGTTAGATATCATAATAAAATGAATACACTGTGGAACCAAATAAAATAAAATGCTTAATAAATCCCTTGCTATATAGACAATGATAAAAGATAGAGGTTGCAGTGCAGAAAAGAAAAATTATTGTCCTTTTATTCAAAAGAAAGAAAAATAAATCCTGGCATAATGGGATGACTGTGTGGTAATAAAAATACTAATGTACCTTTACTTGTACTACCAAAAACTCATTTTCAGATCCAATAAATATTTAAATATAAAATAAAATATAAAGCATTCAACAGTTGATGTAAGAAAGGGTTGTACAGGGGATATGTGATGGTGCACATCTGAAATATCAGGTACTATGGAGGCTGAAGCAGGATAATCACATTTCTTAAGGCCAGCCCTATCAACTAAGCAAGACTCCATCTCAAAATAAAAAAAATTAGAAAGGCTTTAGCATGTAGATCAGTGATAGGACATCCTGCTTTCCATCACCAGTATCTCAATAGAGGGCAAAAGAACAAAAAAATAGAATGAGGTCATTTCTTTTCAAAGTTACACAAAACAATATTTTTAAAATTTCAAAAATTATAAAAATTCTACTCAACAAATGACACCATTAAAAAATACAAGAGGTGACTAAGGGAAAAAATGCTTAACTCACATATAATCAAACACTTAAAAAATAAAAATAAATTAAAAAAGGAAAAGAGAGACCCCCGAAAGAAATCCAGGCAAGAAACTACAATAGCCACTTTATCTATAGGAGATAGATAAATGTAAAATAATTATAAAATTTTAACACTGCTAGAGGAATGCAAAATAAAATCTTATAATGTACACAAAATTAAATAGTACTGATGAACATATGAAACAAATAAGTGTTCATGATGTGAAGATGTAGTTTAAGTTGCTGATGTCTATCTGTGGAAACTGACTATTAAAGATTAATGATAAGCTCCCACTAGAATCTTGGTTGGTGAAAGAGGATATATATATATATGGAGAGAGAGAGAGAGAGAGAGATTGATTTAAACAAAAACTGTGGAAAACATGGTTTCTAGGGGCCAGACACATTTCTTGTCATGTTACATTGTTACATCAAGTTTTAAAAAATAGTATAAAAAATTCAAGTTCTGTATAGATACCACATGCATGTGATATTTTACAGGTAAACATTTAAACAGAAAATATGTAGAATGTGTGAGAATATAAAAATACATAAAAGACTCAATTACAATGCCAGATGTGTAAATTTTTTTTTTGGGGGGGTGGGGGGGGCAGGGTACCATGGACTGAACTCAGGGGCATTTGGCCACTGAGTCACATTCCCAACCTGATTTTGTATTTTATTTAGAGACAGGGTCTCACTAATTTGCTTAGTGCCTCATTTTTTTTGAGGCTGGCTTTGAACCTATGATCCTTCTGTCTCTGCTTCTCCAGTGACTGGGATTACAGGCATGAATCTCCATACCCAGGTTGCATGTATAAATAATAAAACTCATCATTACAAATATAATAAATTTCCCAATTGTTCTATAATTTTATTCCATCAATATTATTATGTACATATATGACAGTAAATTTCATCTTTTTGTGTATCTATAAAACAGGAACTTAAAAAATGATAAATAAATAAATGGAAGACAAGAAGATAAAGGGAAATCTTAAAGGTAGGAGAAAATGGAAAGTGGAAGTACTGGGGACTTAAGTGGAGTGAATTATATTCTATGTTTTATTATTATGTCAAAATAAATTCCAACATTATGTAACATTATAATGCACTTCTAAAAAAAGTTGAGCATGCTTTACTTTTAATGGAAGAAGAAACCACAGTTTAAAGTTCTAAAATTTATGTGCACAATTAAATATATGTGCATTAGGCAAAAAAACTTTGAATTATACCAGCAATAAAGTAACTACCTTTACTTGACAATGAACATTATGAAACTATAATGTCATAATAATGATCAATAAATTAATAAAAATAAAATTTATTCATAAATACATATGCTTATAAACATTGCCATCATAGTAAAAAGAAAAGTCTATATAAATCAAACATATCAAGACCAGTCTCAGCAACTTTGCCAAAACCTGTCTCAAAATAAAAAAAATATGAGAGATGGAGATCAGTGGTAAAACACCCCCTGGGGATGGGGGGAGAGAAGGAAAGAATGAAGAAAGGAAACAAGTGAGGAAGGGAGAGAGAGAGGAAGACAAGCAGGCTAGCTCCAGAAGAATCAAGGTCCCCATACATCACAGTTCCTTTGCTGAAGAACAACCATATGTGCAGAGGTCATTCTGAAGATCCTCCCACCTGTAAATTACCTCAAAGTCTGTGAAGATACTGGCCTGCTACAAACACCCGCTCTGATAGGACTTGTGGTGGGTGGTCAAAAAAAATTGAGGTTATGGGGGACAAGCTACACTGGTTCCCAACTGACATACTCCCTATTTTGCTGGCCAGTTAAGACTTAGGGGTGCTGCCAGGAAAAGGATTTATCCCTGGAGACACAAGTGACTTCCTGATGTCCAAAGCTTCTGTCAGCTCCTGTTCACATCCAGTCCCACAGTTACAACTCTTCCCTCCCCTGGCTTAGGATGCCACTTCACACCCACCATTCCTTGCATTGAGGAGTGAGGCCTGCTTCTTAGAGATCACACGTATCCCTAAGAACAGAGTTCTGTGCTCTGCACAGCAGAGCAGCTTTGGACTCCTGAGAATGAGAAAGAGGTCTAGAACTGGATCCCTAGAATGGTGGGATCCAAAGAAAAGAACTACAGACAGATTGCAGAAGCCCACCCGCTCCTCACTAGCTGAGTATGGGACTGGGCAATTCATGCCACATGTTCCTGACTGGATAGAGCTTCTGACCATGCTCCCTGAGTTTGAACACAATAAGACTTCTTTCTGAGTGACACTAGATTACAGAAATTACAAAGATCAAAATGACAGAATATAGGCAACAGCTTCTTTCTTTTGAGGTCTGGAAATTAAACCCATGAACCTCAGGCTACAGCTATTTTAAGACATATTTTCCTCACAGCCTAGTTAGAAAGAGATTGCATTCAACCTTGTATTCATTAATGAAAATAATATAAAAATTACTATAAATTTTCTGCTGTCTTGTCTTGTGAGGAGACAGCTTAAGGAGTGTACTGGGAAGCAACTGCCTAAAGCAACAGTAATCTCCAACTAAAGTTATATGTGAGTCACAAGTGCAATTTAAATTTCCTAGTATTTACATTAAAAATTTATGCAGGACACACACAAACATACACACAAACATGAATTCTTTAAATGCTCACTGTATTTAAAGTCTTCAACATAGCTCACAGAAGCCACATTCCAAATGAGAATAGTACAGCTGCATGACCTCACAGAAGTATAGCTAGGGCTTATTCCCTCTTTTTTTCACTAGATCTGAGAACACTGTTTCTTGCTAATATTTCTTCTCAAAGTCAAAGAGCAAGAGAGACATTGCCCTAATTGAGAATAGGGAACTTCAACCAGGACTGTCCAAAAGCATATTACTTTTTTTCACTGGAGGCTAGCCACAGGTCTATTCCCACATGCCATTTAATTAGAAATTATGACCTTCTTAAACAGCTTTATTTAGATAAAATTTACTTACCCTAAAGTCACCCAAAAAATCATAATTCAATAGTTTTGGTATACTCACAAATATGTTAAAAAATCATGTATCAATTTTAGAATAATTTTATCATTTCACAGA